>NW_027175920.1:11435044-11452544 GCF_023055335.1 Clinocottus analis | reverse complement strand
GTCTCTCATCAGTGAGATCGTATGTGAAAGTCTGTGTGCATCAACGTTTACTGCAGCGCAGTCAGAGCAGAAGGACACAATCCTCTCCCACCCCTGCGCACTTAATAATCCTCGCTCTGTGCCATCTGATCTGCTGAGTTGGTCGTACACATACATGCCTTTTGTCAGAGTAATCAACATGACACAAACAGGGGAGCAAAGATTCAAACGGAGATAATTAATTTACAAGAATGAAGTAGTTTGCCTCTCGTGACCTCCGGGAAGAGTTGAGAGTGCAGGAAAACATTTTGGAGGAGACGAGTACTCATCTGACAGCTGAGTATGAGGAGAGAGAAAAAGGTGAAATCTGTGTGAGGAAGAGTGATTTGTTACTGGGTCATGCAACTTCTGCCGTCGTCTTTGATAAATAGGTCATCGCTTTTTGCTTCCAGCTTTCTCTCGTCAATGAGTCATGTTTGTTGGAGACTTTAAGGCCAAACATTTGCCGTCTTTTACGGCTCATGTAAATAAGAAACATAGGAGTTCTGATTTCTTACGTTTTGTCAGTTCGACCTGTTAAAGTCACAGTGAAACAGATGTTAGCGTGTCTCATGTATGATAATATACTGTGTGTTTCCGAGTTTTGTGAATTTAAAACAAAAGATTGTATCACTTAAATGTGGCCGTGGCTTCAAGATTGTCTTCAAAAAATATTTCTACCTTTTACAAGGTGAAAAAGAGAAAACGTTGACACACATTTAGCATTTAACAAGATATAAATGAATAATCAACACAGGCCACGGGATAGAAATTACATTTTTCTGTTTCAATGTCTTTACAGCGAGCCCATGTAACTTTAGTTTTACCGCTGTGACACCTACAAGATAATAGTAAATGCTAACGCTGTTACTCGTTACAAGATGCTAAAGCTTCTTGTAACGACTTACAAAGTAGGTTAACAGACTCTCAACGCTCTAAAGTTTGCTAACATTAGCTTTAGCTAACATTAGCTTTACCAAACATTATCTTTAGCTAACATTGGCTTCAACTAACATAAGCTTTAATATGAGCTTTAACTAACATTAGCTTGAGCTAACATTAGCCACCGCAAGCTATTGGTCATACCAGACTGAGTTAAGGCTCTAGCAACAAAACCCAAATGGAGTGTGTTGAATGACGCAACGGTGTGTTTTATTGCTCCTGAGTGAAACTTTTAAGTTGTACAAGGAAGATTTTGTCATTTATTTTGTATCAGAAGTTACAAAGTCTGGCTTTAAAGAGAATGACAGCCACAGAGAACGTCAGCAGGCCTTTAAACACTTGCCTCCAACCATTTCAAATGTGTTTAATTGCTGTGAGTGAAGAGCCTTACTTTTTCCAAAGGCCTCTATCTGCCATATTGTCTGCTATGGAAAAACCAATACTGTTCATCTGTTTTCTGCCCAGGCAATCTATTTAGTGTTCCACTTTGTCCCGTGGCTCAATTAGGGAACACTTTGCTTTACATTTTGTATTCGCCTACTCATCATATGGACAGCGTCCCCTTAGAGCCACAGGCTCTGTGTCTCTGACAAATGAAGCAAAAAGGTCCCTGCCTCTCTCGTACCGGTGGGAGGTTGGTTCATGATGTGATGCACTGACCGTCGACCTTCAAATGTCAACCTGGGAGCTTTCTTACAACCCTGCTTTGACCAAAAACAACACAACGTGGAGATATTGTTATACAACAGAGCCTTCAGACAAAGTTACGATTTTAAACTTGACTTTTTTCCCTTCAAACATCTCATCGTGAGTTCAGATGTCATGCGAGGATGATGATTTTTGTTTGTTTCATTGGCACAAAGCGGCCCACTTTGCTATCTGTTTTCATGGATCACAAAAAGCCAGTGGACATTTTCCCCCACTCGGAAGAGTGTTAAATGTGCACGGAGACTCATTTAGCATCAACAGGTATCATCACTGACTCCTCTGCCAGGTTTCCTGCCTTTTCACTACACACGAGGCAGTGGACTGGTGTCCCATGCCAACATTTACTAATTCAATTGTCATTTTCTGCCACGTGTTGGCTTCATAGCAGGAGTCCACCATGTGCTTGAAAAACATGCAGTAGTTTTAAGACGTCTGGCCCCGCAGAGGCGTCCGGATGATTATGTCAATCCCCGAGCAGCCGGTGGTTCTCAGCGAGAGATTTTAAACCTTACGGCACACTGCTGACAACTAAATATCACTGAAACCTTTTTGAGGATGAAGAAAACATGGGAGGGTGTAGGAGTCACTAAGAAGCCAACATGTAGTAATTATTAGGAAAGAGGCAGAGAAAAGTAGAGAACGTAGAGGAGAGTGTGCACGCAGTAATCAATTACAGTCATTTATTTTAAACAGTAGTATTGAGATGTGTAAAGAGTTGCAATTTAGAAAATCTGTAATTAGTTTGAAGGAGGTTTGATATCAGCCTGGTCAAAAGAGGAGAAATACACTCTCTGGTTGCTCCAAAGTTGTTTTAATTATATGTTGGCCAGGATATACTCAAAAAGGATCGTTTTTTAGCGGTCAAATAGTGTTTCCCTTCTCTTGAACGTATTGCTCTCTCCCACAGGGTTAAGGGATAAGTGTTGGTTTGATTCAGGTAGGAAACACAAATTGATGGGGGAACAGTTTTTGACACCGGCCCGACGAGTGCAATCCAAGGATTGGAGACATCAGCTTTTTCTATTCTACCCCAACCTGTAAGTCTCACAAGTCAACTGGACCAGCGTGCGGGTGTTCGAGCACGGGGGGTCGAGCTCAGTACAGACCTCTGCTCGCCGACGGCAGCAGTGGTCAGTCATGCCGACGCGACACAACGTTATATATATATATATATGCCATGAAGTTCTGTAGTATCTGAGTATTACAGACGAGTCACCGAGCTATATTTTTCTATTAACTCCATCCCAACTTGATGTTTTCTTGTGCACTTTGGCGCTTCTTATTCTCCGAACTCTCTCTGGTCGCAGTTGCTCAAGAGATGAAACAATAAAGCTGCTGCTGGTGTGGAACATTTACCCTAAAGACATGTTTCCATTTCTTTCTTCTTCTTCCTCTTTTTTTAAATATTGGCTCGAGCACATGACTCTGCTGCCCTTTTGAGTGTGATCAGTGACACGTTCACTTTAAAGCGTCCCCCTCATGCTCCATGTCCTTTCATGTCATTAGCAGGGTGTGAAACTCTGCATAGCAAGAGATGAGCGATGCACCCAGCAGGGGGGCTCTCATATCAAACACTCGACCCCTCTCCTTGCCTCCGACACCCACACTCATGCACACTCACATGTTCACTCACGCGGGCATGAAAAAAAGAAGAAGAAAAAAGCGCATACTAATCCATACACATGAGGACACGCACACGCACAGTCAGTCCAAACATTATGAAAGACGATGAAGCCTACGTACTAAAGAGGAGGGCGTACCTGGTCAAAGTGCAGGCTGATGCATTGCACGTATAGAGAATGTATGGGAATCAAGCACACGGTGCCTGTAGGGGTGCAGCCTGCTTATATTAACATATAATTAATCCGTGTATGTGTGTTGCACGTGCAGCAAGAATGTGTTCTACTTCCAGATGGAGCTCTATTGTTCAGTCGGTCCTCTCCTCTCAGCTCTACCTAAACCAATGTGTATCAGACAGCATGTACAGCGCTCTGCACTATGTCCTGCGTTGGATCTGAGGGGAGTCGTGTGTTTGATGTTGGATAGATGTCCATACGACAGCCGGCGGGACTAAACAACAAACTAACCGGAGATGAAAGGGAAGTCTCGCACAGTTGTCCAGCTGCTGGAAGAAATGGACTGATTTACCTCCATTGTGTAGGATTTTAATGAAAGCTGCACAATAAATGATTGGCAACTTCCTGTTTCTGGAAGATTGATGTGTTTTTCCGGATTTTAATCAGAAACGCTGCGTCGGAAATCACAAACTAACATGCTAACATACAGTACTATTCATACATGTATGTGGATTGTGTGTGTGTGTGCGAGAAATGTGTGAAATTATGAGACGTGAGCTTATAGGACACACTCAACCGACAGTGACAGACTGGTAGAGCTCTTGTTTACCAGAGAAAAGTTACTCTTTTAGTCTGTGTGTGTGTGTGTGTGTGTGTGTGTGTGTGTGTGTGTGTGTGTGTGTGTGTGTGTGTGATTTTGTAGTTTGTGTTGCTTTTCGCGCTGCAAGGATATGTGGCATATATTTGCTTTTCTCAATTCTGTTGGGGAACATCAGGAGTCAATGATGTTTTTTCCTTTTCTTCATTCTTATAATAAAGTCAGGGGAGCTCTGGGAGTTTTCTTTCTGTCTGGTTTGAGAGAAGAAAATTCTTTACCAAAGCAACCAACCAGGTTGTTGTTGTTGTTGTTGTTGTTGTTGTTGTTGTTGTTGTTGTTGTTTTTACACTTCTTTTTTTTTTAAAGCATTGACATTGAGATCCTGAATTTTAAGATTGAATGGAGAAACAATATGTCCTAAACAAGGCCAATGAAATAACATTACAACATATTTATACAGTTTACATCGTTAGGAATCCTAAAACCAGTTGCACATGTATGTGTATGTGAGGATTTTTAATGTAAATTAAGTCTGTACAATGTTTTTAGTCCTGAATATCACAGCTCACATCAGGATGGAGTTGATGAACGGCGAAAAAGAAAAACTTTAAAGAGTCATTTTGTCTTCTTTTGTCTTGGGAATGTGATTCTCACTGACGTCACACAAACAGACACACACTGTGTGTTTCTATCACCTGCAGGCTTTTAATACTGAAGATACCATGGTAGTACAATGTATGCTACCCTAAAGCTGTGTGTGTGTGTGTGTGTGTGTGTGTGTGTGTGTGTGTGTGTGTGTGTGTGCTCTCTGTGTACTCACCACTCCGACTGCGCAGCATCCTGGCTGAAATGCCGTTGGCTCGCTCTCCGTTGGGCGAACTGGCCGCGATGTTTTCCACCGAGCTCACCTCCCCTCCCTGCTGTTTCAGCAGGTCTGTCAGTGTCCTAGAGACCAACACACACACACACACTGGACGTAAATTAGTGTTGTCTGAGCCCTGATTACTTAAAAATGAAGAAGATGGGAATAACAAATCATGAATTCATCTCATTTTATCATCCTTCAACTCGTAAATTCATTAAATATGTCTTCACGTTGCAGTGGTTGCACAGCTTGAATCTATAAACTACGTCCTTCTGTCACGAGCAAAACATCATCTGCTAACCAGATGTGTATAGTTGTTCCCCTGACGGACACACACACAGACGCACACGCGTGCACATGCACACACAGCTGCTAACACACCATCAAGAGCTACATTTACAGTACGTCCTCTCATCTCAGGGGAAAGGTTTCACAGGCTGTGTGTGTGTGTGTGTGTGTGTGTGTGTATTTTTCTTTTCATGATTCCTACCTGCCTGTGTTTGTGTGTGGTTGTCAGGTGTGAAAATAAACCTTTGTGTGATGGCGTTTGGGTTATCAGAGATCATCAGACATCATCACATGCATGTGCATGCAGTCCAAACGGAACATTTGGATGTTATTGTTTTGCCTTTGTCGCCGTTTCTTCTACAATAAAGGACAGCCCACACATTTACGTCGAGGGATTAACCTTTTTTTTTTATAGCACGTTTGGCGGAAAGGGAACCGGGTGAAGCCGCTGCCTTCATTTTAAAACCATCTATGTCATGTGACCTCAAATTCAGCTCTTTTTTTTCTATCCCATTCCATCGTCAACCTCCTGAATTTTGGGGTTTAGTTTAATCAGATTGTGCTTGCTGAGACACATTTCCATTGAAAGTGGCTCATCTTCAAGCTGTGTGTGTGTTTGTGTGTACACGTGCTTATTGCTGTGTGTCCTCCACGATAAATTCCAGTCAGCTGTGTTTGACTGGCGGCCTTTTAGCTGAGCGACATACGGGCAAGATTTGCCGCAATATGGTCATGTTTGGACTCGGGGCTTGTTGTGGTTAGATGCAAGAAATGCAAAAGAGTGACAGCATCTTGTGTACACACACGTACGCAGACACACACACACATACAGGCATACTCATCACTTTGAATAAACACATTTCTGCTCCCTGTGCATTTGCTGAATTTACAGTGTTGATGGTATTCACTCCCTTGATCAATAATTCAAACACTGGTGCCTGTTCCACTAACGAAGCTCATGTGTTTAGCTTCCACCGCACACACACACACACGCCCACACACACACGCTCACATGCACACACGGATATGTACAGGTGCACAAAACACACTTGACCTAGAGTGTGACCGACCTGACAACGACCGCCAGCGGCGGCTTGTTCACACTCAACCTGCCAAATAGCAAAGTGAGGCCCTTCGGCCACGTCTCTGATCGTCCACGCAGTGTTTGTGCGCGTGAGGATCTCAGGGAGCAGCGGTGTGTCTCCTCCGGGGACTTTGCCGGTGGCGTGGAGCCGTTTCAGTGTCAGATATCATAATCACGCTCGTTGCGTATCAGCCGCAGTCGTGCAGACGAGCGGTGCGTCGCGTGTACAGTTTGTGCGAGTGCGTGCGCGACCTTTTGGATTTGACTCCCGAGAGTCATTGAAAAGGAGTAATACGACTAAAAATACATGGTGTATTTCTGGGTGTATTTTGAGGTTGAAGATGAATTACAAAATAAATGTGACTTCAAAATCAATCATTTATGAGTTACACTCTATTTGTGGAAAGCTGTTTTGTAAAAGAATAATTATATTCATAAATGTTATTGTGAGTGTGTGTGTGTGTGTGTGTGTGTGTGTGTGTGTGTGTGTGTGTGTGTGTGTGTGTGTGTGTCTGTGTGTGTGAGTGTGAATTTGTCACCTTCTTAACTCATGGATTGGGCAACAAAAAAGGTTTTAAGCAATCTTTGTTCCTTTTTAATTTCAATGAAATATTTTTTTTCTCTTTTTTATTTCTTCAATTTAAATTTTTGTTTCCTTCCAGTCTTCCTCTCTCTCTCTCTCTCTCTCTCTCTCTCTCTCTCTCTCTCTCTCTCTCTCTCTCTCTGCCCTCTCCTCACCTAAAGCTCAGCCCTGATTCTGTCTCTCTCTCTCCTCTCGCCCTCTTTAAACCATATTGTTTGTCTTCCTCTCCTTCATCTCTCTCTCCGCTCCTCATCCTCTCTGACTCATTGGTGTGCGGCGCCTCGGGCCTCCACGCACTCTTCTCTTGGCTCGCCGCTCAAACAACTTGCTGATTTGGACTTTTAATCTGCAACAAAAACGGCACCTGTCTCCGGGCTGTGTAGTGTTTAAGGAGCGTTGGCTGAGCTTCAGGAGAGTTTCTGCGGATGCCTTTGAAAGAGGGAAGATGGCCGTGCAGCTGGTTAACAGATTAAGACTTGCCGGGTGGGATGGATTGACAGAATTAGCTTGTGGTGGCTTCAAACGATGAAGTCTAAATCAATGACGCAGGTTCTATTTATCGTCACTACCCTCATGATGTCATTACAATTTGTCATCATCCAGTTGCTGTGGGTTTTTTTTTACGTTTATTTACGTCAAAGTTGTTTCACCAACATAAAACTCACTCACAAGACATTAGAAACTTGCGCTTGTTACTGACTTCACATGCTTCACACCCAACTTCTTTAAATTACTGTAATCAGTCCTAGAAGAGCTTGTGATGTTTCAGTTGCAAGAATTACCAGAAATCCAAGAAGTTTGCATCATTCACCATTTTGCATGCACATATTTTTTAACAAAACATCGTCAATGGCAATTTCTTTTTACAATTTTCTTCATAAAAGGATCCAGTTCAGCTACGAGTCGAGCTCAACAAACCCACACGGGGCCTTTGTGGCCCTGCATTGAGACGATCAGGCAGAGCTCTCGCCGAGACTCTGAAACAATCCTCCTTTTCTCTGCAGGTGTGGTTTGGAAAATTAAACTAGACAATCTGAGATTGTGCAAAATGCTTTTACAATGTCTGCAAAAGCATTTATAGAAAGTGATTCCTCTTTTTCTGTGACACAGAATTCTCCGCCGTTGGGAAATCATCAATTATATGACGTGTAGATATTTCCATGAGTAACCTTCAGGTTTCTTCTCCCGCAACTTTCAAGCATGTTACGCAACAGAGATGTGCCCAAGATCTGTGGGACCATCAGTACCTCCATGTTCTCTTATCACATCACAGCCACATTGAGATGAGACTTTGCTAATGTCCTGTAACAGTCAATTACTCCGGCCAGACACACGCTCTGTGATGAGTACTGATGTGATGAAACTCTCCGAGCAGAGAATTCCTCTCTCGGTCTCTCTGCAGAGTTCCTTATCTTGTGTAAAAATGTCCTGGCTGGATACACACATCTATACAGCCTGCACATCTTACTCATGCATTAATGCACACATTATTGATCCTCTGGCTGCACAAGCGGATGCACTTTCACTAATATGCCGTTGTATCTCTACCACTTAAATTAGAAGTTGTGGCATGTGCCAATAAATGACAAAGAAGCGTGTGGAGCTTGAATAAAAAACACACCGTGACGGATAAAAGTCACTATTTTGGTGACTTGCACTGTCCGTCACACTCATGAACACACACATGGGGACAGAGCAGTGACGTCTCTTCTGGTCACCCGCCGGTTCTGGAAACCATCCTATATAAAAGCAAAACTTTTCGATAATCCGCTGGAAAAATAAAACGACTGTGGCAGATATCTCCGTGTCACAGTCTCTTTGTTCCCCCTCTGTTGTCGCTGCTCTCGTGTCACTCATCACGCCCGCTTTTCATCAAAGGTACAGTTAAAGCTGGTTTCGCTGTCGCTGACGATTAACGATAGAGAGTGAGAAGCTGACAGCTTGCATCTTAAACACACACACACACACACACACACGCCTGCACACATAAGTAGTTTTGTGTTTTTGCAGCGGGTTGATGCTTCCGCTTTTAGATTTTTCTCATGCTTCATCTGCCATATCATTAGTATTTTAGGTGCTATGATTTTCTCAAAAGTATTGCTGCTCAACATAACATTTAAAGGGAGAGTGAATGTGATGAGGAGCATAATGCTAACTCAAGAGTACAGTACATCTACCAATGCGTTAGGAAAAAAATTTAATTGAGCACCAAATAAATGAAGTCAAACATGCTTTTCATGCATTTTATTTGTCATTAAAACGCTGCAAAAAGAATGGACGCAATGAGGCATTTTACATCTGACTGCTCATGTCATCGACATGCAGAGAGCTGTGTTATAATGTGTGTGTGACAGACAGGATTAACGGTGACACACATGGTGATCGTTCAGTTTTAAAGAAGCCTACATAGCTGCGTACTCTGTGTTATTGTTCAGCTTCAGATGCAGGCAGCGCGAGCGGTTGTGGTTTTATTCCCAAAGTCAACATGTGAAACTCGTAACTTGTTACTTTGTGGCGTAACTTTGACTTTAATGCTATTCTTATTTCATGTCTTATCTTAATTACTCTGTTTTATTACGCTATGAATCTTTTACTTATATCTTTCTTTGTGCTGTTGCGACATCTGAGATCTAATCTAATCTAATTTTATTGTATCTTAACGAGCATTTAGTGGTTTCTACAGTGTTTACATATCTTTGTGTTGTTCAGTCTTTAGATGCAGATTGCAACTCGAGCAGTTGGGTTTAATGCTAACGAGCTAACTTGTTAATTCCTCTTCCATGTATTTTCTTTTTTCTTTTCGAAATATTGTTCCCTGGGTGATTTCTTATTTCTCAGGTACCCTTTATAGTTTCACATAGTACATAGTACTACTCAGCTGTTTGATGCAAGTAGCATCTGAGTGGTTGTGTTCTCATGCTAATGAGCTAACTTGTAGCCTTTCCCTCTGGCAGAGAGGCTGCCAAGGGATTTTTCTTTATTCAGCCAACTTGAAAATGGAAGAAGTGCAGTTTTGTGCGAAAATTAAAAGTTTTCAAGTAGCTCACACAGTTCTGTGGGTTGTTGTAGCTGCTTTTCAGGCCTATTTGAAGCTGTAGACAGATGGCCCATTATAAGTTTGGGAGAAGGATGAAATGGAGCTACAGGGGCCAACTCGCTGTGTGTATGCTGCTCCTGTGAACTTCACTTTTGACTGATATGAGTTTGACTGTGACAGACAAAATGTTTATCTTGAAATCAGCTATTTTATTCAGCCTTCAAAAAATGGAAATGCAACCTCGAGGTTTGACGAGGAAAAAAAAGCGGCCCAACTTTTCAACCATTTTGCTTCCCCAAGAGAAATAGCGAAACCCTCAATTGAGTCAGTGGGCGCTGACCCACATTTAACTGTGTGTGGTCCCGGTGGAGCCCACGGCACCGAGGAGCAAGAGGAGCAAAGAGTAAGGTAAGGCAGCTGGAGGGTGAGAATTGTCACAACCAGGAAGCTGTCAACTCATATGTCCTTTCACTTTGGGAGGATTTGCGGCAAGTGGTGACGCAGGCGCATACGTGTGCACACTTTAATACATTTACGAGCAAAAACACATGCATGCAGACATGCTCACACGCACAGTGGTGACAGGTGAGAGGGATGGAGAGTGACAGCTCCACCCGAAGGCAGGAGAGATGGAGGGGAGCTGAGAAAGTGGAGCAGAGGAGGAAACTCACTGAAAACTTTGTGTTTTCTCACAAGACGGATCTTTAGGGCTCACAGTGGTGTGGTTCGCTTCCTGCCTGGAGCGCCCCGCCCCTCCCTCTCCCAAAAGTAGAATAGCCCAAAAGATGTGTGCACCCGCAGGTTTGTTGATGTGGTTCCAACATGCAAACATGCTGTGTGTCAGTGAGCCGTCGTTATGGTTGGAGAAAAATTCACAGATGTAGAATATCTGTGAATTAAAAATAAGTAGAAAACTGCTGTTTCTACCAATAGGCCGTTACACATAATGTGCACATCATTACGTCGCACTTTGAGCGAGTTTTACCTCAAATCTTTCACTTTTTCTTTTGACCATTGAAGGCTTCAAACTGCATGTCTGCTCTGTGCCGCTAGAATACGATAACTTTGAGTTCTGTTTGAATAATTTAAAGGGGTATAATATACAGAAAACACTTGTGATACTAGTTGAGAGGTTCTTGCAGCAGTATGTGTGTTACTGGTTTATTAGGTGATGATCGAACAGAAGAAGAAAAAAACTTCCGCTTTTTAATTTTGCACATGATCACTTTTTGTTCTACTTTAAAATAGCTCCATGTGTCGAGTGTATCTCTGCAAATTTGGACTTTGATTAAGTGAAGTTCAATCTTTTTAGTAATTAATTTAGTGCAGATTTCGTGAACCGTAGGTTTAGGTCCGCTGAAAGCAAAAGTGCCCTAACTTTCTTCCTGGACCTTGGACGCCTCTGGTTCCTCAACAGAGGAGCTCTGCTCGAGCAGATGCGCCGGTACATACCAAGCAAGTATCGTTTGATTCATAAGTAAGTCATACTTCAGTTTTTTGGCTGGAAAGAAATGCAAAGTGGAACTTGCGTTGTTGTTGTTTTTGTCTAGCTCTTTAATTTACCGTTCAGGAATTATTCAAAACATCCTGACATTTATTAAGAAGTTATTAACATGAACCGCCGTCTCCGGCAGATTGTGGTAATGGAATCAATTTATATAAGTGCAGATCTGACGTCTCATTTGAAACTCATGACCCTTTAGCAACCTTCTAACAAATCACCAAGTCTGCAGTTATGAATGTAAGTCATTATAAAGTGTCATGAGTTTCTCACTTTCTAACAAGCCGTCAAGACGGATTAAATAGCAGTCAAAAAGACAAAGCAAGTACTACTGCATGAGGATGAATACCAGCCGAAGGGATTTCCTAAAACCAAAAGCTGCTCCTTTGAATGCTTATTGCTAATTTATAAGGCATCGATTAGTTTTCTGTTAAAATTGAAACCTTTATAAAGCATGTCTTATGAGAACCAGCATCTTATGTGAAAGGAAGTGTTCTGTTTAAGTGAAGGTATACACACGCTAAATTCATTTTATAGCTCAAAAGAAATGCTCCAACTTCTCAACTATCACTGAAAATCCCATCAACAGGTCAAACATGTCTTTGAAATATAAACCATGACACCAAATCCTGGTGTCGGTGTACTGTGTGTGTGTGTCAAAGCAAAAGGGAGCGAAATGGAAAAGAGATCCCAGTTGTTGCGTGCGCTTGTGGTCCATATGTTTGCCCACGCTGTATTGAGTATTGCTTATCTGTCTGCTTTAAATCAGGGCAGAGCAGTCAAACCCTTTAAGTGACAATGCCCTACATTACATAACATAATGGCTGAAAAGCACACCGTAATGCGCGCACGCACACACACACACACACACACACACACACACACACACACACTAAAGATAAACTACTTTCAAAGGCAGATTATACAAATCTATATGCACATGGCGTGGATGTAAATCTTGTATCTCCACAAAACCATTGTGTTCAGTGTAAAAATAATCGGTCTGAACATCATACCGCTACAGTTTCAACAGATTTCACGAGTAGTAAAAGATACATTCAGTATGTTTGACAATGTCTGCTCTACGTATGAAATATAAGTTGTTTTATCGTGTTGACAGTATCTGGAGAGCTGGGTCACACAAATGGCACGGGTCACACACACGTTTGCATGAATGCACTCATTTGCACACACTCTAACTCTCTCTCTTTCTCTCTCTCGCTCCCTGTTTGAACCATGTGACCTCTGCTGCCGCCATATTGGTCCTCGGCCTCTCACACTGAGGTGTTAGGTGGACATTGCACTGCGGTGCATCTCTCCTCCTGGCTACTCTGACCCCTCGCCGTGGTTTTTCTGAACCGTGCTCACGGAAACCTAAATGCCACTACTATCGTTCTCGTTGTTAATTACACTATAAATCACTGCGAGTGTGCGTGGGTCTGTGTGCGTGTGTACATCATGAAGGTCATCTGTGTTTGTTTACTCTCTAGGTGTAAAGCCAGCCTCGCTCCAGTTCAGGCCTTTCATTAGACGTGACACCTCTGACCTAAGGCGGCGCCCTGCGTCCCCCTTGTTGTCTGAGAAGCAGTGCAGCGTGCAAACACAACGATTTGGTCGGGTTCATGTATTAGTAAAAGGTGTGCGTGTGGGAAGAGGGTAATCTGCAGCGTTCAAAGCTGATTTGGGAGAACTGGTGGGATTTCAGAGAGTTAATCATCCTCTGCTCGCAGCATGTGGAGCCGAAGTGATAGACAGTGGGAAGAAAAGAAGAGAAATCCAGAGCAGGTGCACGGCAGAGTGCAGAAGTTACCTTATGTCCTTCGCACTCTAAAGTGGGCCGGCATATGCACATATTTATGCACGTCACCTCGAAAAAAAGTGTGTTCAGTACATGAGGTCTTAGTTTCACCAACGCTTTTGGACCAGGGATTGATGTCAGCAGGTTAATAAGTAAATGAGCATGCAGGCAGAGCAGTCCAGAAGTGGTAAAGCTGTAATCTTGGTGAAATTTGTTTAATCGCGGGGAGGAGAGGTAATCTGTTGAGATGGGCTCACGGAGGGAGGGTGTTTATGCAGCGGGAGTGTTTCTATTTCAGTGAGGTGCTACCCTGCAGGAAATATTAATCCTGGCTGTGTGCTACCCGCCGAATGAGTTTTGCAGCTCAGGTTAATGGGAGACGCACAAGCAGAGGTGCTGGTCGGTGGGGAGAGCGTGGCTGTCCACGCTGCCCACTTTCTCATGTGAAATGCGAAAAAGAAAATAAGTAAAAGCACGCTGAGAAGAGGAAGAGACGAGTGAGGTGCAGGAGTGACCGTAGAGGAGGGTGATGGTGATGGTGATGGAGATGAAAGAGAGGAGTGAATAAAGATGTGAGTGCAGCTGGCCCCAAAGGAGAAGAAAGGGCATGAAAAGAGAGAGTAAGACCGCGAGAGAGGAGAAGCAGAAAGGACGGACGATAGCTGGAGAATGAGACGGAGGATGAGAGGAGCGAGTGAAGAGGACTTTGAGTCCTGTGAGTAATGTGATTTGTAACAAAGAAACTCAGGATGAGAGGAAGAAATGGCACGGAAGATAACGAGATCAAAAAACAAGACGCTCGGATAAATAAGAAGAATTGGAGATGCGGCTAAGAGGGTGAGGTAGATTGGGATGAAAGCGGGAAGATTTGAGCACATGCTGTGCGCTGTTTACTGTAATGATTACCTGAGGCGGACAGATTGAACCCTGGACCAAGTATTTAGCCCGACTGCAGCGGGAGTGTGTGTCTGCGTGTGTGTGTGTGTGTGTGTGTGTGTGTGTGTGTGGATGGTTGAGTGTGTTTCAGACTAAATTATGAAACAGTAAATGCTAAATATCGTACTGTACACAAGGTTGTATGCTCATCAAAGTGGGAAATCATATTTTTTTCAGCAGTTGGAGATGGGTTTTATTAACATGTCTACAGCCCGTTAATTATTATGTTTTATTTAATGAGTGATTTGATTTGTGCTCACTGAAAGTCCTGGCACACGTGAGATACATTTAAAGAAAGACTTCTCGTAGAGAACCTCAAAGACTTTTGTTCTTCAAGAGTGATCGACACCAACCGGACTCCTAACAAGCAGCAAAAATGGTTTGGTCCATGTGTCTTTCTTTCATGTTTTTGTTTATTTCAAATATAAGTCATGCTTACAAGCAAAGCAAATGGTACAAAAGGGGTGAAATACAAAAGCATATGAAAAAGAAAATAGAAAATATGAGAAAGAAAGAAACGGCACATAAAGAATAGAAAGAAAAAAAAAATCAAAAATTAGAGACATTAAAAAAGTAGGAGAAAAAGCAAAAATAAGGGTGTGATATATTGAGTATGCCGGTGTGTATAGACACCTTACAGGTATGGTCTCTTTCACTAACTGATCAGTGACCCAGAGAAGGACATGGCTCATAAAGCACAGCCTTTTGCACGCTGATCCCACATTTCTTTCAATTTATCACTCCTCTCTTTCTGAATGTCTGAATAGAAATAGTTAAGCAAGTTAAAATGGTTCAGGACATATGAACAGAACTATATTTCCGGTCGACACTAAATTTGACGAGCTGTCCAGCTGCAGGGTGAGGTTACACCTCCATGACAAGGTGAGCTTCTGCTCCGACAGGTTTTTGTGAGGTCGGGGTGAGCGGGTGAAACTTAGTGATGTGATGTTAGAAAAGGAAGAGAGCTTGGATTGAACGCATGCACGCAAGCACATGCACACGCGTTAGTAAGCCTTCAGGTACACATTCAAAGTTGAAAACTCCAAGCAAACAAGTTGTGTGTTAACACGAAGCCGCCTCTCGAGGAGGTTTCGACGTTGTGTTGTAATTGTTAGTCTCTTTTCTGCTGCGGTGAAGTCAGATTGTCCAACTTCCCATCATGCCTGCAATGCATCCACACCACACATGCAAATACACACACATTATATGCATTCACAAGCACACACGGACATGAATATACACACACACACACACACACACACACACACACACACCGAGACTCGGCCTCATGCCCCTCACCTGGAGTTGAGGTCGGCTTGCCCCGTCACGGCTCCCGCCGCGCTTCCTCCGCGGCTCTTCTCCAGGCCCAGTTTGGTGAAGATGCCCACCAGCACCATGATGGCCACCACGCCGCAGATGATGTAGACGATGAGGTGCGTGCGGTCGCGGTCCTGGTCCTCCTGGCCCTCGGTGATGGCGGCCACGGGCTTGCCGGTGTTGGCCCAGATGGGCGTGTCGTAGTTGGAGCAGATGCTCTGGTCCAGCCGCTGCTGCCGGAACTGGCAGCAGAAGCGGTAGAAGCAGGTGCCGCAGCAGTACAGGAAGACGCCGGCGTTGCAGTTGAACGGCGGGTCCCACTGGCCCATCACGTCGTAGTAACCCTGGCAACGAGTCCCGCCGGAGGGAAGGACGTCCTCGTCGTCGGCGTCCCCGCCGCTGCTGGGAGTGGACAGCCCCGTCTCCAGAGGAGAGTTCTGCGTGCTCTCCACGTAGCTGGGAGTCGTCTGGTTGGCCAGCGTGGTGGGGACGATCAGCGAGTCGCCTTCGGTTACCGTCACCGTGGTGACGGATGGGTCCTGGGTGAGGGCAGGGTGAGTTATGATGGAGGAGAGGAGGAAGACGAGGAGAAGGTGGCAGGAGGAAGGCTTGGGGTCCGCCATAGTGATGGGAGAGCCCGACGGTGGCAAAGTCCAACCCTGCAGGCTACGGACGGGAAACAGGAGTTTGGAGAAGGTGTGGAGAGAAAAGAAGAGAAAATGACTTCCAGATGTTTTTATTTCACGATTATAAGATAGAAGTTATTTTATTATGATCATTTCAAACCATCTTTGTTGAGTTTTGGAGATGCAAAGCCATACATATAATGCATTAACAGAAACAACAAACAGATTTTCAACACTTTCCTGCAGAAACTCAAGAGAGAAAATTGATTTTTTTTTTAGCCAGAATGATTAAACAAATGATGTTTTTATTGATCTTACAAGCTTATTGAATCAATATTGAAAAGAGGGTAGAGGACGTTTTAAACAGGTCAGTCAGGATCCCTATAGGGGAGTTACATACAGTGACACATGATCAATACTCAGCCTTTTACATTTAGAAACATTTAAAGAATCAGCTGTCATCTAACAAATGATGAAGTACGTGTTCAGTGAGGAGACCAAACCATAGAAAAGTAAGCATCAAAAATAGCTCAACATGCTTTTACTTTCAAAATAAGTGTGATACATAAACAAGCAATTAAAGTCATCAGGAACGTTGTGTTGAAATTCCCTCTCACCGTTTTCTCTGCACACAGCGTCCGTCCTCTGCGACTCTTCCCCAAAGTTCAAGGGATGATAATTCCCTCTAGAAATATCCACAAACTTTACTCAGCAGCATTTTCCCCCTGAGTGCCCCCGCAGATCTCTCTCTCTTCCTCATGTGTTCTCCATCGTCAGCCGGGGGCTCGATCCGGGGGATTCAACCAACACAAAACCACACGCTCCTCTTGTCCTGCTTTTCTTCTTCTTCACTTCTTCGGTAAACGCTGGCCGGTCTGCACTGGCACGCGTACGTCCAGACTGGTCCAGGACCGTTAGGATCTTCTGCTGCCAAGACCCCAGAGTGCTGTGTGCATGAGTGTGTGTATCTGTGTGTGCAGTGTATAGGATAGAAATTGAATAAGAGAACGTGTGCGTGTGTGTGTGTGCGTGTGTGTGTGTGTGTGTGTGGCTGCACTGAGTGCTGCAACAGTTCAGAAACCAAATGCGATCTCTTCCTCTGTTTACCTCTCCTCAGTGCCAGATAGGAGAGAGAGGGAGGGAGAGAGGCAGCGGGAGGGAGTAGTATATCCAGCTGCATCTCCCATCATCCCCAGGGGATGAAAAAAAACGGGGAGGAGAGAGATTGGGGAGTAACGGGAAGGGAAAAAGCTTAATGTGGACTGTAACTGAGTGATTAGTGACACTATTTTTTTCTGTTTCCATCAGTGTTTCATTGCATGTGTGTGGGAGAGAGATTTCTGTCCCCACCCGTGTTGTTAAACCGGATGACACAGTCACATTGTGAGGACTCGCCTTGCTTT
>NW_027175920.1:11105044-11432544 GCF_023055335.1 Clinocottus analis | reverse complement strand
CTGTGCACTAAAAAACACCTGCAGAACTTGACAGTATTGTACATCCGTTCAAGTCAAGAATCTCTTTATTTGGTACAAAAACACATCATTGATCATAATTGAAGGCCTTTCTTTTAGTTCCAACGATCGCTTCCTTCCTGAATGGTGTGCTTATGACTCAATGAGTCAACTGTGCACCGCATACCCTCATTATTGATTCACAATATTATCAGTCATCTTTAAACGCGTCAGTGCATTTGTTTACTGTTTGCTTCTTTGACAGAAGATCTACGACACGCTCTCTCTCTCTCTGCAGAGCAGCGGATGTCACATCGGTCAGTGGCTCACAGACGCGTGGCGACAGGGTCTAGCGTCTGCATGTGACGGCCAGTTATTTAGGAAAACGCTCTCAGCGTGTAACGAGCGCACGCCGGGCGCCACTTTGAGCTCAGAGCGCTGACCACGCCGCTGTGAGACGCAGAGGGACGCAGGAGGTTTCTGTCAGCCGCAGCTGTACTTTGTGTGCAGCTGGAACTGATGTGGTGAACGTATTCACCTGCTGAACATCAGCATGCTGTCACGGGGGAGTGATGAGATTATAAAAAAGATGGATCCCACATTTCCCAGAATGCATCTAGATAGTGACTTTCATTCGACCCTCCCTGCCTGGTAAACACCTTTGCCTTTTCAAACTCCACAACCCGAAACTTAGATGACAATTTTTCTCCTCGTGATGAGCCAACTGAACTTCCTGCGTTCAGTTTGTGGAACGCCCCTTTAATGAAGAATATGTTTTATTTTGTATTTTACTTTCAAACTTACAAGTTTAGTCCTATGACTGCAGGATGTAGAGGTGTGTGTGTGTGTGTGTGTGTGTGTGTGTGTGTGTGTGCGTGTGTGTAACATTTCAACTCTAGATATCTTAAGTAAATAATATTCCAAGAAATTGACTTATTCTTAATTGTCTTGCAAGTGTTTCTCATAAAGAGGAGATGATGCAATAACTACATTCATATACCTATATATATATATATATATATATATATATATATATATATATATATATATATATATATATATATATATATATATATATAAAATAATTTTAGGAGGACAAGTCTTTCCTACATTTTTACGATTCTAAATTGGCGCTGTTGAACACTGGGCTGTACTGTGTGTGTGTGTGTGTGTGTGTGTGTGTGTGTGTGTGTGTGTGTGTGTGTGTGTGTGTGTGTGTGTTGTCCTCTACCCCGTCAGGTGTTCCTGTTGATAATCCGCGGCTGAACCTCTCCTTTATGGAGACATTTTGTCTCCTGCTCTGACGCAGGTGACCAAAAAAAAAGCGTAGAAAATAAATTGAGCGTCTGCAATACGAGCGTGTGGATGCTTTTGACTTCTTTGCATTCGCTTTTCTGTCTTGATTTGTGCTCGTGTACAATAGCGCGGGAAATTGTCATATAGTTACCTGCGCAAATTGCTTTCTCACTTTCTAAAATGGTGAGTACAAAAAAAGATAAGCCTCAAGTGAAACTGTCACTGTTGCATTTCTGTTTCCCCCCTCAGGGAAATAGAGGTCAAGGTGTCTGAACGGGAAAGCATGGTGTGTGTGTGTGTGTGTGTGTGTGTGTGTGTGTGTGTGTGTGTGTGTGTGTGTGTGTGTGTGTGTGTGTGTGTGTGTGTGTGTGTGTGTGTGTGTGTGTGTGTGTGTGTGTGTGTGTAGTGAAAGGAGATGCAGGAAACAGGCGGTGTGTGTGTGTGTAACATTTAATAGAAACAGGAACACGAAGAGCGTGTGTGTGAGTGTTGGTACGGTTTGCATTCAGAGCCGCTGTTGTCACCACACAAATTCTGAATAATCCTGTTGGATTAATGTTCATCTTGAACTAGATTCACAAAGTGCCTGCAGGTCTCTGATTTACTAGAGCAGTGTTGCCCCCTTCATTAGGAGACACTTTGAATATCCCGAACGTGTTGAATATTTCATTTGGTGATTTCATAGCGTTTATGAATATTCATACTTTGGCTTTGTGTGCTTCCACTGACAAGTGTTAACGGGAAACTCTTAATCCTACAACACGCGTTCACATCGGTGGAGCACTTGGCGGTTTGAGGTTCTTTTGCGTGAAACTTTTCTCATCTGCGGACCAACGGTGTGACGATGGAGTTCAACGGCAGCGATCTAAAATCGACATCAGCAGAAAAATGTCTGCCTCTTTTTTGAGAGTCCCGTCTTCAGATCAACCACACGACCGCTGGAGAGGCAACGCAGCCTGCAGCGTGCGACTCAGTGAGCGTGAACGACCAGACACATCTTTGGACATTTTTTGCTGTTAGAAAAGTTCCATCTCTTGGTTTTCATTTAGTTTTTCCATATTATTTAAGAATGCCAGCTAACAAAGGCTTTCTGGGAGAAAATCACTACTTAAGGCAAAATGGCTGCTTAAAAAGAAGCTCAAATACATTTAGCCAGACAGAAGATTTACATCTCAGTGTGAGAGGATCAGTCATAAACACAGTCAAATTTGGGGTTTGAGATTTTGGGCTATACAAAATATTAAATATAGAACTTAAATCAATAATATTACTAGGAATTAACTTATTCTTAATTGTCTTGCGAGTGTTTCTTATATAGAGGACACAATGCAGCTAACTACATTCATATATATATATATATATATATATATATATATATATATATATATATATATATATATAATATGAGCAGATTCAAAACAGGTACAGCAGTTAGAGAGAAGATTATGCCTCGTTTCCTTTAAAAATCTTTTTAAGAGGACGATTCTAAATTGGAGTTGTCGAACGCTGGTGTGTATGTGTGTGTGTGTATGTGTGTGTGTGAGAGAGAGAGAGAGAGAGAGAGAGAGAGAGAGAGAGAGAGAGAGAGAGAGAGAGAGAGAGAGAGAGAGAGAGAGAGAGAGTCCTCCACTTGAAGCTGAAGAGCCGAGCCGCCTGTGATCAGAGGGAAGCCCTTAATGAGTTGATAGGAGCGAAGCTTTGATGCAGCTCTTCTCAGGGGACTCTGGGAAATACAAAAGGGAGGAGGCGGGATCACAGAATGACCTTTAAACTTTTTCTTTTATCAGTAGATAAACTATGCCGCAGGGCTGCAATACAAAAAGACAAGGCATTACCTCATGCAGTAGTTTTGGGGAATACCGTTTTGCTTTTTGAAGATCTTCCTGAAACACGATGTCTCTTCAAATGAGATGTTATCAAGCTGCTATGTGTGTATCGTGTTGACAACACATTATAAATATCACTTCTCAAAAGGTTAATTTCTGAACTAGTGTCAATGTAAAATTATCATTTCATAACTGATGGGTCGGATTTCGTGGATTTCGTGCTTGTCAACCAGTTAAACGTTTGGGGATACATATAACAGATGAGTTCAAGACATAAATAGCAGCTTCAAAAATCAACACTATCAGTCAGAGCGGCTGTCTAATCCTTATGTTCTACGTTATAAATGAACTCTTTAATAATAAGATGACGCTGACGCTGTGGAGAAAGAGTCACATGTTGTCTGCACATCCAGACGTCTGTCCAGGCTTCAGCGACGTGTCGGTGTGTGCGAGTGCCTCTCTGTGAACGTCTCCGGCAGTCGTTGGCATTTCTTTATCATTGCATGAGCGATCATTGAGCATTCCCACATTTACAGGTGAGGAACACTCTCAATGTGTGTGTGTGTGTGTGTGTGTGTGCACGAACACTGCTTTAAACCAAAGGTTATGCAGAGAGTTATAGCTGTGTGCCCCATGAACTGATCTCCTGATCTACTAGTTGTCATGAGAGTCTTACTCTCAACACGTGGAGTCTATGGAGAGAGATAGTTTTGGGTTCCAGGATTTTGATGCCATTTCTTTCACAAAAAACGTTTTGAGATGTATACTTTGACATAGATTCCACAAAACAATCAAAAAAGTACCATAAACACATTTCGATGTTGTGTTGTCTTCCCTCTCTTGTCTCTACTAATCAGAGTTTGAGCGGGCCGTCATGCAAATATATATTCAAGGTTTCTGGGATCCTGTATGTGCAGAAAATATTAAGCAACCTGAAACTGAACTGTCAAATACTGTACACCCAACAACACACACACACACACACACACACACACACACACACACACACACACACACACACACACACACACACACACACACACACTGACATTGGTGTCTCCTGACAGACGGATCTCAGCTGATGGGTTTTGGGTCAGACCTTTATAAGACGAGCTCCTCTGGGACAAACAGACATTTAAAGAAGAAGACGAAGGAACGAAAACACCGGCTGTTCCATCTCAATGCAACTGCATTGTGTTGAATATGAATATATTGCAGTATTGAGCGAATAGTGTGTGCAATAAGCAAGAAGAGCTGCAGCCACACGTCAGAGGACTCGTTTCAATACTCAGTCAAACTACAATCCCAATGTTAGTATTCTGATGAACTGAGTTTGATGAAGCCTTTGCTCATGCAAGTGTCTTTTAATGAATACCAATTACATACGTTAAGTCAGGCAATTTACATGGTCCCGAGTGCACACTGGGGTGTGTGTGTGTGTGTGTGTGTGTGTGTGTTCTCATTAGTCCAGGTCTCACTGGACCACATTCTAATACGATGCCTTTATCCTCCAGGGAGCTGGAAAAAAGGTAATTTACAAATTATAATCACCTTGTAAGACAATGTCCATAGGTATTTGTACGTGTGTGTGTGTTTGTTGTTTGGCAGGGGGGTTTGGGCCGCGTGTGCGTGTGTGTGCCTGCGTTCACTCGTGACTTGCAGTGTTGTGGTGATGCTGCATCATCGTGATGTTTGAGGTTTATTCTCTTATCTCTCTCACTCTGGCATCCAGTGAATGCTTGATTTTGAGTCATCAGCTGTCAACCCTTCGCCTCTTATCTGCTAACACAGCCTATGCGTTTATGTACATGTGTGTGTGTGTGTGTTCACCCTGACAGCCCACGTTGAGTTCACAGCACAAAGCTAATGAGCGAGTCTGATGTTTCCGATGCTGCGGGACTGAACTTGTTTGACTCCGTATCCACACACAGCAACACAGTCGAGAGGCTGACAGGCTGACACAAAGACATTTAGCGCTCCACATGTTTTGACCAGAGTAGATGCTCTGACTTCACAGCGCTCCTCGGGGGTGATGGTCTTTGATTTGTTGATATGAGATGTGACTCGGGGAAATGTTTGCTCTGGTTCCATTTTGTTTGCCTGGAGAATCGTTTCAATCTCCCGGCGTGCGGCTGTCTGTCCCCTCATGCGTTGACGCAGCAGAGAACATGTAAGGTCGTGCGTTGGCTGCTGCTTCAATAAGGGAACTGGAGGTGAACGATTGCACCAAAAGGAAAACGGTTGTTTAGGTTACTTTATTTGCACCCGTAGGTAGGCTTGGTTTTCAGTAGACAGCGAGGCATCCACCCAGACACACGGACAACCAGACCTGATAGTGTCTGCAGGAGTCCATGAACATGAAGATAGTGTTGACAAGCTGCTGCACAAGCCAAGATTTCAGGCTGAATTTATGTAGTCTGACAAAACGTAATCACATTTATGCTTTTTCATCTTTCCCAAATGTACAGATTTCCTGACAATGAGCACTTCTCTGTCACTGTGATTATTAAAGGTAAGAGAGGTACAAACAGACTCCTAATGTCTGCAGTCCAAGAGCGCCTTCTCTACACAAGACAAGCAACGTTGTATATTTCTTCCTTATGAACCGTTTTGGGGTTTTGTTTCTTTGAATGCAACACAATAATCCAGTGTGCTTGGAAAACACAATACTCGTGGATTTATCTGTAACTATCTGTAATTATCAACATAGAAAACACAACCACAGAGATCAAGAACCAAATGTACAGCTTCAACTTTTTATGTACACACCATTTTTTTAATTTTTAATTTAAAAATGTAAAATACTGTGACTTTTTGGAGACGCAATTTGGCACAATGACCACATCGCACAAGTCGTGTGATGTTACAAATAATGCTCATACACACACATCTTGAACTGAGATTGAAGGTAACAATACGGCATCAAATGGAGGAGTGCAGCTGTCGAGACTTATATCATTCTTTGGCTTCATCATCAGCGTAAAATATCATGCGTGGAGTTGTTTGATGCTAATTAATGAAATGACCTTTGAGTTGAGGGTTACAGCTGCGTATTGATCGCTGACCGGCGTGTATGTTAAAACCAGACACGAGGAGCAGAACGGCTGCATGCAAACATAAAACAACTGTGACATTGATTGTTTGCTGAGTGCCTCTGCCCGGGTGTTGAAGTGAAGGTTGCTGCATGTGAACCGTTTACAAAGATTAGGATGGTTTTGTTTTTAGAAAAGCAGAGTTGAAATGTTTCAGCCACGAAACCAGAGTTTGGTGAAAACCCAATCCAGTTAGTTTTGGCCACTGCTTGGAAAAGTGAGCTGCATGACTCTGATTGGATGTTACAAGTCAGCTGGTATCCACACAGCCTGTCAGCGCTCGGCCTGATCTCTCACTGTACTTCATTCATAACAAATAAGACCTCCATTTACCGACTAAGTCTTCTCTAAAGCTCATCAAGAATTCCACAAGTCAATAAATGAGTTTCCAGAACTTCACATTAAACGACATGGCAGTCTTTTGTCCATCATGGCGATATGTCCCGACATGCCCTGAACGACAGAATAGACAGAAAAAAAAAGGTGTTGAATGACACACAGCGCCAGAGAGAGAGGGACGGCAGCATTATTAGTCAGTTAGGTGAATGATTAGTGACGTTCCTCTGACGGTTTGGCTGCACGCGGCCGGCCAATTAGAAAAGCAAAGACAAAGAGGGCAGCAGAGCCCAGAGGGCCTGAATCAGAGCGCAGGACTGCCACCCACAACATCCCCTGACACACAACCACGATTAATGTCGGCTATTTGGAAACTGAAAAGCACCAACGAGGATACAATAAAAAGAAGGAAATGGTGCCTCAGTTTGGATGATTAAGATGCAGAGCAAGGGAAGCAAAGAGTAACATCATTGTCTCCATGTGTGTGTGTGTGTGTGTGTGTGTGTGTGTGTGTGTGTGTGTGTGTCTCTGCACTGTCCCCCCTGGACCTCCCTGTCAGTAGTGACCTTTACCAAATCAAATGAGATGCAAATATCCAGCTTCATTCGGGCCTATTACAACTCCACACACAGCGACTTATGGGAGCGACTGAGCTCCGCGCTGGCATCCAGTGAGAATAGCTGTCAGTCTTCTCGGCCGGCTTTGATTAGCAATTTGAAGGTCCTCGGCCCCCAGCTCCGACTCTCCTCAACAGATACAAATCAGTCCTGACGCTGCCTCGTTCATTGCTGGCACCATTTCTAGAGAGAATTGTAATGGATCTCATTTCCCAGCAGTCTCCGGGTCTCCCCTCCTCGCTCGTCGCTCACAGCTTTCACACCACTGTTTTTGGGAACAACACTCACGAGGACCTGGTTACTCTTTCACTGGTCTGTACTTTCAAAGATGAAGCTGGTGCCGCTCGCATCTTCAGTGACTCGAATACACAAACCAAAGATTTCAATGAAGCGTTTTTAGTCTAATAACTGTGTCGTATCAATAGTGTTTGTGTGTGTCAGGTAATATCATAACAAATCATATCATAGTCAATTCATTTTGACTGTGCACAGACCGTTTTTGGGTGTTTTCTGCACAGTCAAAGTTAAACATTATAACACGATAAAGATAAGCAGGCGTTCACTTTTCATTATATTCCACATAATGCTTGTTCCTGTTGAAACGTCTCTGTTAGCACGGATGCTAACACCTGTACTGTGTGTATGAGCACGAATAAAATCATGCATTTCTCCATGACAAAATAAACAAACTAATGGTGTCAATACTTATACGACCAACATTCAAACATTATGTATAAGCAAGACTAAGAAACTTCAGGATGGATCATTTTAAAACTCCAAAGAGTCTTTCAGACATCCATTGCCCCAACGACTCGAGCCAGCTCCTCCTGTAGGGACCAGCGAGGCGTTCCCAAACCAGACAAGATACACAATCTCTTTTAGGGAGAGTGTTGCCTTCCTATCGGCTCAAACCCGTCTCTCCATCGTCCTCTGGCCTCCGCCGTCAACAAGGAACATTCCCTGTAACCCCGAGAGACCCGAGCAGATCTTTAGTTTCCGAAAAGCGCAGCCCGTCAGGCACCAACCATCAGACCATGTTCACAGACACTTACGTCACTTCTCTTCCCCATTACGGCGCCTGGCGTGAACTTCAACAGATAAGATAATCCATGTCAACAGCCCTAAATGCATTGAGCTGCTGCGGCGTGATTGGCTGATTAGATGTTTGCTTTCATGAGCATGTGTACCTAATAAAGTGGCCAGTGGTGTGAGAGAGGGAGAGAGAGAGAGAGAGAGAGAGAGAGAGAGAGAGAGAGAGAGAGAGAGAGAGAGAGAGAGAGAGAGAGAGAGAGAGAGAGAGAGGAAGAGTGGAAGGAAACAAAAATTTAAATTGAAGACATAAAAAAGAGAAAAAAATATTTCAATAAAATTAAAAAGGAACAAAGATTGCTTAAAACCTTTTTTGTTGCCCAATCCATGAGTTAAGAAGGTGACAAATTCACACTCACACACACACAGACACACACACAAAGAGAGGCCTTTGGCTCTCGCAGAACTCAAATTTGAACTAAAATAAAGAATAAAGTAAAGTTATGTGGAACAAGATGAATGTATGTGTAGAAGTAAGTGTTATCCTGGCAGTCACTGTTGTCTTGCTTACTCGTTCTATGACCACCCTGAACCAAAGTGCATATATCAATACCAGACACCTTCAAGATGATGGATCAAAAGTCTGAATCCTGTCTTCATGTGATGACTTCAATGACCTTAATGACTTTAATGACCTTCGTTTGGGAGCTTCAGTGCAGCCATCCTCTTGCAGCGAGGAGGTAAACAGCTCTGGTCATGTGACCAGTTACACTCGACATGTGACGCTGCACATATCACACAGCCGCGTTAATATTTGCTGGAAATGCATTGATACATTGCTACTTATAACTGAAACCCATTTTATGGTCATTATTGTAAGCGATGGGATCCAATACAGCTGAGGCTGATGGGAATGTCTGTAATGAGGTGTTTGATCATGAACCAAAGTGTTGAACAAATTAACGTTTTTGAACAATGAAGCAATATGAAAAGTTAAAGAATCATTAAAGTTATTTTAAAAAATAAAGGAAACTCATAAAAATACATTTTAATAAGTTGTAAGGATTCATAGGATGGCGTATGGAGCTATTGTTGAAGTTAGGTGTTGCATTACAGTTACTTTACAGCTTTGATGCTAATATATTGTTATCACACACACACACACACACACACACACACACACACACGCCATGGTGTAGGTCTGTTTGTGTGTGTGAGACAGACAGATAAATAAAGTTAGATGCTGCTTCAACCGTTGCGTTTCCCCACATGGATCAATAAAAGATGATTCTTAAATGCGAGAGGGTAAAAATAAAATCAACCTTACGACTTGAGACATAAAATCCATTAATGAAGTCAAGTCATCGATTTCTACTTAGCCAGAGACTTTTCTAACCTGTCGCTGTAAAAGGTCAAGGTGTCAACGATCGCACTTACATTCACAGGGCTTCTCTTTGTCAGAGCAGAACAATGGTGTGTGTGTGTGTGTGTGTGTGTGTGTGTGTGTGTGTGTGTGTGTGTGTGTGTCTGTCAGACACTGGGAAAGCTTCGTCTCATGCTGATGTCAAAATGTTATCTTGAATCACAAATGTGCCGATAGTTTTGAGTGTGAGTCGTAAATTAAACTGTGTCCTCACAAGGATAGAAGTAAAAGGAACACACAAACCACACAAGCAAATGAAGGCGGTCCAAAAATTTTGGAGGATGAGAGGAAAATATAGCAGAAGAATGAGAGATGGCTTAGTGGATGAATGCAAAGCTTTGATATCTGTGATGGAGCACATTGTGATGAGGAGTAAAAAAAGTGAAGAAGCAGGAAGCTTCAGAAACTGCAGCTGAGAGAAAACAGGAGCTTTGCAGATATATATTCCCACCGTGTTCAACAGTATTAGTAATAAATACACTGAGTTTACAAACCCAAGAAACCAGGTGACAAGCAGGTCAGTGGTTAGGTTTCTCCCCCCGGTCGACCTCATGCATCACACAGCGTTTCTTTCCTCACTAAATGAATGCGTTTGAGTTCAAATAGTCTTCAAATAGTAAACCGCTACTGTTTCAGTTCCAGTCAGACTTTTGGGGTAAATTATTCTGAATGTCTCCTCAAGAGAACGAGGAGAGACGAGGAGGCTGCGGAGGTCAAACGTGTCGTCCTCAGCCCGACG
Organism: Clinocottus analis; assembly: GCF_023055335.1. Taxonomy (NCBI): domain Eukaryota; kingdom Metazoa; phylum Chordata; class Actinopteri; order Perciformes; family Cottidae; genus Clinocottus; species Clinocottus analis. Next base: position 11,422,189 of record NW_027175920.1, on the reverse strand, counting down.
GCTCTCTGGAGCCACAAAGGCTTTACAACTGCAGACGTCCTCTCCAAGACCTGTAAACTACCCTTAAACACCCAAAAGTTGAAATGCATTGAAGCGGACTGAAAGTCACTATGAGGTTGAGTTAGTTCAGATGAAGTGGGTAGCTTTAATCCCACTATGAAAACACACTGAGGGACGACAAAAAGAGGGCCTTTTGCACCATAGAGACTCGCATGCTGGGAGATACCCTCTTTAATTGTTTACCTCAGACTGTCGAAGCTCCATAAAAGCTGCAGATGAGCGTTACAATTCATTTTCGCAAAGAACTCACTTATATAGGATTCATGTCAGTGGAAGGATTAGAGCCAGCCGCTTTGCAACCAACATCATCTGTTTTTTTCCCTCTCACATCTCCGTTTAACAAGAGATCTGGCCTTTGAGACCACATTCACACAAACACGGCCGTCTCTTAACACGCAGAGGCTCATTAAGAGAATCTTTTTATCATCATGTATTATTCACGATGTGAAAGGCGGCAATACATAGAGGCTGAACAGAAGCCTTCTCTTCTCAGCCCTCCACACTGATGGCTGGAGATGAGTCTAGCGTCAGATCAGTTAACATCCGACATATTTCACCTTCAAACCCGAGATAGTACACGTTCACCTTTCGTGTTCCCCACGAGGACACATCCTCCCTGACTGCACCTCCTCCTATAGATGCTGCGATGCGCCGCCTGGTCGTGTACATTTGCGATGCTAAGCAGCAGCCAGGTGAGTGGCAGTCGCAGTAGTTGATTTTAATAGGGAGCAGCTATTTCGGTAAGTCCTCCAGCAGGCTTCTTTCTCTGGAGTTAATCACACTGAACAACGCGCCACAATGCTGCAGCTCCTTCCTCCTCCTCTCTGGGGTCTCCACCGGCTCTCCCTTTTCTTCTGGCTCCGCTCTCGTCTCCTCTCGCTGCTGCTGCTCCTGGTTTTTATTTATATCTACATCTGTATCGCCCTTCCCCTCCTCCCGTTTACCTCTCTCTCACTCCCCTGTGCTTTCTTTCCACTTCGCTCGCTCGGTCCGGAGTCTCTGGGGGCCGCTGAGGCTGGATGTCATTACGTTGGCTGCTAGTTGACTGTTAGTCAGCGGTCCTCTCTCGCAGGACACTGATGCAGCTTCACACAGAACTGTGTCATGTTGAAGAGCCGCCTTTCCTCCACTAATCCTGGAACAATCGGTTTTAAACTGCCTCTGCTTCTCTCTATTCGTCACCGGTACGTTTGATGGTGTTGACACAGCAACCATTTTGAACATCTTTGTATGAAGATGTCTGTCAAATGCTACAAATATCCGGAATTTAAATATCTATTGTGAGAGATTTTCAATTTGATAATTAAAAATACATTTTTAAAGAGACGTGCCCCTCATCTTCTTCGATGGGCATGTCGTCGTGGGAATTTTTTGCCTTTTAATTGACAGATGACAGTGAATGCAACAAAGGCCAGAAATAAACTGGCGGACATTGCGACACCGTAACCATCCGGTTACCAGCGTGCTCCATTTCGCCAATCTTTAACTGTATTTCACATTTTACCAAATTACTTGCAACAGTGCGACAAACAAAGTCAGACAGGGAAACACGACCAGACTGGAAACTAACGACAGTTTATTCAGATTCTCTAAGGCCGCTTTTCCTTTTTTTACATGTCTGTAATTATAGTCCCGTAATGGACCGGAAACAGCTTAACTAGTTTATTGTTATCATCAAAGTTGAACTCGGGAGTCAGTCTGTAGACTGTTCTGGATGTTTATGTTCATGAAAAGACAGTTTGGGTGATCATTTTCCACTCTGCTCTTGTTTTCTATTCAAAATAAGACTGAACAGCAGTTTGCTTCAAACCTCTCTGATCGTCTCACTGCTCGTGTTTCTTAACCTGTTGGACTTCATGTCCGCGATGCTGCTGACCTCAGCGATTCACTCGGTGGATACATTTTCATTACCGAGAGGAACGGTGACCAAAACTATGGAAACACGACCCCAAAACCATCTGAACTTTCCTGAAAGAAATGTTTTCAGATGTCACTTCAGTGACTTACTGTGGATAAATCAGCATTAATACCATGTTGCCATCTGGATCTTTTTCATGTGTTTGTTTTTCATGTTTAATATGAAATATATGTTGATTACAACAATCTCCTTCAGCATGCTAATTCCACCACCTCACACTGGTTTGCAGCTTATTTTCTAAGTTAAAAATAAGACCCAAGTCATTATTAATCCCAATCTGAATGCAATTAAACCCTGCTACTCCAATAACACGAGCACACAACAAGAAAGACGCTCTAGCGCTGCTACGTGGGAGCGTTGCATTTCAAACATTTGTTGTTTTCAGCACTGAAAGTGGAATAGTTCCCTCAGATTTCAGATCCAGTAACCAGCCCAGTGAGCGAGCAGCACCACTGTCCTCACCCATGTGACTGAGTCGCAGCACATGGGCTCTGATCCGGTGTCCGCTCTCTGGCGGCAGCGTCTGAACTAAAGCTCCAATAAACTGAGAGCTCAGAGCTGTTTGGGCTGAAGCGGTCAATTAATTGACGCTTCCATTGCGATGAACCTACTTTCACTCGCCGTGTCCAGTGAGTATTATGAGCGGAAACTCACATCAGATCAATGACACAGGCACACAAACATCAACCACCGAACCTGTTCACTGCCATGAAATGATCAGTAAATGATCAGAAATAGGTTATGTTCGTGAATTTACTAAACAAATCTCTTGTCTAATATCTTCTCATGGATCTAATTGGCTCCAAAGTGCCCAAACATGTGGAGCTGTCCCATGAAGACCCTCTGCTGGAGGATGACATTGGCACATAGAGCCACGTTGTGTCTAACTCGACATTCATGCTTCAACATACTTCTTCTTTTTTCTTTTTTTTTTTTAACTCTGCCTAACACAGTTCAGTCCAGAGGTTACATCAAATATTATTACATAATGACTGCTGACTGGTGAGGGCAGCCGCCCCTCCCAAAGGCCGGTATCATCCCACCCAGGTTGACACGTCACACTGATCAGGATACAGTTTGATCATCAATTAAAAATCTATTTAGATGTTAAACTGTGGCTCACAAACACATCAAACCTTCCTTTTACTCTTAACCTTTCAAAAAGCCGACCACCCCGAGGGGTGGGGGCAGACTGAGCAAGTGGTAGAAGAAACTGTAAATATAGCTTGTTTTATGAAATAAATCCCAAAACTGCTGTATTTTGGATGTATTGCACACCATAAGTAATATACAAGTGAAATATATAGTTTGGTACATGAAAGAATTAAAATGTCACAGATGTCTGCAAAATGCAAATGTATAATCCAGTGAGTTTAACATGTGAACATACACAGTTACAGGTTGTAGCGATACAAGATGATGTGCTTATTACCTTCTCCAATCTGACATTACGACAGCGTCAATGTGTTCACCAGCCAGCTGCTAACTCTTTCGTTTTGTGCCGAGCAGGTATATAAAGTGCAAGTGGGCCAATCTGAGCGTTTTCACTGCCAACTTCTGCTCTGACTATTCAATTCAATTGTATTTGTACAGCCCAGCACGACAAATCAGAGGGCTTTACAATCTGTCCAGTGAAGTACATCTTCTGTCCTCGGGCCCTCGCATTGGTGTGTGTTGATGAGAGCCGCAACGCTGTGGGCCATAAAAACCAAAACAATTAGCCGAGAGACTCTAAAACGCTCCAAAGACACGAAGGGAATTAAGCCATTGGCAATAAAACAGATATTGATGAGGGCAGCTTAAAGTTTAACTTCAAGATCTTCATCAGTAGCACTGCCACAAATCGTTATTGAGTTCTTATTCTAAATTGTGTGAGGTCTCAGAGAGGGATTGATTGCACTCTGTAACGCGTTGAAGGTTTTATCGTTCTGGAGCGGTTCATTGCAAGTTGTTTATGGTATCCCTCCTCCTTACAGTCACAGCACAAACTGTCACAACAGACATGGGCACTGTAATTACTGAGTGATGTTCAGAGGCTGGATCTGAATATCTTTGAGTTTGCGAGCTCAAAGTGTCGCCGTTCCGCCTGCACTATTTGCACGTCCTCCTCTGCAACTGTCTTTTTTTTTTTTTTGCCCACTTACTCTCTTGTCTTTCAAACAAACAGGTGTAGAACAAAACACTGTGATGCTGTTCACTCAGCGGCCTCCTCCCTCCCCAGCTCCCCCCTGCCCGTGCAAATGTCAGCCTTCACATCCTCTGCTATCAAAGGCTCCTCAGTCGCAGCGGGATCCGACCAAACCCGCCCGCTCTCCTCACGTCACGCGTACGACTTCACACAGAGGAGGAGGCATGACGAGATACATTCGCCGTCTCTGAAACACAGGCAAACTACATCATGCACGGTCAGGTTTATGCAACAGAGGATCTGATTGATCCCAGAGACACAAAACATCACTGGCACTGTCATTACCAACAGCAATGACGCACCAACGAAGAATCAGAACCAGAATCAGCTTTAATGGCCGTGTACATTTTTCACATACGTGGGATTTGACGCCGGTTTCTGCTCTTCGTACTTCTTTACACAATTTTATTTTATTTGATGTTTTTAAGCAATTAAAAATATAAAAAAGACCTTAAAAAAAACCCAGAAAAACAGTCAACAGTGGTCCAGGAAAGTGCAGATCGTCCAGGTGGACGCTGGCCAGTGGGAAGAAGACAGAAAAGACTACAAAATGCGCTTCATCCCACCTTGACTTCTATCTTTCGTCTGATGCTATCACAGCAGGAGACCGTCTAAATGATATGATGAGGCTGTTGACCATCCAGCCACAGTGTGACAATAACATGGTTGTGAGTTGCATTGCAGGACTTGTGGGAACATTTCTTCAGTTTGACCGGTATATATCTATAACTACTCTCTCTCTCTTGCACCTCAATGGAAGCTCAACTATAAATCACTGGAGTCACCCGCGAATGTGTTGTCATTTCTGTTTGTGCGCAATTTCTTTAAAGCAGCGTACAACATGTTAATTATTAGGCTGCGTAGGTGCTTAGAGAGAGCCGGGCTAGTTAGCTGATTCCCCCCATTTCCTGTCTTGATGCAAAGATAAGGGAATCACTTCCTGGGTAGTTACTTTACACACACACACACACACACACACACACACACACACACACACACACACACCACGTGAGGGTGGCATTGATCTTCTTATCGGACTCTCAGCAAGAAGGCAAAGAAGTGTATTTCCCAATAAGCCGCATTCCTCCAAGTAGATTTCAGCAAAGATGGCGGTCTTGTTGGGCGAAACACATTTTTATTTAATTGCCTGCATGCAACATTCGCATCTGTGGGCTGCAGGGTGGCGAGCTGCCGCCCGCGCTGGATGAAGAATACGGACGAGATCTTAAGACCTCGTGGCACTGTGGAGCTCACTGTAGTTAATTAATGGCATGGCCTCGGGACCTATCTGCTCTGTGTATGAGAGAGAGAGAGAGAGAGAGAGAGAGAGAGAGAGAGAGAGAGAGAGAGAGAGAGAGAGATGGTGCTGATGCGGCACAGGAGAGCTGCAGTGACCTGTGTGTGTGTGTGTGTGTGTGTGTGTGTGTGTGTGTGTGTGTGTGTGTGTGTGTGTGTGTGTGTGTGTGTGTGTGAAGTGAATCTGTAAGAGTGTACTGAGCTTGCATGTTTGCGTGCTGTGCATTGAATATGTATGTGTACGTGTGTGTGTGTGCATGTGTATGTGTGTGTGTCTCTCATCAGGGTCTTTGAGAAGTGATGAGGGGCTGATTGAGACTTGAAAGGCTGGAAGAAGGGAGTGCGAGTCGATCGGGGCATTAGTGCTGGGCTCAACGCGGTGTGGTGAAGAACAGATAGAGGCATGAGGAAGAGGTCACTTTACCCTCACTGCTCAAAACAAGAGCTCTCTAATTACTAACATGTCTCCCCTTAATTCGGGTCTGGAAGAGTCTCCTCTCGCCGAGGGACTTCTCCCTGCAGGAATATAGTGGTACGAGATAGAAACCCTTGTTGTTTGATTCCAGCCCAGACATTCACCTCTGATGTGCTGGATCACTGACAACCTTTCTGCTCTCGTTCTCCACGGTACCTGCAGGAAATATGTAAAGATGACAACGTAGAAAACAAGAACAAAGAAGGAGAAGGCTGTGTGGGAGGCTTTTTAAATGTAACTTATTTGCTGAAGTGAACGTGGTGTAACTTTTGTGAAAGAGCAGTGTATTGAAGAGGAAATATAACATTGCTTGGGTGGGTTTGGCTTCAGCTCCCCGTCTCCATACTTTGATAATGGAATAAAATAAAACTAATGAAATGCTCTCTGGCTCTCAGACTGTTGGCAGGTCGAGCTGTAGAGCATTGAAAGACAAGCTTCAGAGTGAGAAGTCTCAACGGGAACCAGCAGGTGATGTTGAGCTGTAAAAAATGAAATAAAAAAGATGACGAAATAGTGCAACACAACTCAAAGGGTGAGGAAGGTGCAGACCTTTCTGCCACGGGATATTATCTGCTTCTGAAGGAGTGTTATACACAACACATGAAGGACGAATATCTCTTGATTCTGTATTTGAAGAGGTTTTAGTTTACTTTGACAAGACGCGTTTTGGAGCTCTTGATTTTCTTCGACTGCAGTTCTTCGCTTCACATCACAATCACATCCATGATTGAGGATAAACGGGATAATTAACAGGGAACAGTCAGTCAGAGAAGAGACAAAGGAAAGTCAAGCTGAAGCCGACTGTCCGCCTCTGACTGAGGCCCTGCTTGAAACGGCGAGTGGTTTTGTCTTTGTTGAGACTATACATGTTCTCATGGAAAGAAAACGCTGACCTGTTATCTTTGTGAACACCTCATCCCGGTATCCCGATGCCTCCAGCGTGAGTGCAGTACCACCGTCCGTCCACCGCGCGGAGACAGACCTCGTTCCTACATGAGGGACGAGACGCCGTTCAACGCTCGAGGCACGCTGTGCGATTGATCACAGACGGCTGACAAACTCAAAAATAGAATTGCCGCTAGCACCTTTGATATGGCCTGAGACACAAGCCATTTGTTTGTATTGTAAGAAAAAAAAACAATACATAGACATAACGCCAAGAGGACGACAAAACAGTGAGATAGAAGCCAGCAAAACATAATTCATTCAGTGTATGTGGGAACGGTGTGTGTCCGTGTTTATTATTTCATCTCAATGCAATTTATATGCATGTATGTGGGTTTCAATTGGATTTCAAACTAAAAAGACAAAAATGTGAATATAATTACAACGGGTGGTGTCATGTTTGTAAAAACATACTGACGGATGACCAGATGCGTTCTGCTGTATTGTAAATGATGGAGGTTGTCGGATTAAAAACTTTTAATTACAAAAAAGCGTTTATGTTGGTGGCCGTGGAAAGAGACGTTAATGTTCTCTTCTTTGGCTGCCGAGTCGGTGAGTATGGGCTGCCCGCCGCTCGACATTAAAGGTCTGGTTTAGGATCTGGCAGCATCGCGCAGTGAGGCTGCAGATCGCAGCCAATTGAAATTCCTCCCGTGGTGCCATTTGTGTAGAAGAACTGTGGAGGCTGAAGAGGACTCGCAGATGTTCCTAACGTAATGAAAACACAACGGGCCTCGTGCATAAACATTTTAAATCTGAACTTCCTCATAACTTTTTTGGTGTGGTCCCCGTCAGATTCAGCAAACGAATGAATGCCACCTGTCCATGAATGAGCGTGCGATTCTTTACGTTCTCTCTTATATTACCATAAAAGTAACAAGCGCAGGTACAAGTGACAAAGAAGTAATGAACAAAGAAAGTCAGATGTGAACCTTTAGGAACTACTTTGTTTTCCTTTCTCATTTGGTACACTTTTAAATGTATTCATCTGTTCTGAAAACATAAAAGAAACGACAGACACATCTATTGTGATTTTATAATATATTTATTTTTTTAAACTTTTTTTTCTTTAAAAAAAAAAAAAGACACGGTCCAAGTTTTTTGGAAGCCCTGCCTCACCCTATGTTCCCCAGCTGACTAGGTCGACTCGAAAGCAACCAGCAAAGAAAAACAGTCGCATGGACGATTGATAATATACACCCCATATACAGCAATATATAGTGGTCTACCGTAATGTCACCAATAATACACGACCTCCTACGAGGCTCCTTTCAAACTGCTGCCACTGATATGGTTCATTTCAAAAGCAACTGCCAACTATAAATGACGTTGTGATTTTTGACTGGTGATGGTGGGTGTCAGGTTGCCGCAGTGATGCGACACGGTCACGCTTTCAACGGCTCAGCTGATCGCCGTCGCACACGGCAGCTGTCACTCAGCCACCAGACAGCATTAGGATTCGGCTGCTGACCTGAACACGCCTCCCTTTAAACCAATCAGATTCCGCACAAGTGCAAAGTTTAGGAGGCACTGACACCCTCTGCCGTGAGGAGGAGCCACGAGTAAACGCTGGCCCCGCCTCAGCTCCACTGTCACACTGTTTCCAAGAGTTGAAATGTTGCATTAGTGACCGGCAGTTTCTAGCAAAGTCTCTTTAATCTGGTAACAATGCAGGTGCGGACACAGGAAATGGGATTTCATCAGCTTGGATGTGAACAGTCTGCTGTATGGATCCCCATAGAATTACATTTCACTCCACTTTTCAATCCACTTCAGTTCAAGTCCCTTCTCTGAATTCAACTCCAATGTTTCTTTCTTCTTCCTCCTCCTCGTCCTGCATACAGTAACAGCCAGTGTAAGACAGGGCAAACTGTGTAAAGGAGTGTGTGTTTGCATGTGCCAGTGACCCCCCACCCCCCGCAGTGATAGAGACAGCTTAGAAAATATTTCTATATGTGCATGAAATAAAGACGGCGCCTGTGCGCTGTGTGAGCGAGTGCGTGTCCGGTGCGGTGCAGCGCTACAGACACGACTCCCAGTGCAGCTGCAGGTCCGAGCTGTCCAGAAAATCAGTGGAGAAAACGCTTGGCGGGGTGTGCGGCACCAGCGGGGCCAGGCTCGTTCCACCGTCCCCGTCTGCCCCTCTTCCTCCGCTGGCCCCGCCCCCGCCGCTGGCGCTCCCCACCATGGAAATATCCAGCCAGTCCATGCTGTCCAGAGTGGGGTCGCCAAAGTCCAGCCCCGTGGAGTGGGGGGAGAAGCCGAGGTCGGACGTGTCCATTGGGGAGGAGGAGTGGTCCAGGATGCTGGGCGTGCTCAGCATCTGGCTGTGGAGGTCGTCGATCAGCGTCAGGCCGCCGTCGGGCTCCACGCCGAGCAGCGGGGCGCCCGTGGTGCTCTCCAGGAAGTCTTCCAGGCGGCCGCTGCCTGCGCAGGGATCTCCCACTGAAGGCCGAGGGGAGAGGAGAGGGTCTGTGGGGGTGGGAGGGGAGAGGTGGAGGGGAGACGGAGGAGAGGATGGGTCAGAGTGGAGCGTGGCGAGGGAAGGGTCCGGGTTGGCCTTAAAGCCCGGGATTTCTAAAGGAGGACAGAGAGGAAAAAACATCATGGACACAGGAGACAGCAGACTTTGTTTTCCACTCATTTATGTTTGTAACAGAGTTCATTACCTCCACTCTTAAGCAGGATGTCAAACAGGTCGTCCATTTGCTGACTGTTAACGCCATTCTCCTGCTAACAGAGAGGATTGTTTTTACAGTCACCAATTGCACATGTAAACACAGCAGGGCTGGATATTCCACAATATAGATAAACATGCACTGAAACACAAAGCAAATGAACGCATGCTTGTTGGTTAGTTTCTTTTCTTATTTCTGTGAATTACTTATTTCATTCTAAAGCAGTGGTTTACAATACTTTATCCTATGACAACTCCTCACGAGGCACATAAAGTATACGATGAATATAATTGACTTCAACTTAGTTAAATGAACTTAAGGCAATATCATGTGAAATAAACATACAGGTATCCTCGATCAAGATGGAATGTAAATAGTTTCACGTTACTGTTTCCAGACAAATACGCAACACATTGCTTTGTTTTGTTCACCCCTGATCAAAGTCTATTTTCTCCTGTTGTCCAGCATAACTACAGTGATCGTTACACTCAACACTGAGCCTGAATGCATCGTGTGTAGACACAAACAAGAGGACTACGGTTACATCCACACTAATGTTTCTGTTTTGAATAAAGGACTTTACAATGAAAACAACATGCGTCCACACGGTGCGTTTCAGCATCATTTTAGAAAACATTTCCATCCATGGTATCGTGGGTGAAAACAAATATCACATGATTATTCACGTACACTGGGCACGCGGCTGCCGGTGTAAACAGGAAGTCAATTGGTTACGTATTTACAGAAAGTACGATATATATATATATATATATATATATATATATATATATATATATAGTATTCTTTAGTAATGAAAGGTTGGGCTTGATAGTGGTCCCTGTTGTACTATAGGGAAGTTTACCTGCACATCTGCAGGTAAACTTCAATAACTGTCTTCATAGACACGTTTTCCCATCATGCTTTTGGTAAGAAGACGACTAAACTTAAATTCCTGTAGTACCCTAAACATTCGAGGATTTTCCTTAAAGTCAGACACAAATGGAAAACACATTCACACAGTGAACCCCACCCAGCACCACTCCCAACTCTCTTCCTGAAAACTTTCCGACAGCCTTCAGTTCAGGAACGTGAGCAACCAGCTGAGTGTGAGAGGCTGGAATGGAGGGACGGACAGAGACGGACAAAAACCCTGAAGGACAGATGGAAAAAAGGAGCTGGAAGACATACTTTGGAGCGTTGAGTAGGAAGGGAGGTGTTGGGTTTGGGAGAGGGAGGTGTGAACAGTGTGTGCCGGTCATAAGGCGGACACACCTCTCTCTGCAAGGGTGAAGTGATGAAAAGAAAAGGGAAGAAAGAAGGAGAAAAAGTTAAAGAAATGCGCAACACGCCTGATCAGAAGAGAGGACATGACGACAGGAACTATGGGAGCGAAGGAGTGGGTTGTGTTACCTTAAGAGATGAGATCAAGTTGCTTTGGCTTTCACTGTCGGACATGTCTTCAAAGAAAGGCTGCAGATTGGGCGGAGCGGTGACTGACAGGTTGGGTTGAGGTACGACGCTGGTGTCCAGGTGCAGCCCTGCCTTCTGTCCCTGAGCAAAGAGAGACAGACAAATCTAGTACAGCAGAAGCCCATATGTTGAACACCAAGTTGTGATTGGCTTGACTTGTCTAAATAACCAGCTTCTGGCTCTCATTTTATCCGCTATTTGATTGTGATGATTTTAAACTGTGTCAGCGGTGACACCTTGTGGCAGGAAGATGTTACTGCTGGAAGATGCAGACTGTCCTGCTTTACTACAGAGATGTCGACAAAAGCAGCTGGGATAACAATAACTGTTGCCTTTATATATTATTTTTTTTACGATTTCCTCAGTTATGGATGGTGTTTGTAATAAGTGAAACATTTTAATTGATTCATCAATGTATATTATATGCGTATGTATGTTGCAAATTATCAAAAAAAAATGAGAGAAGAACAAAATCAAAGTATTTAACCTACACAAATAAATATAAATGAGATAAATAATTGTACAGTAAGAAAAGTAATTAAAAACGTTGTGAGTCTATATTGTACCTTTTTGATTGGCTCGGCCCCTGGTGGCTCCTTTGATTGGCTGTCAGTGCTGGGGAGTTTACTTGGAGTCGACTGTAACCTCTAAAAGAAGACCAGAGGAGAAAGCCTCAGACAAACATCACAGACTATTAACGCTGTGCAGCCCACCGACGAATAACTGATTCACCGTACCTGCAGCGTGATGCGTCCGTTGGCTTTGGCCAATGAGGACCCTGCGTTCTGTCCGTCTGCGGCGGCACCGGTGAGCGCAATCAGGTAGTGGTTGCCGTTGCTGTCGGTGACGAGTGTTGGTGTGCCATTAGCCTTGAGGAGGTCTAATGAAAGAGCCTGAGTCTGGATCTGAGAGCCGTTCTGTTGGTTGATAAAGACAGGGGTCACCTGGAAATGGAAACCAAACAGCGTGTTTGTTGTGAGAACACATTTTATATAAATTAAAAATATCCAATTATTAGCTACCACCTCCAAGGGTGATGATGTTGGTGTTGAAATGTAAAACATGTTTCGTCATATAGAGCTGCTTGGACATTACCTGTTGTGTGGCGACAGCTGCCGCCTGTTGTTTCTCCTGCTGCCGCTGCTGAGCCCTCAGCTGCTTCCTCTGCTGGGTTTGGGTCCCTGCAGGCCTCTGGATCTGCACCTGAACTTGCTTCAGCTGAACCGAGTTCTTCTGATGGCTTGGTTGAACTTGCCCTTGAGTTAGTTTGAGCTGGTTCTGCTGCACCAGCTTCTGTTGATTGAGTTTCTGCTGCGCTAACTTCTGCTGCGCTAACTTCTGCTGTGCTAATTTCTGCTGCGCCTGGAGCTGTTTCTGTTGGGTTTGCTGTATGATAAGTTGCTGCAGTTGCTGCTGCTGATGGAGCATGATTTGGGCCTCTTTCTTCTGCTGCTGCAGTTTCTGAGGGTTCGACGTAGCCTCTGCCACTTTCTTCAGTTGCTCCTGGCTCCGCTGCTGCTTGAGCTGCAGTGTCTGTTTCTGCTGCTCGGCTTGTTGGATCTGCAGCCGGTGAATGTGCTGCAGCCTGAGTAGAGTCTCCTGGGAGCACTGCATGGGCTGGGCTGCTTTCTTTGCCTGGAGCCCCTCTGTTACGCCCTCCATTCCCTCAGGCTCCACCTCCTTCTTCACCTTCACCACGGTGCCGTTAGGGAGAGTGGGGGGCTGAATGGCAGAGGCTTTTATCAGAGTTTGAAGTTTCACCTGTGGGGTTCTGCTCTTCTCACTTTCTTCCCTCTTCAACACTATTGCACCGGTCATCTTGCCCTGCTCCAGCTGGGACCGGAGGGTCTCCACCAGCCTCTGCTTCTGCCTCAGCATCCTGGTCAACTCCTCGATCTGTTTGTCCTTCTCATGGAGCATCTGGTCCTTCTCAAAAGAGGATGTGTCCATGGCAACTCCAGACAGGGGCTCTGGAGGCTGACCTGCGACGGGTGAAGGCCTGGAGAGGCTGCATGAGCTCTGCAGCTCTTCTTTAACCTTGGAGAGCGGAGAGTTTGATGGGTGCTGAGGAGAAGGGTGCAGGGTGAGCTGGGTCAGCGGAGAGCTCACCTGAAGGACAACAAAACAAGAAGAGGATGTTAGGGAACAAGTTTCAAGGAAGATGTTCAATTACAACAAAAATACAGTAATTTAACATAATGTCAATCAATACACAGGCTACTTGCTTGACATCGAGGTCTCACCATCTCTCCAAACATGTCTCCATTACAGCTGGTCTCATCTGGACTCATCCCGGCCAATGACCTCTCGGAGGGAGTAGGAGACATCGGAGGGCTGGAGCTGGTGCTGCCGAATCGCACGACCCGTCCTGGAATCATCTGAGGCAACGACGACAGATCCAACTTGAACCCACCCTCTCCTAATTGGTGGTCAGGGGTGGCGGTTGTGGTTGGAGAGGATGTGATGGTGCCAGCAGCTGAGAGCCCGCCCTGCAGGTTGCCATTTTTCGAAACCACCGAGGTGCCACCATTTTGCTCCTGGTAGTTGCGGAGCCTCTCGATAAGATCATTCTTGGTGCCTGAGACAGTCAGACCACGCAATTTGAGTTCCTGTTTTAACTCGGCGACCTGGAGGAAGAGAAAGCAGAGCAGTACTCACTGAGCGACTTCGACTCAGACGCAAAGAGAACAGAATAACTTCATTATGTGAGAGACACAAAACCAAACGTTGTGGAGCTTAATTTCCCACTGAAGCTGTGTGTTTGACTTACTTTGAACTCATCCAGGTTGGCGGGCAGAGTGCCCGGTTTGGCTCCTCCCACTGAAGTTTGACTCTGGCGAGCCGCCCCGCTCTGATTGGAGGGGATGGGGGCGGTCGTCGTGGAAACACTGCGCGAGGGGGAGGGGCCAGAGTTGGTCGTAGGATGCTGGTCGGTCGGCGGCCTGAGAGGAGGCAGAAAGCGGCAACGTATGAGTTTCACTTATTCTTCTTTGGCAAAGCAGGGAACGTAGTGACCGAGGCCAGATTTCAAAATCATGCAAATGTAACAGTGGTAACACATTTATTCAACATTTTAAAAATTACATTTGAAAAATATAATCGCCAATTCCAAAGTCACTCGCAGACAGACAGACAGACAGACAGACAGATAATTTCCAAGATCTCCTCCTGGACACACCATTTCTTTTAGTCGCATCATATTTATTTGTCCCTGATCCTAATCCTTTAAAACCAAAAGTGATATCATATACAAAGGTTTAGTTTAATAAATTACATCAATTATAAATCAATCATTGTTGTCAAAACACTGGCACTGATCTGGGATCGACATTTAAAATCCCTTCTGCTTTAAGTTTCAGGCTCTGGAGTCACTCAGAAATCACTAAAGTGGAAGGAACCAACTAGTAATGAAAACTGCGTGTGCTGTAGAAATGAACTACCAGGTTTAAATTTAGAGAGAAAGAGGAGGGTGGCACACGAGTTGACTCTTTGAATAAAACCGCTGCAGTCAGTCATCCTCACTTCCACACCGTCACGCTTCACACTCACTTGGGAGGAGCGGGCAGGATGGTGTGGTAGTTATAGTGCTGCTGTTGCTGGTTGAGGATCTGCAGCTGCAGGAAAAGTTGTTGCTGGTGGAGGAGCTTCGCATAGGAGGAGTCCATCTCGGGCGGACGCTCTTTGTCTGCCTTCTGGTCTGGAGGGATGTACTGGTGGTACTTCAGCTTCTTCACCTACACCCAGGAGACGAAAGGGTGAAGAGGCAACTCAACTCTTTAATACTTTTATGCTTGAACTATTATTATTCATCCTGCTTCCACTCGGTCTACATGATTGCTAACATTAAAAAAGCATTTATACATCTCCGAATAAAGCTTGTGCATTCAGTACATGTAGGCAGAGCAATCAACAGTTAATTACAGATAACTTATCAAAGAGCAATTATTTCCAGTGAAAAAAACAAAACAAGTCAGCATTCTGTTGTGTTGAGGCAATAGCAGGTGATCTACTACGATGGATTTCTCCTCTTATGAGTGATGAATGTCAAATCGTTGAGCGTAGAGAGAGGCTTTGAATGGGAGAGCACCTTGATGGACTAGATGAGTGATACACTCCTTGGGTAAATCTGACAGGCACAAACTTAGCACCACTATGTTTTGCACTCGATCAAACCGTAACTCCTGCATCAGTGAAAATAAAAATGACACAAAGAGCTTGCTGACCTTGGGTTTGCTGTCCTTTGATTTCTTAGGTCTCTGTGAAGGACGGTCTGAACTCGTCTTCGTCTGAGACTGCTGACACAAATAGAGATTAAAGTCAGATGTATTCACAAGTCATCCAACTGGCAGGATGTTCAACTTGAAACGGGGAAATACTTTGTGGGAAAAGAGAGAAATAACCAGCATTACCCGCACCTTGACATGTCCAGTAGAGGGGCGGGAGTTTGTTAAGGTCACCATCGTCCCATTGGTCACTTTTGGGAATGGGGAGGAGTCAAGCCCATTCACTTGGAGAGGAGGAGGTGGTGGAAGAGGAGGAGGTGGAGGAGGAGGTGGAGGAGGGGACTGTGTGATAAACTGAGAAGATATTACTCTGGTTACTGGTGCGATCAAGTTTATCAGGACCCGCTTCATTTTACGACTGACGATTGCAACTTCTTTAAACCAAATCTTGCGACGGTACCTGTGTGGGGGACATGTCCCCGTTCTGGGTGAGCACGTCAGGAGGAGACAGCTGAGGGACGGCACTCAGGGGAGAGTCGTGATTGGCCAGCTGGTCTGGAGACAGCGCGTCGCTGCTGTCTTCGTCTAAAGACGAGCTCTCTCCCTTCTGAGAATCTGTGAAACATATTTTCAGATTCATGGGATGTCGTGGCGGTAGAGAAGTTATACAACACTATGTCCCATCTTTCAAAACAGGACTATGTCCAAACGTAGTTATTGTGTAACTGTGTGGCTTAGTTTGAATGGTATCATATCCAGTGGGATGACGCCACCTGTGGTTACAAAGAAGCGTGTGTTTGTACATCACCCTTAAAATACTGTATTACATATGTAGGTGTGTGTAGATACCTGGATGTTGTAATTGCACAGCTAAAGGTGTGTACAGAGACAACGTAATTTAGATTTTAGAGGAGGTGCAATTGCACACAAGGTCAGCGGTATAATGGCAACTCAATAATAGAGGTGACCGTGTTTTAGCAATAGACTTTATAAAGTATGGACAAAGTTAAGCAAGGTAAAAAACACTTACTTTGCACTCTGAATGCACCTTTAAAACCTGGTGCTTTGTGTTTACAAGTCATCACGAGTGTCGCAGGCGTGTTTGTGACAGCATGTCGTGCGTGCCTGAACGCTTTTTTAAAGGTAAATTATCTGTCAACTAAATAGTTTTGTTTCATCTGTACTGTATGTGTCTGTAATCTGGGTGCATTGTGTTATGTTTGAATGTGTTTGTATACGTGTATATTTATACTACGTGGCTACAATGTGTGTTAATGGAGCGAGGAGTTCTTCTGAAAGAGGTGCACATGCTGTACATTTCTTGATGACGTTTGTGTGTAGTTACCCAGCGGTGAGAGCACTGAGCAGTCGACAGACAGGATGTTCTTGTGAACCAGTTCGATGGGGCCAGGTCTGTGGGAGAGCTTGTCGTTGAGGTCGTCGGCCAGTCGCGCTCGCTTCAGCTGCAGCTGCTTGGCCTGCAGGGACGGCTCTGCCGACGTCTCTGCGCAGGACACAGCAAAACAATGTGCACGCAACTTTATTCATCAAGCGATTCATTTTCGCTCTGCAAGATACGACCAGGTACATGTTACGGAAATGCAAAATGCATAAGAGGCATACTGGCATCCCTTTAAATATGTTTGAGCCCATCTATGAAGACGGGAAGTTTAGTTTGTCGAATTCTAAGAAATTACAGTTTTTAGAAATTCAGACCATTGAAATAGGAACTATAGATGAGCCGTAAGACATGGAATTGGTTCCGTTTTGTTTACCGTATGCTTCCTTTTTTTTTTTTTTAAATAAACATTAATGTTTTTCAGCCTTTCATTCGAACACTTTTGAAATCGCGAAGAGAATTCTTCTAAAGTGAAGATCTCGATAAAAACTCACCCTCCAGAATGTGCATCCTGACCAGCTCAGAGCGCTCAGGACGACTCCGGATCTTTCTCTTCAGATAGTCCTCGGTCTGGGGACAACACATTATGGACGAGTGGCAGACGTAAGACAGAGGATCACAACCAAAAGGATGTGAGAGATAGAGAAGAAAAACGAGGAGGACAGGGCACAAGAGCTTGATGGACACTGAAATAAACTGCTGCTGTAGATCAGATAAGTCATTTAGAAGATATCCTGTTACATCGACAACACTCTGATTTATTTGTAGGTGATTTTCTGCAGTTACTGTTTTTGTTCTCTGTTTGTCCAGCAAAGACGGTTCTCGTTGTGAATACTAACGATGCTAAAAACTAAAAGCATCAACTGTGCATCTCCAGATGGCAGACAGAGGTAGATCTGACCTTGGGATATAAAAAAGAAATCATGCCATTAATGCTGAGCAACCCAGTTGCTTTGTGCAGCTTTTTACCTAATGAGTTCTACCTCGCTACTTTTTGTATGGACCCTCAAGTGTTCATTTGTTATTTCCTGTCATCATAGTATCAAGTGGCAATAGTGACGGTAGAATTCAATGACTAATTTTGCTCACCCTTGCTCGCTCCAGACTCCTCCGCTGTTCGTGAAAGGCTGCTGGGCTCTTCAGTGCTGCAAGGGGAGAGGGATGAAGGGGAGATGAACGCAGCTCACAAGGACTGATGATGATGGACCTGTTGGTCCTTTCAGCGAGTGACAGTGTGAGAACAGATACAGCGACAGAGGAAGACAGACTCAAAGCAGAAGTGGCTGCAGGATGAGAAGGTCAACAGTGCTATTCTCACCACACACTCTGATAACAGCCCAGTGGGCTGACGGGCCTCTGCAGCACGCTGTGTGTGCTGGACTAAAGCACTTTTCTGCAGTAAAAGCCACACGAGTAGTCACAGAAAATTGTACCTGCAATCAATCCCATGAGCCTAAATGTAACCATACTGCCTTTTTGTAACCTCTGTCTTCCTGTGTATTCTTTCTTTTAGATTGAACGGAGAAAAGAAGTTTAAATCGATAATTAGAAAAGAAATGTGTGAGTTTTCACATGAAAAGAGGCACTTTTTGATGTTTGGGTAACTCTCCAACCCCCAACACACACAATCTTATCAAGGTAGGAAAACCTTTTGTCAGACAAATGTGTGACAAACACCCCTGCATATATTCTGATTAATCTCCTAATCTTTTCATAAATCAGCACAATAGACCTGCATCACGATAGTTTTATAGCTATCTCAAACAGAAGAAACTACTGATGTGCACCGACTTTCATGCTGCATTTGGAGAATGCCTTTGGTGGATAGCAGACCTCCAAAACTTTATTAAAAGGTCAACCGTCTGTGTTAAGTCTGAGAGATGGACAGGAGATGGGAGTTAGTTGGATAGACGACACCACATCAAGAAAATCTACATTCATAACTGCACTCAGCCATAACTGTTGGCAATGTACCTTGTACATAGGCGCGTGTGTGCGTGCAAAACTATGCCTGTTTAACAGCAACAAAAATCATTAAGTTAAAAGAAAATTCAACGTAAGCAAGTCATATTCTATATCCATGAAAACGTTTAACAGATTTGATTTCATCTCTCCGTCTTATTTTTAAATAAAGTCTGTACGCAACACGGTTTGGTCTCATCAAGATATCGGTCCAACAGCACAATTTCCAAATTAATATCATGACTGGAAACTGAAGAAAGCATTTTCACGAGTACGCCTTGTAGCCGAAGAGCATCCAAACAGGCAAAAACAAAGACTCGACTGTATTTGGGGAAGGATATTGGGAGGTCAACGGCAGTTACTGTGATGCAACATGGCGCTCATCGGGTTGGTCAAGAGCTGGTGAAATTGTCCGCCAATGGAGTGCGAGTGTGTACATTCTGGCTACAGTGGGGCGTCGCATGCGACTGGGTGGAGTAGGAGGCATTCCTCATGTCACAACTCCTGAGATTTGAAGAAGACCTACACACCAGTTGTGACATAACCAACGGTTGAGATCACAACAAAACAGCAGACAAACTGCTCAGCTGATCCTGTAACTTCTGTCTGTTGAAAGTCAGCAAGACTCTTGCTCATGAAACAAGAGTTTGACTGAGAGAATAAATGAATAAATAGATAAGACTCATATTGGCCTTCAGTCACCTTGTTCGCCGACAATGACAGCGGTGCAAAGGAAAATGGGACTTAATTAAAAAACCAAATCCTCGGGCAGCGATGAGGCCTGGAGTTTTCCCAGACGCTGAACAGACAGAATTAATCCTTCTCATGACGTCGCTCTAATTGACACTTTATTCGGTTTCAGCAGCAAGAATGAAATGCAGTTGGATGTCTGAACAGCTGGTCTTCATGACTGCCAAACTTTTTACACTTGTAAGTTCACAGAAACCATAAAACATTCAAACGCCATCTGTATTGTGTACTTGGCTTTACCAAAACGCTGAAGAAGCAACAGAGTCAAAGACAACAAAACGGAGGTTCACCCCAAAGAGAAAGACCAGTAACAGGACAAGTTTCTAAAAATGAACTATTGATATAAAAACGCTCCTCATAAGATTTAATTCAGAAAATTATCTGAACATGTAAAGTGGAACTGAGCTCCTTCGACAGAGACGAAGCCTTTTCAAATCAGTTTTGCTTAAAGGGAACATGAATACAGAGACACAGACACAATCTATACAAAATATCTCAGCTGTTGCAATAGAAACTCTTGTCTTTCATTCGAAAAAACACGAGTAACCACAAGACACAGGAGCCCCGTCACTGCTCATTCACCCAGATATCTGCATTTAACTTCTGCTAATCTCTTGTGCTCTCTTGTCCAGAACAGCCTGCTTCACATGTTAACACAGGACAACAGCAGCCACTTAGGAGCCTCACTGCAGCAAGAAGGAGTTCAAGGGCCCTGCTTGAAACCCAGCAGCGGTTACTGAGAGAGGGAGGGTGGAAAGTTACTAACTCACCCCACCTACAACTGCAAAACTAGTGTGATAATTTGATACCACAGTGACACTGACCCTTCATCAGTTCCCACGATCTCCTTTACAGCAGAGCAACATAGTCCTTAACATGTCTATTAGTGATAAGAACCAGACTATTTACCATTAGTATTATTATTACTATGCCATTATTGATATAGATCACAATTTGGAGACGTCATGAAATGATTTCATTGAAAGTTAATAAGTGATGCATGTTCTTTAATCTTTAGCAGTTTTTATGATCGTTGACAGCCAACAATAGTGTCACGTGTTGGTCGATGAAGCAGCTCAAAAGCATCAGTTATGTCAGAACTGAAACGTATTTTAAGTAGGACAAAGAACAGCACTGAAAGCTTTTTTTAAAATGGAAAAGGGTGTTTCTGCTCCTCTTTTGACTGGCTTCAGCAAATTTGATTGACGGATCAGTCATCCAATCCCCTGCCAAGCATTGTTTTAAAAAGTGCCAGCCCTTAAAATTCAATAGTTGACTCTCAGATGTATCTCTGTAACAAATCATCTGGTGGGTCAAATCCTAAGGAACAAAGTAGGAACCTGTAAATACTAAATGTTGCCAGGTGTGAGACTCCATGCTGGCCACTTGAACAAGCACCTGGTCCAGGTGTCCACTCTGGTGCGTTCTTTCATGCCTAACCCATGCTTTTAAACGAAGGACAAGACAGATTAGCCATTTTAAGCCCATTGTTAATAGACTGATATGCCAACGAATTAGTCCAGGGTTATATTACGACTAACCAACAGCAGTGGTAGAATACAACAGCTACAAAACGTCTGACTTTTGAGGACAGGCAGCACTTCTTGGTTTCTTTAGTTTCTCTATCTGAACTGGGCTTAACCCCTTCAGGTTTCTACTGTAGACTTTGTCTCCAGGAGCTGTAATACACTGTATGACGATGGATAGGTGTGTTTTCTTTTTTAGAAAAGAACAAAACCTAAAAAAAGAAGCCTGGTACCGACCGCCCTCAACCACGTTTGACACAGAAACAGAGGAAAATACAAAATAAATATCTCTGCCTATTGCGATGTGCGGAACTCTGAAACAGGAAGTGGAAAGAGAAGAGGAAGCTGCCCCATTTGATAACACAAAGTGGTGCAAAGACACCAACAAATGTGACACATTCAGAACACACTACCATTAACTGTTGTATATAAGAGACCTGGATGCAACATCTCAACCTCCATAACATATACTGAAGATACGCTGACGTCAACAGTGGAAGACAATCCAATCAATCTCTGACAGGGACTGACAAGACGACTGATACCGTCGCATCAGGAAAGGGTTAACAGTTTGACTCGGCTCAAAGGCCCAGACACAATGCTCGATTTGCCAACTTTAGTTTCTGTCAAGCATCATAATAGTAAGACCCTCCACATGCTAAATACAAAACTATGCCGCTGCGCTACACACTCCAACACCAAATCTCTAGGCAAGTACTTCAGTTTGAGGTTTTTCTGTGGTGTGTATAGAGCATGTGCATCCCTGCAGATGATTGTACATGGAACATTATACCCTAAGGTCTATACGTTAACAGGGAACTACAACATGGACATTTGCAGAAAACAGTACATTTGAACGAAGAGACTTAAAGCTGAGACTTACGTGGCATGATCCCTTGGCTGACCAGTTCCTCTCTTGTACGTCTCTGCTGGAGTTTGAGCTGGAGGACTGCATGGAGACCGGAGAGGTGAGGGAGCAGAGAGAGGAGAAGAGAGAGTCAGTGACGGCCGGTGAGAGTAAGAAACTGCAGCGATGGAGGTCTGAGCGCTTGAAGCTTCCTTGTTGTCTTCATCGACGACTGCTCAGAAGTCCACCTGCTTCGTTCACGTACATAACCATTCACAAGAACCCGAATGCGTTTGGACTGACATGAAGAGGATGTGCACTCTGACGCCACATTCATCCTCTCATTTCCCCCTTCTTTCTTGGTTTTTTTTTTAAAGCTTGGAGGCGGGTACAAGTTGGG
This sequence comes from Clinocottus analis, assembly GCF_023055335.1. Taxonomy (NCBI): domain Eukaryota; kingdom Metazoa; phylum Chordata; class Actinopteri; order Perciformes; family Cottidae; genus Clinocottus; species Clinocottus analis. The sequence continues at coordinate 11,400,052 of NW_027175920.1, read as the reverse complement.
CTGTGAGCCGCTTACTACACACTTCCTGTTTCTCGAGTTTAAAAAATATATATATATATATATATATATATTTTGTTCCAAGTGTGCGCTGATGAACACGAAAATTTTATAAAAAATATTTAAGTAAAAAAGATGAGATGAACCAGAAAAAGGAGGGGGGTTAGAATGAAGACTGAAACAAGACCAGCCTCCATTCGAGGGAAAAAAATATGGTGCATATGATCGCACTGTCATTTTAAAACAGGAAGCTCTTGTTAGATAACACGGAGAGTTTTAAGGAACAACGCGGTGGACGAGAGGAGGAGGACCATGTTCAACTTTCTGCAGACACGTCTGGGCATCGGGCAGCCCAGTCGTTCTCATCTCGGTAACCTTTGAAGTGAAACTGATTCACAGATATCCTCTTTTTCTCCTCTCTGGGTGAACAGGAGGTTCCTCGGTTTAAGTCATGGGCTAACAGGCCAGAACACAATATGTGGTCTATACAATAATTACATACATGACATTTCTTGTATTTGCAATACGAATGGACAACATGTACCAATGTAACTCCGCCCTTATTACACCATGTGTGAGCCAACAATCCAGAACAATGTGTGAAAAAACACGATGCTGATGAGGGCACACTGTATAATCATTTTGGAAAGATGTACTTGACACATTATCACAAATAATTTCAGCCAAACAACCAATAATGTCCCAAAACTGTGGATTCTTGTGGATTCCCAGGCTTAATAATACCAAAAGAAAAACTAGTTGTCCCTCTTCTTCAGGCCAACCATGTAATATAAAGCTAATGGCTGAAAAAACATTGTATTTATCTATTTTATTTGAGGATAGCGTTGAGAAAAGATCGTGAACAGAGGATGACACGGTGGGATGAGGGTGACGGGGCATGTGATGAATTTCTACTAACAAAATGCCAATAAATATATGCATTTAGAAACAAAAACAACAACATATGGACAGCTGCAGACTGACCCATATTTGCTGCAGTATCTGTTTCACTACGGCACTGTGAGAATTTAGGGAAGTGACCCTTCAGTCAGTCAGACAGCACCCATGACAAGAAGCGAACGACGGGGTCACTGCCCACACTCGACAGTACCATGACGCTTTTCCTCAGGTCAAAGTAATCGATCATATACGTCCACTGGCAACTGCCTGTTTTGAAAGTGAGTTTGTGGCACACTTACTGTTCATATTGGTTTTACATACACAGAGTTTGATAGGATCAGCGGAAGGATTTACTTGTTATTATTACAAAGACAATTTCCCCCCCGCTCCAGTCAGATGTGACTCTGCTTTTATGTGTACCAGCTGTCCTGTTTGGGGTCGTGTCTGCTACACAAGCAGCACCTGTTCCCTGCGTACAAAGTGGCATCACTGGTGCTCACAGGCTAGCGAACCAGCTAGCCGTCCTGCGTAGCTGCTGCCGCGTTAGCTCTCCGTCACGACAAAACGGTCCAGGCCTGGACGGAAACGCTGCAACTTCCATACATTAACGTCAGAGCCCGTGCAAATAAATGTCCTTCTTTGCCTCTGAAGCTCCTCTGGCTTCTTCCAGCGCCGCTGGATTATATTTAAGAGAGCATGCTCTACATCGTGAGGGACTAGAGACTCTCCTCTGCAAGCAATAACATGTCGGAGGTGCAAACTCAGGGAGACAGCCAGGCGAGTTCAAGTATAAGTTGCACCGGCAGCTGAGAGATTAGTTTTCCCACAGCGGCAAACACAGCGGCAAACGCTGAGGAGACTCACGTGTTGCCTGAACCGACACTCGCAAACAAACACAAATAACAGACACACAGACACACACATGGCAGAGTTAAGGATGAGATGCCAAGCCACTTGGCACTTCTAGGGAAGAGGTTTATTCTGGGAAAGAGAATCTTACACTTTCACTCCATCCCAGCCTCACTTCTCACACACTCCTTCTCACACAGACAGGACGCTCAAGTCACTTATGTATTCTCTCCTGCACTCCCTCTGTCTTTATTCCTCTTCTCTGGCAGGAAGTGAACGGGAAGTTGCATTAGTTGTTTAGTCCAGGGGCCACAGTGGCTTGAGATGGCTGATATCAACCAAATGAATTGTTAAGCAGAGACAGTTTGTACAAATTAAAATAAAAAAAACTATAAAAATGAAAAAGCATCAGCCATAATTGTCCTAGTGGTCTGAATACCGAAGTCTCACAGTGACACCTCATACATTCTCACGACGGTGCCAAGTGTGAAATGCTGCAGTGGGGATAAAACTGTGGGCTGATGTGAGGAAAAGCAAATCATAAGAGAGAGTAGTATCGACAAATAGCATACAGGCAAGGACCCAAAAAACTAATACTAAACACATGGAGGGCAGAGTTTGTCGTTAATATAATCCTTAACAAAAAGTAAGCTCTGCATTTGAGACGTTCAAAGTTGTGCACACACACACACACACACACACACACACACACACACACACAGCTGATGACTCAAAATCAAGCGTTCACTGGATGCCAGAGTGAGAGAGATAAGAGAATAAACCTCAAACATCACGATGATGCAGCATCATCACAACACCGCAAGTCACGCTATTTCATCTCCCACGTACGTGAACGGAGGCGCACACGCGGCCCAAACCCTCCTACCAAACAACAAACACACACACACGTACAAATACCGATGGACATTGTCTTACAAGGTGATTATAATTTGTAAATTACCTTTTTCCAGCTCCCTGGAGGATAAAGGCATCATATTAGAATGTGGTCCATTGAGACCTGGACTAATGAGAACACACGCACACACACGCACACACACTTTGGCCGACAAGCAGAACATCGCTCTGCAGAAATGCTGCGTTCTGAACTGGCTGGCGAGCAGCCGTCCGTCCTCGCCCACTGCAAAAACTCTTACCTTGATCATAAGAGCAAGATGATCAGTGACAGCTAATTCAAATAAAGCTATTTTACCCTCACCACTGGTCCCAGCCCAAGTCCTTTGACACTAGCGGTGACAGATGACACAGGAGAGAGTGGACGCGTGTCGGAGGGCTGTTACTCAGTTCAAGGCCTGCACCGCTGCTCAGAAGTGGAGTCAAAGAGATTCAGGAAACAACTAATACGTCTGTCTGTGTATGTTGAGTTGTTTGATACTTAGTTATTTTGAAGCTGCCAACACACCGTCACCATGATGCTCTCTTTACTGAAAAGAGATGTTCGTGGCTCTCAGCTCCAAATATGCCCCTCCCTCTAGGAATATTCTCCCATGTATTGTTGGCATTGAAAGAGTAAAATCAACAATAAAAAAACAACAATTATTGAAACATTTCTGCCGTTGCGGTTGAAGAAAGACGATTCGAATACAAATGTTGATTATTTTTAAATCATTGTCTTTTTTTCCCCTCGCAAAATAATCAAAAAGCTAAAAGTTGCATGGTAGTTGTTTGAATAGTGAAAGATAGTAATATTTTATGCAGTTTCAAGGCCTACAGTATTAAGACGCGGTTAAGGAATCCTGTGTGCACAGCGGCACAAAGATCACATACATGACCTGCCACTTGTGAACAAGACACTTGATGGTGTAAAAGTAGTGGGGACAGAGGCAGAGACACTAAAGCTAAGCCTACACACAAGGACCACAGCAGCTCAGATGAAGGCAGCATGCTCCCAGACTGGGTGAAATGGTGGACACGAGGGTGGAAACATACAAGTACATGATTACGCTACCACACACTCAACCGACGAAACACAAGTCGCGCGGACCTCCTGCGCCAACTTTTCGCTTGGCATTGGCGCTGGAAAGCCTGCTAGTGTTCTTCTGCGTGAGCTCATCATTCGCACCGTTGCGGTGTGACTGCATCTGTTGAACAGAATGATGAACGCTGTGGCTTAGAGCAAATGTTTCACACATCAGTGAGGATGGAAAAGAGGCTAGAGGGCAGGAACAAAACAAGTTCACCGGCATTCACACCTTGGAAACCCTCCCAGTGCCTTTGCAGTGAATGCTACTTGTTTTAAAGTTCAAGAAGGACGAGCCAATTCAGAGGCTTCATGCGGTTTTCTTTCACTCACACTTTTGCTCGACATGACACAAGGCTGCTTTGAAGAATTTAGAAAAAAGTTAGCAATTCGCAAAATCAGCTGGAATAATAACTAACGGCTGTAGTGCCATGTTCGCAGTGACATTGCTGTTGTTAAAGGCGCTGCAGGCTGCTACATGTATGGTGCTTTTGAATTCCTTTCCTTCTCTCCAATCACTTGAACCTCATAGGAATGTTTTGTTTCAGCTGTAGTCTGTCATCTAGGACTCCCTGCTTGTTATGTGGGCTATAAACAAACTGAAGCTTATTTTACTGCTGCACTGACTGCAAACAATTCCAAATTAGGCTATATTAGGCTGGTATTTGATATTATTTCACTGTTGGCTGCCTTGAGTTTTCCCTTTAAAATGGAAAAATATATTTTTGTCTCTGCACTCAGACAGTGTTTGTCTTGGTCTCATTTCAGATCGGTCCAAATCACATCGAAATCCAAAAATGAGACAGTGAGTGTCACACCATCACATTTCGTGCAGCAGAGACTACAAAACTAAAACTGAAAAGATAAAAGCAGAAAATTCATTAAAAAAAACATAAAAAGTATTAGATATTAGTAGCTAGTTGGGCAATGTTTATGTGAGTGAGTCCCTGTTTTGTTTTGTTTGCTGTGCACGCTCCTCCAATGGTTTCACTCTATTCCACTGAACTACAAACACGTGGCGGTGATGTGCTAAGAAACGCATCAACGAGCCAGCAAAGGAATCAGAGAAGACTGCTCGCATGTGAATTGGGCGCACAATAGAGTAAAAACACAAAGAAAAATGTAAAAGGCTTTGCACATGAGAGCATCAGGTTCTTCAGGTCTCTCGGATGCACATAACGAGTTTGGCGAGTAAACATTAGGATCCACAGGGCCTCTTTCAGACTGAAGTAATGTGCGATGTGACTTTAACACCACAGGCTCAGTCATTTACACAGTTCCTAAATTTCGCATAGTGCTCAGAATAGTCTATTGAAAAGGTTTATCAGAGAGACCAGATAACCACGTCGACTTCCTTCCTTCCTACACAGGTCAATCAACCAAGTCGCTTAACTTTAGAAAAACCCAATTAACTATTCATGTGAAACCATAAAGTCCTGATATGAACCTGTTGACTGAATTACATACACGCAAATCATTTCAAATATCGTGTGTGTCTACTGACTATGTGCAGGTCCGGATCGCGCACCTTCTTTCAGGCTGTAATAGATAAGTCGGTCATGGTCCAGCATCAGTCCAGCCTTCTCCAGGTCGTCTCCCATTGGAGGAGAGCCCGGGGGGGAGGGCTCGAAGGACAGGCAATGGTTGGTGTCCAGCATTATCATTCAGAGAGGAGATAAATTATCTTGTAAACATTGAACTTCTCATTCAAAAGCGGCGGTCCTCCTCCTAAGTCCCGAATAGTGTCTGAAGAGGGAGGAAAGAAGAGTCCTTGATGTGTCAAAACTGCAACAGCTGTCCCCTCAATTGGCTCTCCGCTCCTTCTAAGGGAAGGACGTGAAGCAAATGCTTCGGATGACCCCTATACAAGCCAAAGAAAATCTCCTCTCAGACCAAAACGTGAAGGAAAAATGCTGCTAGCGCCTCTCCTCTCCTCTCCAAATGCCTCGCTCTTCTGTATCAGAGGAATCGATTGCTCCGGCTCAGATTCTCTCTCTCTTTCTCTTCTTCCTTCTGCTCTCTCCTTCCCTTGCAGTGGGAGCCCGGCGAGTCACGACAGCCGTGCTCTGCGAAGATTTCCCAGAGAGACGAGGGGCAGAAATCCACAGGACGAGTCGTGGACGAAAAAGAAATATGGGAGCCGAGCCGAGGACACTGGAAAGAGGCCGGCGGCGGAGGAAGAGAGGACGGCAGTGAGCGCGGCAGAGAGAGCGCCCAGAGAGACTGCTCCGGTTGCAGCTCCTCCTGATTCTCTCACACTCACACTCACACACACACACACACACACACACACACACACACACACACACACACACACACAGGGAGTGCCGATAAAGTTCTCCTGCTCAGCTGTTGCCATTCATTCACTGTTACAGTCTGGGGGATGCCACATGCTAACTCCTCTCCATCAAACACACAAACACAGAGAATCTGTTCTGATCACTTTCCAGACGACACACGCTTGCTCTTAAAAATGGTGACTCGTTAAATCTATAAACACCTCATACTGGCTCAGTGATGACTTCATCCAACATAATCGACCTTTGTCAGAGATACCTGGTAAATCTGATACTGAGATGAATCACACACACGCGCACACACACACACACACACACACACACACACACACACACACACACACACACACACACACACACACACACACACACACACACTCCAATTCGGGGGGGGGGGGGAGTCTGCCCTTGAGAAAAGGCGTCTCATTCAAACAGGGACTCTATGAAAAATGTTTGGAGAAGGAATGAGAATCCTACTGGACTGGTGCGACTGGAGTATCAATGGTGAAGCATCCTAATCCTGTCCCTGTCCCCGGTCGCACCCCCTGCCCCTCTGCTCTGTTTTAAATAGCAAGGCCAGCTGGCCATAAAGCGGCTATATTCAGCTTGGTATCACCTGTGCACTCGCAGGGTAAGGTTACTTTGAGGCACCACAAATCACTGCCTGCAAATACTCACACGCGCAAACTTTTAAGCCGCATTTCCCCCGGACTGAATCAATGTTTTATGAGGCGTGACACAAAAGGATGTATTGCTTTCCTACCTTTGATATCACTCTAACATACAGTGCAGAGAAGAGCCAACCTATTAATAAAACAAAGGCCTGAGTATGAATATCAAATGTGTAAACTCAGCACACTATGTGACATCGTGGCAGACCAGAACACCTCCATCACACGGATGACTGAAGGCACCTGAGAACACAGACAACACCTTGAACAAACGGATACTGCTATCGACAATAACTGTCTGTTATGAGTGTGTGATTAAAGTCCACCTGCTGTTATGATTCACAGTCTGGGCAGGAAACAGAGATGACAACACACACAGGGATTAGGATGTCGCCGCGTGGGTTGAGCCAATCCCGGCGACACGCATGCACACACACACATCAACTGACACAAAACATGTCAAACATGTGTGTTTGTTTTCATCCTCGTGGCTCGAGTCTGTTAAGCCCACTGATCCTAAAAAAAATAAAGTTTCTTCTTCTTCTTTGCAATCGTTTTCCCGCAACAAGACACAGGGATTTCCGTGGCAACATAAACATCATGAGAAGACAACAATTTACAACTAAACAGGAACGTATACGTTCTGCGTTGTGTGATAATTGTAACCTTGACCAACAAAGTGAAGCAGTAGTTTGCAGGGGAGTTTCATGGTTTCAGGGCTGAGTGGTCGTAGTGTGTGGGAACTACAGTTATGTTCTTTCCCATGACCACACTGAACTGTACTTTGTGTGGATGGAGGACGAAGTAACTAGGAACAATTAGATGACTATTTATCGAGGACCTATTACAGGACGAAGTAGCTAGGAAGCATTAGAGCCGACAGCCATGCTCGCGGCTCTGTGAGACAGCTGGTCTTTGAGTTAAATGCTAACACTTAGAAACATGCTCGCAATTATAGTTCCAACTTGATGATGTTTAGCATGTTCAGTCATGCTCTTGGCACTGTTGTTGAATTATTTCAGTCCGAACTAAAGCTACGGTGAACCAACTGTACAACAATCTGCAGAGCTGCCGGCACGGCTAAAAACAGAGCAAAGACTATTAACTATTAAGTATTCCTGGAGGTCGGCCAATTCTAAAATGTACTACTGCTATGTGCTGTTTTTTCAGCACGATGTTTGTATTAAGTATTAGGACCAAAACACTGGGCGGTCTAGCAAGAGAAATTATCTGTCATAGTTCTGGCTTTAGGCTATTTGGCCTTGGACATTTTTATCTGAGTCTTTCTGGTTCTGAAACAGAAATAAAACACTGCTGTTGGGGCAAGCAGGCAGGATGTGATTACTGTTTGAATGTCTTGCAGAAATACTGACTTCCTGTGGTTGTGGAAATGAATAGAAAACTCCTCCGCAGCTTCCAGTCGGTCAATGTAACCTGGACCACCCGGGGGCATAAACATCAGAAATATTTGTGGTTTTCTTGTAAAATGACATCTAATCATGCTGGTTTTTGGTATTGATATTTTACCAGAGAGCAGAGCAACCTGCATGCAAAAGCTACGGGGCGTTCGTCTAAATGTTTCAGGCCTGGCTAAGTGCATTGTCATTTCTCTAGTCAAAACATACTGCAGTATTTCATAATTTAGGCGTTAATAGAAAAAGAAGAGTTGATGGGCTTGTCAAGTCTAAGTTTAACTGTGCACAGGGCAGTCGTCCCTTTGTGTCGACTGTGCTGTTGCTGTGGAACCCCAAACATTATAGCTGCAAAACTAAATAGCCAATCAGCTGCAAAATATGACCTTCAATTAGTTGTTCATCTTAAAAAAAATGGTTAAAGTTGAGAGGAAAAAAAAGTCACTGCAGTCTCAATGTTTTCCATTTTCTACCCTTGGCGTGGAACATAATGACCCTCTTGGCACGGCGTGTCCTCCAGCAGGACCTGCCCAAAACAATCACCCCACCACATTCCATTAACCTTCCCACAACAATTAGAAGTTTCCGCAAAACCTCCCCCACTCATCACAAACAAACAAGACCGGGCAGGCCTGTTTCAGGTGAACCAAACATGAAGTGCCCATGAGGAATATTTAAGGGATTTCAAGGGTTTCCGTGTGTAATTGGCACTGGAACTCAACAACGTGCCTCCTGTTGACAAAAATGCCGCTCAGACCTCCTCGTCCAGCCGTAGCTGTGAATGTTTGAGATTAAATATCTCTTGCCACCTCCGTGGCATTTGTCGTACTCGAACCGGTGAAAATAAAATAACATTATTTGAAAAAACAAAAACTCATTCCACTTCAGCAGAAAGGTGCTGGGATTGTAAAACCTTTTATTTCCTTGTGTCGAAGGATCAAACCCTTATCTGAGGTGATAAACTTACAAAGCAGGTATTATGTTTGATTGCTAAAGGAAGGTTTACCACTGATAAGTCCGGGGCACATATATTTGCACTTGGCAGTTTACAACAATCACAAGGCAATAAAGGAAAGCACTTTGAAAAGCAGCATCTCTTTCACTTAAAGGTCTAGAGAGAGAGTGTACCATGCCATCAGCGTTGAAAGAATGAGAACACGTTACATGTTCACGCTCCTCACTCAGTACAGACCAAAATGTGTCGGTAGCATTTGTAATCAAAAGTGTTCCCAAAGTTGAATCTCAGGCTGCTTGACCAGATGTTTCCTTATACATCTTAAATTTTATGCTACACAACCTTTTCTATGAAACAGATGCAGAGAGCAGTTTGACATATTCTGTTCTGGTGTCAACATATTTATACTACCCGAACTAAGGTGTCAGGAAAGTTATTGTTTTGTTATCCGTAGAGGAATTTAACTCGGGAAAACACATTGTCAAAACACCCAGAAATACTCCCATATCATATTGATACTTCCCAGGATGTCCTGGGTTTTGAACAGACGTCCTTCGAGTCAGATGGATGAAGTATACGTCAGACTAAACTAACCAAACAAGCCCCGAACTGACAAAACAACAACCAGGGCACGTGCCAGTCTACCACAGGTCAGATCAGCCACTAACAATCCAGCAGGGGAAAACCAGAAGTTGTTTTTTCCTCTACTTTCCGCCCCCCCAGCCGTCTGTGGAATTTACCGGCACTGTTTGCATTTGCTGGTGACTCAACACTGACATCAGGCCTGTGATTTCATAGAGTTGATCCACTGAACTGCACAGAGATAGACCCTGAAGGAATGTGGCCTGTACTATCTGAAGCAAGGGGCTCACAGCAAGGGGAAAATAATAAATAACAGTGCTATAGGAAGCCTGCCTTTAAGAGGTCTAAATGACAACTCTGCATGTGTTTACAGATGAAGCAATTGTACAAGTCCTTCTGGGATATCAGATGTATAATCGCAAGCTGCTGTTGTGTTTTTCAATGGACCTTTTTATTAACTCAGACAGTACGTTGTGGAAGGAATGTTCACCTGCTGTTGGCCATACTGGGGTAACTTGACCCACCAGATGGTTTGGAAACTGTACATTTGGGCCAAGACTTCAAAAAAAATCATTGGAAAGTGATTGGATGAACCATCCGTGATAAAATGTCTTATGCAAGAAGAGCGAAAGCATTTTCTTGACAAAGAAAAGCCTTTAATAGCGTTTTCTGCTCTTCTTTTCACAACAATACTCATATATAGATATAACTGATGCTATTGCAGCATCTACGCCAACCTCTTCGGGAGTCGCCATGTTGCTTTGAACGAACAGTCGCCTCAGTCACCCCTGTAGCTGTCCGTAGCTCTTCACAGGACGCCGATTGGTCCTGGGACAATCGCATTATTGAAGCCTGAAAAGATGGGTTTTTGCATGTATGTGATCCCGCGAATACAGCCGCAGTGCAAGGTTCCCTGGATTTAATATTTTACTCAATGTATGCATCATAACTGCAGTGAAGTGTTGGACGCTTTTATTTAACCTACTAAATGGGAAAAAGCAACCTGGATTATGAGGTTTCAAGAAGCTTAAAACAAGCACAACAATAACAATTGAGCCTTCTGCACAACCAGATACACCCAGAGCAACATGGGAAATTAAAGCCAGATGAATACTGCTAAGACATGTTGTGTGTGAAGAAAAAGAAAAAGGTACTGCGTGGTCAAAGGTTCTTTGTTGAGTGGCCTTTGACCACCATGCTGCAGGAGCACCCGTCACACTGTCACACCTCGTCAATTAAAAGTAGTCCGACTCTGGTCTAATTGTATACTGTTGAAGGAGAGAGAATCATCTATAAGAGCCCAACTGTTAAATGAAAGGAGAGGCACAGACCAGCTGGCAGCTGTTAGCATCTGGTAACATAAACCTTCCTTGTAAACCAGAAAGCACTGAATGGAAGGGAGGGGGGGTTTTCAGAGAGGACTAAAGGGTGAGAGAGAAGAAAAACAGTCGGAGAGGGGTGTTCCCCGTCCAGTGATGATGGCAGCTATGCACACAGGCTGTTGCATAACTCGAACATCTGACAATATTTTTTTATTGGAACAAACCCCCCAAACCTCCTGCCCCACTTACAGAGGAAACACTGCTTTCTTTTCTCCTTCACGATTGGTTTCTATTTCAATCCTACGACAACAGACCCCTGGGCAGACCAACAACAACAAAAAAGCAGGCCAAAGCCAACTATCACAACGGAGAGTACGGGCAAATAAAGAGAACTACTAGGAAATCAAAGTGAGGGTAAGAGCATGTGTACAGCAAGTGGACAGAGAGGGTTTTTAACCTGGACGTGAGATTCTCTCTGAGACTGTATGTGTGTGTTCTTGCTGGGTTTTATAGGCTTTCACTCCTTTCTTGTATACAACATCTAAAATAAGCCGAGCTGTTCATTTTCTTCAGAGACCAAAAGGGCAGGTTTTCCATAAGACAATGCCTTTAAATGGCGACAAAGGTTTAGGACACTAAATTACATTTATAAGAGACATGATGTCATAGAAATGCGGCGCGCTCATTGCTTCTCCTCATGTACAGGAATCTCAAAATCAATCTTGTCAAAGCACTGTAGACATGTGAGGCGCTTGGAGATCTGGTTTATTGCAGATAGAAATCACTCTTTCCCTTGCTGATGCATCCCACTGATAAGTTAACGTATTTTGTGGCAGGCTGTCCTCACAGTGACCCCATGAAAGACACAAAACATATAAGTTGGCTTGTTTCTACAGCGCTACCGCCAGCCACATTACTGAAGCTAAAAATAAAAGACACAGTACAGGCCCGTCCAAAACCCTTCGGAAAGAGTATGTGAACACGAGAATGAACGAGGTATCGAGTGACCACGTGGCCCTGATGACCATTTCAATGCAAGCACAAACCGCCGTGATCTTAATTTTGCTCTGACAGTGGACACACACACACACAGACACACATACACAGTGGTGGCCATGTCATCAGAGTAAAACAGCGACAAACTGGTGAGACGGGAGGTGAGCCCTCTCGGTTTGCCTGGACTCTCCCAGGTCTGGTGACACTTGATGCGATCTACTGCCATCAACTAAGTTTCCCCGTTTGTGGGCCGAGAAAGACGGCTCCATTCCCACGCTTCCTTGGACATCAAACTATTCTACAGGGATTTTCTGACATTTGGAATCCTTAAATATGTTTTAGACGCAGCTAAAGTTAAAATAGGACTTGCAGAACTACAGCACCGCGACGCTGTCGCCTCACGCTGCCATCGACACTGACTTTCCTACTGCACATGGCTCTGCATCTGAGTCACTCTAAAGACACACAACAGGCTCCCGGTGACCTCTGCTTCATTCACCAGCTACCATTAAGTGTGTCTTGCTTGGTATTAGCAGGTGACTCACAGGCTAATGGCTGTTCTATTATTCAGAAACAACAGACTATGTTGAGTTGGAGACGAGGCACAAAGTAAACAAACTGGAGGATGCATGTCTTCTGGCTGTGTTGCTTGAGGGCTGCCTGCAGCGCCAGGCTTGGACCTGTGACAGAAGGAACTGTTTTAACTGTGCTAAATTCATTCACATATTTAATAAATAGGCGGTTTGAAGTGGATAATGTTGGTATGAATTGGCCCTTAAGCAATCACTTTTGTTAAAAGCAAAACGCTGTCAGTAAATCCAGTAGTTTTTAAATACAAACAAGCGCTAGCTTGTGCTGCGTAACAATGCAAGACTGCTGGGAATTGTAAAACATCATGTCGTAGCATGTTGATGAATTAGCACAAGATGAATTTCCACCAAACACTGATTATTTATGTGCATATCTGTGTCTGTGCTGCACCCGTTCCCAAATCGCCCACCAAAACATGAGGGATTTTACAAAAATGAGTATACAGGTGTAGAAAGTAGAAATGTATGTTGTGCAACATCTGTGGAGGCTAATGTGTGTTTGCACACTCCATGCATGTGTTAAACGATACGTGGGTGTGCTTGTGTGTGTCTTTAAAGATCACTGAGCTACATGAGTGGTCTTGTACTACCTACCTGCGGGTGGTGCAGGCACCGTTATCCTGTTGCTACTAGCAGGAGTACGATGCTGATAAAGTCATATTCTTTAGCTTTGGGCTACAGATCTGAAGCTGTTCGGTTACGTTCGCTCACTACTCATCATCTACCAGGAATTTACTGGATCACAAATCAAATAATGCGAGTCTGTTGGTGCTTGTTGAAAATGCCGTGCTGTCAGGACACTGTGAAAATGGAAGGCTACCAAAGCCTTTGAGTGCATGTCCAGGTCTCAGCAGTGACATGAGCTGTGAAGTGTGTGTGTGTCTGTGTGCACTGGTGAGTCATTCGTAGTCGGTGGGTGTGTGCAGTTCTGGACACATTTAAGATTCAAGCCTCTCGCCTCCGTTGCATAAATATGGTGCGTGGATGTTTATTAGACTGAAAGCTGTTTACGTTCACCGAAACCTACGACATGCTTAGATTCAGCCCGTTGCGTAACGCCGCTGAGATGCAGTTTATTATGGTCGGACACGCAGGTATTCTCTTATCATAAAATACACGTACCGATTCTTTCGATGACATGTAGTGTATGTCCTCAAACTAAAATTACCATGGGTTCAAAACATGCCGCTGCCATTACAACAGTTTTTATGTGTTGGATTGTCAGAGATTATTTAATACCCAAGCATGCATGGAGCTGGATTATGTTGGCTGCAGCTGCTGTGTTTGGATTAGACTTGAACACACCTTCCCTCCCTCCCCATGTCGTACGGTACTTTGTTATGGTGTCATTTTTCCATTCTTCCTTGTGTCCCCATTCTTTCTTTACATTTCCTGGTTCTCTTTTCTCCTCTTCCTTGCTATCTCTCAGTCTCTCTCCATCTCATTCTTCCCTCTCCGACTCTCAGCCTGACGGAGTGCTGTTGGGCCTCTGCCGCTGGCAGCATCCCAATCTGTTACATAACTGTACCATCAGCCTCCCTGAATCACTGCTGGGCTAGGCTAGCCTCGGCCAGCGTGCATGTGTGTGTGTGTGTGTGTGTGTGTGTGTGTGTGTGTGTGTGTGTGTGTGTGTGTGTGTGTGTATATATATATATATATATATATATATATATATATATATATATATATATATATATGTGTGTGTATATATATATATATATATACACACACACACACATACATATATATACATACATATATATATACACACACATACATATACATATATATACACACACACACACACACACACACACACACACACACACACACACACACACACACACACACACACACACACACACACACACACACATATATATTGCTATAGTATCTTAGGGACTGCACTGTCCAGCAAAATAATCGCTCTGAAAACCCAGATTTCTTTCTCGATTTGGATTTCTGATGACAAACTGATCATTTGTGCCGCTTGTCGAGCAGAACCAAGCACCAGTGACACAACAGGGCAGGAAAAGCTACGGTCCATTATGCAATGGGGTGGGGACGAAGAAGGACGTGATCTTTATCTTTTTATGTTTACAAGTCTGGGTGGTTTATCTACATTTAGCCACACAATTCCCCATTTATATTTCCAGTCAATAAACACAGCCAGGATCTCGTATTCAGAGTCTGGACCAGTTGAATTAAAACTTGCCTGTGTGGTTGCATCACACGAGGGATAAGCAAACAATTTATTTGATTAGTCCCTTCAACTGTTTGTACAGTCGAGGCAATAATCAGTGAATCAGCTGACGTAGTGGCTGGTTGGAACCAACACCTGCAGACTCTCAAGCCGCAGTGGCAAATGATTAAAAATCACTGCTCGGGCTTCCTGAGGACAGGGCTGCCTGGCACACACCCGAAAAACTGTCTTGTTGCATTCATCATTTACGATCCACTCTCTTGTCTCTGTAGTAGTAGTGTCAGTAGTCCGTGACAGGATCTGGGACAATCTGTTCTGACTGAAATGAGTAGGTCATTTCCACTTCAATCTGGGGCAGAGTCTGTGACTAACGGGGGCTGTGTTCTCTCTTCCTTCTCCCTGAGTTAAACCCAGACTCTCCAGGCCGGCCGGATCCTGGATCCTGGCCTGCAGTCTGTCCGCGGGGAGTTTCCTTTATCTGAGAAAAGCCGAATTCATCAACCACACCTCTTGACCCCTCTCTCCACCCTCTCCGGCCCAAGAGTGTTCCTCGCAAATCTGACCTCACCGCCCGGTCCCCACGAGCTCAGACATATATGTTGACTGCTTTTACACTATACAGGCTCTACAACATTGATGACAATTGAAGTTTATATCTACTTTAAATAGAAAAGTGAAAATTTACACCTCATTATGCACATTTTTAATTAAGGACCGTGATCAAGGCTTTAAGTTTCTAATATGCTTTTACTTTTGGTTGACAGTCGTGCTGTCTGTCTGCAGAAAAGAGTGTTTAAAAGTTAGTAACATCGATGCACAGCACACAAACAAGAACCGAATACCAAGTCTTAAGACCGCAGTGTCAATTCACCCAACATTTACTGCCACATGCGTGCGCTCACACCTGCTTCTGTAGTAAGCAAAGCTCAGCTTAAAGCACACCTCACAACAAACTTTACACACACACACACACACACACACACACACACACACACACACACACACACACACACACAATAGCGTGTACTCAAATGAACTTTACCTGACGGGATAGTCATTTTCCTCTGCACCATGCTGAGGGGAGGCTTCACCCTCCCGGCAAGATTAAAGGCTCATATTCCCAAACAAGCACAATGAATAGTGTGAAGAAAAAAAACAACAACAGCGGCGGCAGCAGCAGCAGCAGCAGAAGGTTGAAGTCAAGTCCAGCAAGAGAAAAGCCAAAATAAACACGCTCTCCTCTCACCGGCAGCTGGTACTCCACAGGTAGTAGTGCACCTCACATTGCCTTTCTGTGGATTGTCTGTCTACAAGTGTGTGCACGCCCCGACAGAGAGGGCGTGTGTAGGTCTGCGTGTCTGCCCCTTTGCGCTCCGTGGAGAACAACAAGGTCCACCCCAAGGTTTACGATCTCTCCGTTGCAACACCTTTGTTTCGCTCCTGCTCCTAGTAGTTAAAATAATTAAAATAAAAAAAAACTTTTGGTAACTATTCTGTACTCTTAGCCAGTTATAAAGTACAAATAGAAAAAAAAAACACACAAAAAACAAGCTGGTGCCAAGCCTCACTTCCACAAGTATCAGTAACACGCTCCCTCCTCCTTGCTTCGCGTTTCCCCTCGCCTTTCCTTCTGTTCCCTCTCTGAGAAGTTATGCAATACTGCCATTACAGACATGACCGCCCCCTCCCCTCTTCTTCCCTTTCCTCCTCCTCCTCCTCCTGCCCACACTCCCACTCTCGCTCCTCTGCCTCAAAGTTTCGAGTGATCTCAGTCACATTAACAGTCACACCTTGGTTTGCTCCATTACAAATTACAAGTTCGTGATGGGAACACATGACGGGTGATGTAAATGCTTTTAAGGCCATTCTCTGTTACGTCAGCCTTTCATGTATTCAATCAAAGCTGACTCTCTCTCTCTCACACACACACACACACACACACACACACACACACACACACACACACACACACACACACACACACGCACACACACACGCACACACACACACACACACACACGTGACTGAGGAAGGAACTTGTGCAGTAAACACACAGCACCCTGGTGTCAGAGATAAGGCTTTGATGAGCTTTACCATGTGAGCATTTAATATTCTTTTCACAGCCCAAATGTATGCCCGTGGAAATGGACATGCCGTCACATGCAACGCATCTCGCCAGCGCTCTGAAAGCATCTTTGTGTAAAATAAGCTGCAGGAGAGCCTGCAGCAACATGTCTGCTTTCCGCTAGCATGATGAAATGTGTGTAGGTTAACAAGAGCAGGGGTTGTTTCACTTCAGGAGTGGCAGCCTTAGGCTGGGTGGGAAAGTCCTTTGTGTGTCTCCGAGAGATAAACATGTTCCTGTGACGAGTCGCCACAGTAACATGACTATGTTGTGAATGACGTAAACATCACTTGAAATATTGTTCATGCAAAAATGAATCAAGTCTTGCATGTGTGT
Source organism: Clinocottus analis (assembly GCF_023055335.1). NCBI lineage: Eukaryota > Metazoa > Chordata > Actinopteri > Perciformes > Cottidae > Clinocottus > Clinocottus analis. Next base: position 11,382,839 of record NW_027175920.1, on the reverse strand, counting down.
ATCCATCTCATTGCAGCATGAGGTTAAAGCCGGCTGTACTGTGCCCCAACTCTTTTGTCATCGTTGATTTGTACTGTATGTGTTGTGCATTACGCTACGCTACTGTTGGGTCCCGTTGAAGATGGTAAATCATTTACTGGTACAACCTGATCCAATGTTCCCCTCCAACCGCATGTCAACGTACTGCGACTCCACAAAACCTCGAGGCCAACGCCCAGCTCGGCACAATGGACAATGTGGCTGCCTTTTCTGATAAAGCAAGGTGCCTGCATGTGTGTATGCAACATTTTAAAAGCTCCGTTTTGTTGACGTAAGTCATGCCAATGTGTAACTGCAAAAATATGCCTTAGTTTTGGCTTAAAACTGAGTATTTTTGACTTGGTCTAGTGAGAAAGATGCTATTTGATCTCACATGCTACTACATAGCTGAACCAAGTCGACTGGAAGTTCTTTTTTGATTTGTGTTTTTCAAAAACCACAACAGGAAACAACCTTGAAACAGATTTTATGGGTAAAAGAAAAAGATATATTACATCTGCAAGCCAGCAATTGCTTGTACTTGGAGCAAAAAAACCATAATACAAACCACAGACTAACTGCAACTGCCCAAATGTTTGAATGGAGAAACATCCCCATTGTAATTTTGCAGAGCTCAAAGTGAGGTCTCCAACAGTCAAAAACCCAAAGATATTGAATTTACAAGGCAAGCTCATCTGTAGTGAACCTTTCATCAACAAAGCAATACAAAATACTCAAAAAGACATAAAGTGACATAGAACAAAATCCACACAATGGAGAAGCTAAAGTCATCAAACGTTTGACATTTCCAATTAAAAAAAAAAAGACTTAAACAATGAATGTGGTATCGCTAAATAGTTACAACTGAATGACTAAACCAATTCATCGGTTGAGCTCTAGAGGCCCGAGCATATTCAGCTATTACTCTGTGATAACAGACAACAAAGGATAGTAAGCTCATCTTACCTTTGTGAGATTCAAAAGGTAAGATGAGCTTAAGCTGAGTTTCATTCATCCACTCTGGTTTGGTTTAGTTTCACACAACCAATAACAAGTGAACCAAATACATCATTGCAGCAACGTAATCCTTTCCACCGCGATTTAAAAAGGAAGCTGCAGCACGCGTGAAGGAATCTCAGCTCTTAAACTAACCCGAGGCACAAAAAAGGGCTACAGAGTCTTAAGTCCACACAGCAAACGTGCAGCACAGTCTAATCTACTGTAACAAGAGGTCAGAGAAGAGGAGCAAACCAATTAGGTACCGCAGCTTCTTCACTCCCTGCTGAGACGTCAGTGCACACAACCTTGTACGTAGAAACACAGACACCCACTTTCACCTGAGCACTTGAATCTCCATGGTTTCTTAAATACCCTCTGCGGTGACATAGGCTCTCTACTGACAAATGAACAAGACATCCAGACACATCTGATGTTGATCTTTCTGCCTCTCAGATAATAGTTTTTGTTTGAGTTAAGACAATTTGTGTAACGTGTTCTGTGTGCTCACGATTTTAGTTTGAAGGAATAGAGGTTGGCTATGAGCCACCACTGAAGGATGAGAAGTACTGTACTACGCCAAAGTATTCACTTGAACCGGAGGCGAGCGCGTTAGCATGCAGAGTGGAGGCGCTGAACATTCACTCAGCAGCTCAGACAAAAAGTGGTCCTAAAGCCAGAATTAAATCTATTAATACAACATGAATTCATCTTATCATTATATCTTTGAGAAATTGTATATAATAAGTGAGTGGACAACGGGACACCATTTTGTTTTTAAGCCAAAACACTACATAGCACTTATGAGGTGCTCTTTTCGTGCAAAGTGTGATTGCACTGTTCGTTTGGCCCTTACATTGCTTGACAGATGTAGTTGAGCTATTCTGCGCCAAAAAAAATATAGCAAGAAGATTGTGTTGGCTTCTCTGACCAATGTGCCAATGATGGAAAGAGCAAACAGTGTGCATGCGCCACAGGCTCACCATTCTTTCTCTCCTGCAGAGGCCACGGGATGGATCCAGGCTGAAGGGACAGCTCCTGCAGCTCAGTGGTCACGGCCTCGCTCTGAGGGCTGACGGCGACCTCCATGCTACCAGGACTTAGCTGCTCCCCGCTCTGTGGGTGTAGCGCTGCCAGGGTGACGGAGACCTGTAGCACACAGAGGACATCCGAGAAAGTTTAGGGACCAATCAAAAAGGGTGATATTAGGACAATTAACTTTTCATTTAAAAAGGTGCAAATAGTAAAAGTTCATTGGTTCTCTGTCAAATATAAACAATAAAATAAAACAATTTGGTTTAGTTTATTTATCCAATATTAAGTTTGGGTGCGTTGGAGACTTGAGACTTAGAAAACTTATATAAATACATGGATTGATCTAGAAAATGAAGCTATGTAGTTGACTTTTTGCTTAAGCAATGTGGCACCACCACAGCTGAGTCAGTTTGTGGAAGAATACAGTGCTTTTCAGCATAAACTATGATAACGATTAGGAAATATGCTCTTGGGTCTAATTTCTAAAGTCCTTGTAGCCCCTACTATGCTCCATTTATTTTCAATAAAGGACAGATGGTATCACTTCATTAGAAAACCGTTATGTATTCGGAAAGCAATGAAATAAAATAATAAAGATAAATGATACTTAGGGCAATTTACAGGCTGCAACAAGACTATAAGCTAGTCCCAGGAAACTGAGCACCACTGTTTTCCTCCTCTGCGTTCGTCTCTGTGCAGGGTTTTAGACGAGGGGATTAAATCAGCCATCAGGGAAGAATTTGCATGTTTGAGCTTTTACAACTGTTGCTGTGGCCGCTGCTTTAGAAAAGGCACAACTCACTCTGTTTATGGATTGTTTTACTTTTACTTTTTAACAACCTGTGATTTCCATACATTTAAACCGTGTAACAACTTACTCTCAGAGCTGGAGGATTTTCAATAAGGGAAGCTATAAAAGATGTGCATGTTTGTGTCTGTGTTGCATGTACAAAACAACAAATATCCTCATTGAGGACAACTGAGGTTGAGTTTAAAGCCAAGTTGAGAGTTGAAATGAGGCTTATTAATATAGAGACTAACTCAAGTCAAGACACAGCGATGTAAAGAGAAAGCTTGGATGTTGATCGTCACATGGCAGCACATTTCATAAATATATAAAGACCAAAATATAGAAGGGAATTAACAAAACCACTGCCATAAACAAAGCCACAAGAACCTTTGGCAAGACATTATACACCACAAGTGAGTAGACTCTGAGTCTGTTGCAGCCATCTTTTTGTAATCACGTCATTCTGGGATCAAGTCCAATATAAATAATGTGAATTTTCCTCTGTGGCCGACATTAATCTGCAGGTTAAAAGATCCAACATACAATTAAATAACTTTAAAACAGGACTGCTTCCAACGCAATCCATGCTTTCAGCAAACTTATTTACATTTACTTTTGCTCAAGCTACTTGGGCTACAAGAGACATAATAGCCTCCATACACATGATTATCCCAATATTAATAATCGTATCTGCAAAATCAAACAAACTGACGTTCAAGACAATAAAACGGTTTGACTGTTACTAAAAAGCCACCGATCAAGCTATGTGTATTTGTCAAACACAGATTTAAATAACTAAATATTGGTTTTACTTAATATCTTTCTCAGAATAGGGCCGATCACAGCAGACATTTTGCTTTGTCATAGCAAGAAAGCACAGGTGTTGCTAACAACATTAACATAGCTTAACTATAACTTAGCTCCTTCTATTACATCGTGACGAATATGTCAAAAGTATCTTCTGTGAGAACGGCCCGTTATTAATTTGGAGGAACGGAAACTGCTAAGCAATAACATGTCTTTAATTTTTAATTAAACGTCCAAATGTGTCAAACGTTTTGACATGTGTTGCAATGCAGTTTTACCCAGAATGTGTTAACAGTGCAGCCGTTAGGAGTGACTGCAGGGAAGAATATTGTGTTTCAGACGGGCAGGTAGGTACTTTGTAACACAAACTGGTTGAGCATGAAGGGAAACTACGGCCCAACACAAACCTGTCTGGACTTCGAATAGTCCGGAGGAAAAAGGTCAGCTGCCTTATTAAACAGAGTTTCCTGATTAAATCAGCCATCGGGGAAGAATTTGCATTTTTTAGCTTTTACAACAGTTGCTGTGGCCGCTGCTTTAGAAAGGCAAAGCTCTGTTTAAGGATTGTTTTTCTTCATTTACTTCTTAACAACCTGTGATGTCCTTACATTTAAGTTGTGTAACAACTTAATCTCAGAGCTGGAGGATTTTCCATAAAGCGAAGCTATAAAAGACGTGGATGTTTGTGTCTGTGTGTTACGTGTAGCATCTACGACACAACAAATGTCCTCAATGGGACAACTGAGCTCGAGTTTAAAGTTATAATGGGTCTTACTGTACAAACTAACTCAAGTCAAGTCACAGCGATGTAAAAACAAAGTTTGGATGTCAGGAGGAAAAAGTTCACATTTTTTTACAGCTCCTTTATGTCTGATTTACTGGCGTAAAGTCAAAGCCTGGTTATCTCCCTGTTTTCAATCACTCGTACAGAACAGGCCCAGTAACTTGGGCAGCACATTGCTCATTGTTATTTACAAAGGCAGGCATGCAGCTGGCTTGTGTGTGTCGAGCTTCCTCTGCAAATATGTGTTTTCGATTCATGCGGCTCTGTGGTTACTGCACAGCGAGGAGGAAAACAAGGAGGTAGCGTTGTCTGAGATGTCACTCTTCTTTCTCACAAACGACCAGCGCACACACGTCTGAACAGCAGCACACTAACCACATGACGGGCTACATGCACACTTGAGGCTGCTGGATTCAGGATTTCTGCATGTTTTATGTCACATTGATGGCTTGTAGGGTATCATTGAACGTTTTGATACAGGTGCAGTTTTTATTAAAAAGCTTAGTGATTATAATAGCTTTACCCGAAACAATAGGATTTAAAACAGTTTCAGATATTGTACCAACTTCACACTATTTGATACTCAATGTTACACAAAGGACAAAACTATATTGAGGTTTAAAACCCAGTCGTACTGCCCTGCGAGCTGGTTTAGGTCCCACAAGGGTTCTTCCCCAACTAACGAAAAGGTGTTAATTTGTCATTTGGATTTGAGAGGGATTTTGTATGGAATGGAGACTTTGATAGATCATTAAGATAAAATGGTGATATAAAAAAACATGACAGAAATCTATCACCCTCACCTGATATCCCTCGAGTTAAAAGCTTTGAACTGCCGTGACTGTGAGCAAATCCTCAAAGCATGCAGAAATGAATTATGTCTGCACATTTCTGCCTGATTAGAATTATTACCCCCTTAAAAATCATCACATGTCACAGATGTTAATAAACCAAAACAAGTCTAGCTGAGGGAGTCACAAGCCTTTGCAGTATGACTGAGAAAAACAAACCGGGAAACTGGTTTGGAAAGGAAAGGAAATAACATTCATTGAAATTCAGTGGCACAAAAATCCGGCATTCAATCAAGAATTAAGGGTCAGACAGCTGCAGCACAGCAAACCATTTTTGCAGAGAAATTAGGCTAGCCAGTACCTTGTCTAACACAGGATAATGCATTACCTGCAACTGCAGTGGGACATACTGTGTGCATATTAACCGTGCAAGCTACAGTGTCTTGACAGAGATAAATTGTTTTCAGGGGCTTAAGTCACACGTGATCTCTGTCTGAATGCAACACTTTCCTTTGAGATGCATATTTTCTGACTTCAGAAATTCCCTAGTCAGAATTTGATTATATTATCCCACAGGGGGAAAAGGTGTTTAGGTCCATTTCTCCAGACATGTTGACAACATAAAATCCTCAGTACAAACAACACTAACATTAGTATAATACACTATAAAGTATATTTGAAAACCAGACAATCCACTTTGAAAGCCACTTCAAGATCAAATAAGAATAAAAACCTAAGAGGCTTGTTGATTGAGGTGCATGTTGTACTGATAGTTCGAGCAATAACAGAGTTCAACTTGCTTAGATTTTATTTGGATTAGATGTTGTATTTTGTACATACATCAGAATGTATCTGTGGCTTTATATCTCTGCAGTGTATAACATGACGCCTCAATAATTTATCTAATAACAGGACTCAGGACTGTGCTGTGACCTGGATATCAGGTGTTAGAAAATGAAATCAACCATAATCACTTCCGAACAATGGTTTTCCAGAGACGCTTACTGCAAAACGCCTCATCCTTACTTTCCCCATAAGGGGCTCCTGTTCAAACATGCACAGTGCACCGTTTCGGTGCAATGCCTTTCAGTACACTCCAGCATTCCTGTCTACATGCCCCCACTAGCTTTTCAGATATGTGTTACAATTTCACAGGTAAACACAGGGGCACGTGTCCTGACAGCCACAGAAAACCCATATCAATAATTACCATACCTTTTCAGTTAGCAACAGCTGGGGTAAAGGACGTATTGTTACCCCCACCACGCCTGTCTGCAAAAGGTGGCTGAATGGGAACTTGGCTTTTTGCTTACCTGTATTACTGAATCTTGAAGGGGTGTTTTCCCATTTCAGCAGAAAGGAGCTTTGAATGGTTCTGTTGAAGAAAAATTAAGAAAGAAAATAATTTACAGAGAATACCTGATATCTGATCTCTTTCCCTGCAAAAATCATTTTCTCGATTCGGATTATGTGCATGTGCAAAAAGGCCTTCGTGGAGTAAATAAGGCTACAAAATAAAATGCGTAACGTTACTGATAATTGGGGATCGATGAATCCACGTTGCAGGAGGCCTTGCCACAGATGCCATGGGGGCAGCAGCCTACAGCTGTCAGTGTCCAAAACACAGACAGCTATGCTAGCTAAGCTATTGTTAGCTTGTCTGGGTTGGAGTTTACCTGAACAGTCTAAACCCAGGTTAAAGTGAGGCTACCATTTCAAATTGCACACAAACAACATAACGAGCGTGGAAGGTTACAACTACAAAATGATGTCTTTATTGTTGAGGATGGCTACATTTAAAAATATAATCTGCATCCTCGTTGAATGCAGACAGCCAGACACACCAAGTCAGCTAGCTAACGTTAGCATGCAATATCTGACCAGCAGTTAGCTACTCGGCTAACGTTAGCTAATGCAGTGACGTTATCTGTTTGATGCATGTATTTACGCTTACTTTTCATGGTCGCCTCTTGTGTGTTGTGTCTGTAGGGATAAACGGCGTTGGCATAACACAACCACTTCCGAATCACAAAGGAAACTTTCACCGGAAAACCCTCCTCTCCGTGGGAAGCAAAGACCCCGCTTCCTTCACCGCGCCTTCACAACCGGTTTACTAAAACTCTTTCGTAACACGAAATAACACAGCCCAGTTGTGTCTGCATTTCTCAGCCCCAATACTGTATCTAATAGAATATGTAGAGCGTTAAATTAAAAAAAGAGAACATATATGCATGCAGCACATAAAACTACACTTCCCCTGCAGTCTTTGTCTCCACCTAGTGTCAGACTAGAGTACTTCAGGAGGCGAGAGCTACAGGTTTGTAAACACTGGTTGCAACCCCTCCGTGTCTGCCCGTATTATTGCTCATCTTTCCAAAATGAATGAGTCCCTTTAATTGCATGACAGGGTATTAATAATTACACATTGAAGTGAATTGTCTTGCTTCAATGCACACTTTACTGTGTAAAGAGAGACTTTATTGCATCATTTGACATAACATTGAAGACCTTAGGTCTGTGCTGTGAGTTCTTGCTGCCCTCTATCGGCTCATTGTGAACAAGACGACTCCAAACACGTTTAATGACATCTTTAACAACACTTTTATTTAACTAATGTTAATAACAGTTCACACTGATTTACCCATCCACTTTGGTCCTTGACAAACGCAGTCCAGTTCTCTTAGCAGACGTGTGAGCCGAGGTGTGGTTCAGTTTAGCAGGACAAATTACTCAGTAAAAAGTGCAAACTATTTTTTCTCATAAAGGGAATACAGAAGTTCGATCTGCTCAGCATACTCGAAACCTGGCCTGTTGGGAAATGTAACACAAAAGTCATATTCAAAACAGACACAGTACAATGGCGTCTATAAATAATTTATTGTATTAAAAAAAAAGTATTTCATAGTCAGAACAGACAACAGTATGCAGTCTTCTCCTTTATATTCTCATTTTGTAAATAAATAATGATGTGTTGTTCAATATCAAGACCATATATATATCCATTGTTCACAACAACAGACTACTTGTCTCTGCAGTTATCTCACCGTCCAGGTGTCTCCAGTATCAGAGGGATGTTGTCCAGCCTGGGCTCATTGACGATGTCTCGGAAAGCAGAGATTCCGATGTGACCTCTACCAATGTCTTCATGGCGATCGAGGTTGCAGCCTAGTTTACCTGCAAAAAAATGAAAAACAGAAAAGACAGTGAGAGCTAACAAAGCAGAAATAGTTGATTTCATAATGGTTACAACATCTGTATGGCTCAATGAACTCAATCTGTCCCTCAATGTGATATTTGTGTGTAAAAGTCCGGGCTGTACCTTTGGAGTCATTGAGATGGAGGGCTTTAAGATAGTGGAGTCCTACTTCCTGATCAAACTCGTCAAGCATGGCCTTCACTCCTCCCTCTGCAGCCACGTCGTATCCTACCAAGGTAAGAAACAACACTTACAGTCCTAATGGAAGCTTAGATTTTGTGGGACAAAAAGATAAACATACATTTTTTATCTCACCTGCTGCGAAGGCGTGACAGGTATCCAGACACACTCCTACTCTGGTCTGGTCTCTCACTTTGTCCACGATGCTCCTTAGCTCAGAGAACTTACCGCCCAGCGTACTGCCCTGACTGCTCATGTTCTCCAACACTGACCACATGAGCAGCAAAAGAAGAAAAAAAACACTATCAGTTTGACACACCCCTTTAACTCTAATATTTATCCCCAATACACACCCAATGTGTATTAGGTGTTGTTCATTCCTGACACAAAGCCTGGGGACAGGTTACAGCGTCAGTGTTTTGCAGGCATTCCTCGGCAGTGTCTTCTTATGGTAGTAAAATATAAATCCTCTTAAATAGGGTCAAGAATATTTTAATGACCGATTTTCCTAAGGGAGAAGGGATTAACCTACCAACTGTGATTTTTGTCACATTAAATTTTAATTAGTTTGCACTTGGTTTGGCAGCTAAGTTCTCTGACTCTAATGAGATTCACAAGCCTCAATAAAACATTGTATTGCAGTAAATACAGTGAAGCTCCTAATGTTTTCTGCTGTACAAAGCCCCTAAAAGGTCTAGATTAAAGTCATTGTAATTGTGGAGGCTGTACTGTGTGTGTGTGTGTGTGTGTGTGTGTGTGTGTGTGTGTGTGTGTGTGTGTGTGTGTGTGTGTGTGTGTGTGTGTGTGTGTGTGTAGTGTTACAGTATCAGTAGGTCGGTGTCCTTTTGGTTATTTGACACTTATTTCCCTGTGCTACATCAGTTTGCAGTTAGTGCACTTACACCAGAGACTTCCCTTGGTTTACCTTACCTTCTTTCCTGGAAACTATTTTTTTAAATAATTAAACTAATTATAAGATCTTTGTTTAAGCTGGCAAGCACTGTCCGTTTTAACGGAATATGCCTTGTTGGAGTACCAGGCTTGGTAATTATGTTTTATAGTAGTCCCTTCATGAATTGCAGATGCGTCAGGTACAAACTGAGCAAAACCCATTAATTAGTAAAGTAACAGCAGTCACGGACTGACCATCATCATCATCATCATCATCATCGAACAAAGTACATTTAATCAGATGTTTTGAACATTACAAATGCACACCAAATAAATAACCTGTGGGTTGTTTCAACACCTCTGACAGTCTTAAATTGGTTTACTGCATTGCTACAGCATATCACTGACTGTGTTAATTTCATCCACAAACTCTACCTGTAACCACAGCAGGTGTTTGCTGGTGAGCGTGGTTAATGGCGCCTGCTATCTTCTCCACACACTGTTCAGTGGTGATGGAGCCCAGGGAGGAGCCAGGGTGGAAGTTGTAGAGGCTGAGGCCCAGGAGGCTGCAGCGGCTGAGCTCATCCACCAGCAGATCCTGACTCTTCTGAAACACATCTGGGAGCAACACAGCACACAAAACAGAGGACGTTGTCAGAGGAGAGGAGACATGGTTGGAAGGGTATGACAAGGGCGGGTCACTGAGTGGGAGAAAGCAAGAAAGAAAAGTCAAGGACAGAATTTGTAGAAGACATTCATCATTGTCTGACAAACCCTCTTTAGGAGATCCACAGTTCATCAAGTAGGACCCATGGGGCAGGATGTGAGCTGGGTCATACTCCTGTAGGGAACACTGCTCCCTAAACTTGGCTGCAGCTGTCTGGTCCAGTGCAGGTCTCTTCCATGACCGCTGGGAGCCTAGAAACAGTGCAAAACTGCTGCCACCCATCTCTGTGCAGGACCCCACTGCTTTCCATATCCCACCTGGAGGCATAGAAAAGAGGCACCTTCAGATGAAACGTGTGTGCGCGCGTGGGTGTTTATTACCTAAACCCGAACAAGATGGCACGAGGCTTTACCTTGAATGCTTACATGAGCTCCAATGTATTTATTATTCCCACGGTCCTTCCTCCTCCTGTGGCTCCTCTCCTCAGCCTCATTCTCCTCAGTGTCTTCTCCCTCCTTTTCTCCTCCAAATGCTTCCTCGGATTTCCTTTTCCTTGATCCTCTCTTTCTCGGACCCATTGCTTGCTATCAAGAGACAGTTGTGAGCACCGGATGTGATTATGTTAATTTCCGCGAAAAGCACTTCTGATTAAGACTGTAGTGGCCAATTTAAAATAGGCAATTGTAAAGGCTGTTAACCTAAGCGCCCTGGACAGTGGTGCAAAGTTTCCCTGTCAAAACTTTATGAAGGTCAAAATGAGTCTTTTATGCATCCCTCCCGGCAGGAGGCAGCCAGTCAGAAGGCTTCCACGCAGCTGCCACAGGCTGGCCATTGGAGACGCTTCATGCTCAGCAGCAAAATGGCCGCCCGTCAACCGACTGACTCCACAGCGCTTTGAAATTTAAATTCTTCTGCACATTAGGGTTTACACTATTACAACGTCAGTACTTAATTACAAACCAGTAGCTTAGTACGCGTGCATTTCTAATCATCTCCCACTCACTTGACTGTCCGCTCAGGCGTCGCTGTTCTTGTAGCCACGACGAATGCCTCAAAAAGCTAGAAAAAAAATCGCACTGAAGCACTTTAGCTAAGCTAGCTAGCCCGCGAGCTTTTCTTCATATGTGATTCCAGAGGTGAGTAACGTGAGCTGGAGGTGTGCGTGGTCAGTCACATCGCAGTTAGATTTCATATTTGTAATGCATGCAAAATGACTGCAACATACTTGTCAATGAAATGCCACAATACGTGCTCGCCGAGCTACCACCGTTAGCACGGCTAGCTACTTGTAGCTTCTGTCAGTCGGTAATTTAGCTCACTGAGCTAACGGTCGATAGCTTTGGGCTAGCCGTGTTTGTGGTTGTGGATGTGCGGCGCAAGGACCGCTGTGTACACAGAGCAAATCAACATTAGTTAACACAAGTTAACGTCCCGTTGGTTGCGCGCGTTAACTTTAACTCGATGGTTAACGTGCGTGCTGCTCGGTGTCTGCGTATTTTACAAGTATGAACAGAAACCACTCCTTAATGTTGGCCATCGACGAGACGTTTCACCAGCAGCTGCTGTTTAACTTGTAGCACACAGTGTACACACACACACTTCTAAGTAGAGGGATGACGGCGGTTCAGTGTAGCCCCGGCGGTTTTAATTACCCGTATCTTTTATTGTTGGTGAACACTTTAACATGTTTAGCTCCGCTGCTCCAATGCTGTATATGGTTAGCTAGCTTAATGCGGATGAGCTTGTGATACCGTTGACAGGACAACGCAGGTACGGACACATGAGTGAGCTGGTGTCGTGCAACGTTACATTCTTGATTTATTTTTTTTTTTGTTAGTGGTGGCTGGACAGAGCTGGATTAATAACTTAATGTCCAGGTCTGTCTTTCCGGCGCGCCAGGCCTGAGGTCAGAAAGGCTTCAGGAAGGATGTCGACCAAGGGATCCTGCCTGTTGAAAGTGTTGTGGCACTAAGCAGAAACGAAACCAACTAAAAATAGACACCGTCAGGGCCTACTGCTCTTACTAAAGTGTTTGCATTTAAGAGCTGGAAAATGGATAAACTGACTGTTTTCAACATGACGGGATTTTGGTTATTGCTAATGTATTGTAGTATGCTGGTGTATTCAATTTGTGCGTTTCTTGCATCACATTACAGTGTCAATATAGTTAAAGTAACAGTGACTATCATTACCTATTTAGCTATCAATTATGTTTTTTTCTTTCGGGGGAAGCAATATGTGTCAATGTAGAGGTATCTAACTAAAATGTTTAGTTATTTGCATAACTATGTTGTTCTATTGAGGATCTTAATGACAGGGCATTAGTTGGCATTCTTGTATTGCACACATATGTTGTCTTGCAGTTGTTAAAGGGATAATGTGCCAGCTTTTTACGTGGATGTCTTATCAGTACTGATAGCAGATGTAGTCCACAGAAGAAATACATTACCCAGTGCGTGCTATATCGACTGAATAAGCTGATCCCTCCTGCTGCAGAGCCGTACAGGCTGTGCCTACGTGTACCAGGATGCATTGCCCGCAAGTGACATTTTGCTTTGTCTGACGAATAACAAAGGTCTAGAGTACACCTTTGTCCTAGTGAAGAGGACAACTTTCATGCATAGCAATGCGCACACACAGCTCGTTCTCACTGGGTTGTCATTGGCGTTGGCATCCAACAGAAACTGCCCACGCTGACATTCATTACAGCAGAATTATTCCACTTCTGTTGTGTCGCAGAGCAAGTCGGTGTTTGCTCTCGGCAGCTCATATTCTGGTGGTTCCCTACCGACCATACCCTTCCCGCAGCAGCTACAGCCTCTAGCGGCCTCTCTTCGGCTGAATACGATAAATATCCAAGTCAGCCAAAACACTATATGTAAACTGTACAACAGATTTTGTGCCCCAGAGACAGAGTTTTCACATTATATGCCTAACATAGTTAGGTAGAGATAAAGTTGAAAATCAGCAAATCCTCTCTTTAACGAGTAATCTGGAAGATTTGCACACACTCCATTTTAAAAACAATTAGAAGTGTGGGTCCAAAACCTCTGGTTGGTCACTTATTGTTATTGTTGCCATAGCCGTATGCAGACTCACTCAGTTGGCTACAAGATGAGTTGGCTGACTATCAATCAAGCCCCTTGTAAACTGTCTAAATTGGTTGAACCTACCAGCGTGATCAGCTTACAGCATTATGCATGCGTATGATGGGGATAATTACTGTTCGTTGCTCACTTGTCCAACAGTATTCTTAGCTCTAGCACCTGATGGCTGATTCATCCGATCAAGCATGCAGTCCAATGCTGCTCACACACATGAATGGAGGCTCGCATGGCCTCCATCCACAGTGCAACTGTTCCTGATTCTTGCTGCAGTCAACATTGTCATAGGTCAATGCTTTTTAACTGCGATTTACTTTACAGTAAAGAGCAAGTGGCACTTGGGAATTAAAAAATGGTAAACACGTGACAACATTTTAAAATATCTTTTTATTTTGTTTTGTTTTTTCAGAAGAAAGGAGTATCAGGACAGGAGCAGTAGTTCATGGAAGACAAGAAAAGGAAAAAAGACGACAAAAGGAAAAGGGAAGCCTCTCAGAAGGTGAGCATGTTCACATTTTACTCGCAAGATCCTTCTTCTGGGTTGGACATCATTGAACAAACAGATGGCAGCACCGTGTTGAACAATAGTTAGACATTTTTGTTGAAAGTGCGATTTCTGCTTATTTGCAGTTGTCTAATGTTTGTGAAAATGTAGGATTATACTGTTAATGCGCAAACTTCATGTTTTCCCAAAAACAGCTGTACTTCTTATGAGTTAACATTCGCATCAAAAGTTTGTGATTCCATAGAACTCATGAAATAACTTTCATTGGATGTTAATATTAGAGATTGACCTTTCAGTAGGTTGATTGTTTGGAGCAGAAAAGGGCAGATGGTTAATGAATTAAACATCTTGATAATAGATACATTTGGATATTTTCATCAGAAGTTGACCATGTGTGTTTGGAGCCTCTATGCACGTCTTAGCTTGTCTGATGGCGGCTGCTTACCCTTCGGCCACTACGGGGCTCAATTCCATGATGGCAGAGGTTTGATCGATAAAGCGGACCGGATAGGAGCTCAAGTTTTTATTTGGTGACACATATTATTGTTAAACCATTGCTGTTTCAGTAAAATGTGATGTCCTTAAAGGAGTTTTAACATTCTAAACATGAATGAAGCAGCAAACAACTATTGCTTTGTTAAGATATAGTGGAGTAATGTCTATCTGAGCAGAGAATGAAATTTTTCCCTCTTTTGTGTGTTGTTATTCCAGTGTCTCAATGCTTTGTTGACATAGCCAGGCTGGCCACACAAGGTTTTAGTGCGATCGGTGCGTGTGAGCGTGACCCACTGGTTAGCTTACGGTGGTTGCACCGTGCTGCTTTCATATGGAGGTCAAAGCTGATAACACCGGCCTGACCAACATCATTGTCACGGAAGCATAGCACCTAACCCCCAGTTTCCCCTCAGGTGAACACTATTTGCTCTGTCAGCACTTTCGCCGGTTAGCTAGTGCTGTAAGCAGCGATAGTTCTGAGCTGCTCATCGTTGACATGTTAAGAGCTGTTAAGTGCTTTCCCAATCTCGGATCATGCTTATTTGAAGTGTGCCACGCACAGATATGAGACTCCACTGTCCCACTGATTGAATTCTTATCCAATTATATGTTGGTTTTGACAACATGTTCATGATATGTATTCATTATTGTCGCATGTTATATCACCATTCAAATGGTTGTCAATTGGATGTGGTACTTCTCAAAGGGATGTTTTAGTTTTTTTTCTTTTCTCTTAGAAAACAAGTTTGCATTGAGCTCCATACTGAAGTTTTAGTTTGTTTTGTGATTATAAAATAGTACTAATCAAATCACGAGTTAACAATAATTTTGGAAATTACGTCTGTCCGAGTTACAAGACCACCAGAAGATCAGGCACTCCAAACTGTTTTCTTTATCCAACCACAATCACAGATTTGCTCCTGTAAACCCATGTTGTCTCTTGTTTTTGTCATTTTGTTGAACTGCAGTTTTACATAGAAATGATTGACAACAAAATAATGTCTCAAGTTGACCTCAAAATGCTTTAAACGAAAGAAGCAACTGATGTGTTTTTTCTCATCATTTTAGGTCACCGAACAAAAAAACAAAGGTAAGCATTCAGGTGATTGATATGTTCACTTATCTATGGTTTGATTTTTTTTTTTGTCCAATTTGTGTGTTTTTTTTTGTTCGAAACACCATTCATCTGCCACTGCAGATTTTAATGTAGAATAACCGATCCGTGTTAACCAATCATTATACTAAATGGTGCACTGTTCTAACAAGATCTACATGAATAACTTATTCTCAATTTCACCGTATCCATTTCTTGCTCTGCCTTGCTCTTCCTGCAGTGCCAGACTTGACCAAGCCGGTGTCTGCTCAGTCTCCTGCCACTCAGAGCAGCTCTGCCTCCCCCAGCCCTGGACCCACCCCCTCTGCCTCCCCATCCCCAGCCACCTTGGGCCCTGGCAGTGCTGCCTCCCCGTCACAGGGCGGCAACAATGCCAAGCGCCTGGCGGTGGCCAACGGACAGCCAACCTCCACCACCATTTCTTCCTCCACCGCTGGCGGCCCCGGTGCTGCTGGAAACGGCAGTACAAGTAGCGGAGGCGGAGCCCAAGCGCCTCAGCAGCAACCGCGCTACATGCCGAGAGAAGTGCCACCGCGTTTCCGCTGCCAGCAGGACCATAAAGTGCTACTGAAGAGGGGTCAGCCGCCACTGTCCTCCATGCTGCTGGGAGGTGGAGGGGGAAGCGGAGGGGATGGCCCCAATGCAAACATGGCTGCTGTCTCGGGTAAATTTCTAGGTTGCTGTAGGTCACATTTAGAATCGGTCCATTTTATGTATCGATTAAATGGAAGATACTTTCTGTAACGTTCCCCTTTGACCCCTAAAGTTTCTCTCTTGCGGGATTTGTCTTTTCAGATTCTGGTGCAGCTGCCTCATCCTCATTGGCCCTCACCTCATCATCAGTTGCTGCTTCTACTACTACTTCTAATTATGCAAATTCCATGTGGGGGGCAAGCTCAGGCAGCCAGGTCTCCTCTCAGGGCAGGGAGAAGGTGATCGTTGATGGCAACGACCTGGAGGAATGGCCTAGCATCGCTGGCAGTGAAGGGGTAGGAGCTTCTTTCACTGGGGCTGGAGGGGGCAGCAGCAACAACGGAATTCCTGTGAACAGCATTAGTGCCTCTGGCAACCAATCCTCACCCACTTCCTCGTTCTCTTTGCCCAATGAATGTATGCAGTCGTCCAACGGTGTGGCGTGGGGGACGGCTGCCTCCCAGGGTCATCTTGGAGGAGGGAATGCAGTAGCTGCAGCTGGGCCTCTGCTACAACAGCCCTCCTCACTTTCCAAAGCCTCCGCTGTGCCAGGGAGCCATGATGCCAGTGGCCCCGTTGACGGCAGCAGTGGGATTCCAGGTGCCAACTTCAATCCAAATGCCAACCCTTCGGCCTGGCCTGCCCTAGTGCAGCAGGATGGGCCCGTTGCTGCAGGGGAAGGAGGTCCGTCTTCCTTCCATCACCAGGGCCCTGGAGGGTCTTTATCTGCCAACAACTCTGCTTCCCTGAGCCTGGCGTTGGGAGGCGGGGCAGTCGGGGTGCTGGGCGGTCACCCACCTATATCTGTGAATCAATCAAGCACCCATCAGCGGCAACTTCACCAAATGCAATCCAGAGACAGAGAGATGGGAGGGGGGAAGTGGGACAGCGAATCAGCGGGACCAAAAATTGTAGGCGGGGACGGGATTGGTGCAGGAATGGACCGTGGTGTTGGAGGAAGCGAGATGAGTGTGGGAGACCACAGCCTTGCCTCCTCATGGAGAGGCCAGTCTTCTTACTCTGCAGCTAACTCCAAAATTGGTGCCTCGAGGACTGATGGATGGGAGGCAGGAGGAGGTGGCACAGGGGGATTCGGAGCTGCTGAAGGAGATAATGGGACATCGGGTTGGGGGTATCAGAGTTCCACTAGTGGGGTTAGTGCTTGGGGCAGTGCTGGAACTGAGGGAAACAGTAGTCAAACCTCCGGGGTATCTCAGGGAGGGTGGGGGTCATCAGGAGTAGGAGGAGAGAGAGGAGTTTCTGGTGGTGATTGGGGTGGGAGCTCCACTGGTATTGGTGGAGCTAATCCAGGAGGTGAGGGAATTGGTGGAGCATGCAGCAGTAACAGCAGCAGTAGTGGGGGCAGCACAGCTGGCAATCCCCCTGCCACCTCCTCCTCTTCCTCAACAGCCACCACTATGACCAGAGCTTGGGACAATCACAAGGGGGAGAATGAAACAGGGGAATGGGGTGGAGGAGTAGAACTACAGGGAGCACAGGGAGGATCTTCATCGAGTGGTGGAAATTCCAGAAATGGGGGCGGGCCTAACAGTAGACACAGTCATCCTCCCCAACCTGAACCTAATGCTGAAGCTGCCTTAGAAAACCTGCTCAGCCGGTCTGATCTGGACCCGAGGGTCCTGTCCAACACTGGCTGGGGCCAAACACAGATCCGACAAAACACGTCCTGGGACTTTGAAGAACGTGGAGGACAGAGTAAGGGTAGATCATCATCAGCTACATCAAAACACACATCTTCTCTTGGTGGCTCCTCTCAGTATTCTGGTGGACCCAGGACTCTAATCACTGATCCTATGAGTCCAGGGGTCAATCCCTCCCTGCTTCCATCTGCTGGGTCCTCCGGAGAGGGCTGGGAGAGCAGCAGCAACAGTAGCAGTAGTGGGGCCTCTCTGTCTGGGAGAGCCCCGCCAACTTCAGGCCACAACATGAGAAATCTTGGCGTCTCACAATCTGGGCCAGTGACCACAACGGGCCCCGGCGTGGGGTCAGGGGTAATGCCAGGACATACCCAGCAGGGTAAGGCTACAGGCTGGGGTGGAGGAGGGATGGGCGTTGGGGATGCCCAGCAGGCCAAGGGCTGGGGAAATGAGGAATGGAGAGACAGTAGTAGTGGTGGTAGTAGTAGAGGAGGAAATGGAGGAGGATGGGGTGATCCTGGGCAACAGGGTGACTCAGTGAGTGGAGGCTGGGGAGGAAACAAGGAGGAGAAAGCGGCAGGGGGGTGGAAAGAAATGGGAGGGAATGGAGGAGGCAGTGGGTGGGGATCAGGCCAGAAGGCTGGGGCAGGTAGGGACTGGGGAGAGCAACAGTCCAAATCAAGTAGCGGAGGAGGTGGAGGTGGAGGAGGGGGATGGGAGGATGACAGGAAGAATGGAGGAAACTCAGGTGGGGATTCAGGTTGGGGGAGCTGGGATGATGGTGCTCCTCGGAGAACCTGGGGAGCAGGTGGCACAGGGGGAGGAGGGAATGGAGGGGGGGTGGGTGTCGTTGGGGGTATGGGCTCTAAACCCCATCAAAATTGGAGTGGAGGAAACAAAATGCACCAGATGCCAAACAGCCAGCCGGGTTCCATCACAGGCCCGCAGGCACAACTGCAACAGCAACAATCACAGCCCCGCAATCAGCATCCACAACGACAGCCAGCGTTGGACCAAGGGGCTATGCAAGGGGTCGGGGGGAGGAAACCCATCTCTCAAGCCCAGAATCAGAACCAAAGCTCAGGCTGGACCTCAGGGCCCATTCCTGGTAGCTCCGGAGGAGGTGGAAGTGGATCTGAACAAAGCGGCTGGGAGGAACCCTCACCTCAGTCTATAAGCAGAAAGAACGAGATAGATGATGGAACATCAGCATGGGGAGACCCAACCCATTACAGCTACAAGCCAGTCAACCTGTGGGATAAGAAAAGCGCCCCTGCTGGACAGCAGTCACATGACCAGCAGCCACATGCTCAGGCTCAAGCTCAAGCTCAAGCTCAAGCTCAAGCTCAAGCTAAGCAGCAGCAGCAGCAGCAGCAACAACAACAACAACAACAACAGCAACAACAGCAGCAGCAGCAGCAGCAACAACAGCAGCAACAACAACAACAACAACAACAACAACAGCAGCAGCAGCAACAACAGCAGCAGCAGCAGCAGCAGCAACAGCAACAGCAACAACAGCAGCAACAGCAACAACAACAACAACAACAACAACAACAACAACAACAACAACAGCAGCAGCAACAACAACAACAACAACAACAACAACAGCAGCAGCAGCAGGCGGCGCCTCCAATCCAGCAGCAGCCTGGCAGACAAGCTGCAGCGCTTGGAGGTAACAGAGACTTCAACACTGGTCATGGACCTGGGAAAACTCCAGCTATAGGTAAGACTCCACAAACTTTGATTTTAAAGTTGTCATGAGTGAATTGAATTTAGTGGTGTTTTTTTATTCTTTTAATTGGGAAAAGGTGATAATGTGTTTAACATATTTATATTTTACACACTTTCAGAAAAACTTAAATATTAATTAAAACCTTCAACTCGCATTATGAGCTACTTTAATGATTAAGATGAATTGATCATAGATATTAGATACAGAGTTTACAATAGCATTTGGACATATGCTTGAGAACTGCAGTTGATCCAGTGGTAACTGTACTGCAGGGAGATTAGAAAGCATTGATTACCTACACAATGTGATACGATTGCTGAAATAAGAAAACAATCCCATTGCTCAGTGTAATCTTCTGACGGTGGCATAAACAGAAATGTAATTCACAAACTACATGCATTCACACATGTTGGGTTACCTGTAAGGCTGAATGTGCAACAGTAGTTCCCCATTTAAAGGTCATCTGTAAATTGGGAGTTTACTCCTGAATCAACTGGCTGTTTAACATCTTATGAAGTTAAAGCATTTTGACGAATGTCTCATCAGTTGTTTTTTATTCAAAATTACCCTTCTACCACTCCTGCTTTTACAGGAAAGGTTGATCTGCTGTTGATAGTTTAGCATGGAGGTTTAGCAAAACAAAATGACAACTAAGAGACCGTTTTCCAGCCGCTTGCTAACAGCAGACATCCACAACACTGCTTCTGTGCTCCACCGGAGTACAGTCAGTGAATGTTCCCTGGGTAATATTGTGACTGTAGAACAGATGCTTTGATTTTAGATCGATGTGCCAGACGACACCAAGTCAGTAACGCATCAAAAAAAGTACATCTGAGGAAGAGTATTGCAATAGGTGTTTCCTAATCAATTTCAAACTCTTTTGCATGTGCCTTCAGTCCAGATGTTGCACTCAAATTGAGAGAAACAATTGTGTCCTCAGTCAAAGATGTTCTACCAAGTTGCTCCAGCTGAACTTGTGTTGTCTGTGTGTGCTGTAGGTCCATCAGGTTGGGGTGGTACTTCTCCAACTAGTCCTTCAATAGACAATGGCACAGCAGCTTGGGGAAAGACTACTGAGGCACCTACTGGTTGGGGAGACCCTGACGATGCTGGAGGGAAGACAGCGGGCTGGGGCAACCCTCCTCCCAACCCCATCAAATCTGGTTAGAAAATAAAGACCAAAGCATTTGAATTGAATCACAGTTGTTATTTGCAGGATACTCATACAGTTTTATTTTGAGGATTGTGTTGGTTGTACCAGGTTAACCTAGAGATACGTGATGCACTGCATTTGAAACATTGGCATGCCTAATAGTCCGCTAGTCGAAAACATACAAATTGTGACTCTTTTCTCCTGCAGGTTCAAAGTCTATGCAAGATGGCTGGGGGGATAAAGAGGGCTCTGTGGCTGCCTCGCGTCACTCAAGCTGGGAGGATGATGAGGAGGGAGGCGGCGGCATGTGGAACAGCCCTGGCTCCCAGGGAAGCAGCTCGTCTTGGGGACAAGGAAGCAATGGAGGCTGGGGGCAGAGCCACCCTGGGAAGAAACCCTCCAACAAGGTGGGTGGCGAAAATAGATCTTGATGAAAGGAAAGCTAAAAAAAAATCTGATTTATTCAAAAGACAAAGGCGCGACGAAGGTCCTGCCAACCTCATGTCTGTCAATATTAATTTAAGGCATGGTTTAGTTTTTAGAATTATGTTGAATTAAAGCACAAATGTATTTTATAACTATTCAGAATTTAGTTAAGTTAAATATACTTAGTTTAATTAATCCTGTGAAAGTTGGAGACTGCTTTCTTCTGATTTTGTAAATAATGTTTTTGCATTCATCCAAATAATATGTTCTCTGTTAAATCCCTCGTAGAACTTGAACGTGAAATCATATCTGCTCGCTTTGTATTTTTCTCTCAGGGTCCACTGAAAGTTGGCGGAGGAGACTCGTGGATGAGCCCCATCAACAAAC
The DNA here is from genome assembly GCF_023055335.1 of Clinocottus analis. Taxonomy (NCBI): domain Eukaryota; kingdom Metazoa; phylum Chordata; class Actinopteri; order Perciformes; family Cottidae; genus Clinocottus; species Clinocottus analis. The sequence continues at coordinate 11,361,414 of NW_027175920.1, read as the reverse complement.
AGTTTTCTCACATGGGGCTAATGGTAAGACAAAACATGCTTTAGCATTTTACCCATGAACCCGAGTGTTATTGCACAAGGGAAATGTCAAAACTTTCCTCCTTTCAGATGCTTTGTTTTGTAGCCTCCCCACAAACCTTCAAGCCGAACTGTTAAGACGCTTAGCAGGTTGTGTTTTTCCAACATGATGATGATGGCGGCCTGTTTTGCTCGACAGAATGACGATCCCAGTAGTCCAAACATGGACCTGGCTCCGGGTTCTCTCCAGGAGAAGAAGATGGATGTGGAGAAAAGAGGCATGGGGATGGGGATGAATGATTACAATGGGGACATAAGGAAGGGAGGAAGAGGAGGAGCAGGCATGGCTTATCGTCCACCTGGTTCCAAAGAGGCAGCACCTGGGGATGCCGGGTCCTACTACGACAAGGTAAGGTCTCACTGCCACCGTCGCAGTCTTTGTTCTCTGTTTTTCTCTTGTCTAGATAACGTTTGTCCTTTCTTACTATTCTTTGTATCCTCTTGTGATTCTACCTGTTTCTTCTTCGTCTGCCCCGTTCCTCCCTGTCTCATTCTTCCCCTACCCTCTGCCCTCCTTCACCACCACTCAAATTGGTCTTCCATTGGCTGTCACTGTGACAGACCTTGCCTTTGACCAATCAGGATTGGTGCCTTGGGGAGGAGGGTCCTAGCTCCCTGTACTCACCACCCACTATCTACAAGCCCCATTCCCTCTTCAACCACAATATTCCCTTTAGACAAGTAAGATAACCGCGTCTCTTGTTTCTGTCCTGCCATTTTTTTTTAATACCCAGTTCCTGAACTTTTTTCTTTTTTTCTACGTTTTTGAAGGATAATGATACAACTATCCCCCCAAATTGTCCTCCAGGCTGTCATGTTCTGTGTATGTTTTTCATGTATATGTCTTCATTGTTGTGGGTCCTCTAAGGTTTCATTTTAAAACTACACTCACAGGGCGGTCACAGTATCTTTGGCAGTAGTGGAGGGATGGCTCAGTCAAGACATCAGCCAACTGTCCCACCCATAAACCCGTCCCCAGGGATACGAGCGCAAGTGCCTCATCAGTTCCTGTCACCTCAGGTACAAATACTTTTGCTTTTATTCTGTTGTCAATATTCTTCCCAGCTGTCTACATACTTCACACCTTTTTATCTGATCAATAATCAATGAAATAAGTTTAAGTCATTTTCATAATAATAACAATGTCCAGGGCAGTTGTTGTTATTATGAGCTCGTAATTCCTAATTTGTGGGAAAGTAAAACGGTGACATTGATTTTGTAGCTCCATGCACTTCACATATATTAATTTTAGAGGTGAAAACTAGCAGTGAAGCAATGGTGAAGAAACCATTCTTTATTATAATTGGCTGCATTGGAGGAGATACACAGTGTATCCAGAGGGGGGGGGGGGGGGGGGGGTCTTTGTGCTGTGAACTTTCTGACATCATGTGTAATTGTCTGACTCTCATGTCCATCTCCATACTCTCTCTTCAGGAAGACTTTGATCATGCTTCTTTAAAGAACACAAAGTAAAACGTCTTTTCCAGGAATAGACTCAATTTAATTCTCTCATTTGGGGTCGAGGCACTCGTTAACAACCGTTAATGAGAACAAGAAGGCGAATCGATGTGAATCGGCATGAGGCAGTATACTAACACGGTTGCTAGTGGCTACGGCACCAAAGCGTTTCTGTGGTAACAGGTGTGTGTCTGCCTCCAGGTGCCAGGCTCCGTGCTGAAGCAGATGCCCCCTCCCAGTGGGAGCGTGGGGGGTGTTGGCGGCGTGGGAGGAGTGGCAGGAGTCGGGGGAGGTGTGTTCCCTCCACAGCTGTCCCCCCAGCATATTGCCATGCTCAGCAGCATCTACCCGCCTCACATCCAGTTTCAGTTGGTGAGAAGCAGCACTATTTATCTTCAGGGTTTCATCACAGGTCGGCTTAGTTTGGAAATGTATGAAGAAAAGATGTGATCATTTCTCAGTCCTGTTTGTGTGTCTGTCTGTCTGTGCCCATATGGTAAAGTCAACAAATTGTGATTTATATATTTTTTTCCTTCTTTTTTCTCCTGCATTTCTAATAGCTGATGCTGAATTACTCACTAAAATTCATTAACATTCATGAAATCAAACCAAGCAATTAGATGAAAAATATGTTATCTGGAAATTTAACCTGTGTAGGAACCCTGTCGCCATAAAATGTCGTGAAACATTATTGTAGATCACACGTATTTCAAACATTTTACAAGACTCTGTGATACAAATGTGTTTTTAGGACACAAATCTTTGCTACAGCTCAAACTCACTGCTCAAATATGTATGTGACGAATACAATACTAGTGGAGCCCTAAAAATATCTTTCAGTCTTCATAGTTTATCAAGTGCAAACTTGCAAATTGTTGTGCAGAGGGCTTTTTTGTCTCTGTTGCAGTCTCATTCTCATTCCTCCTCACTCTCTCAATCTGTTTTTTGTTTTGTCTGTGTTCGTTCAGGCTTGTCAGCTCCTCCTACAGCAGCAGCAGCCGCAGCAACAGCAGCAGCAACTACTGCAAAACCAGAGGAAGTTCCCACCGAATGTGCGGCAGCAGGCTGACCCTCAACAGGTACACATGAATACAACAAATCACTCACTCTTTAGGCACTTCTTTACTTCCTCCTCCCAGCTGCTGACTCTTGTTTTTTGTTGTGTCAGCTGGCCAGGATCATGGCAGTGCTCCAGCAGCAGAGGCAGCAGCAGCAGGTCGGGGGTTTAGGCGGCAGCTCCAAGCTTTCCCCTTCCCACCATGGCGGAGGTCCCAAACTGCTCGGGGCTGATTCCATGCCTCATCCAGGCCTGGTGGGATCTGTGGCTGACATGCACCAGAAAGCTCTTGGACCATATTCCGGTGAGTGACGCACTACTTTTCCCAGAGATCACAGATTAAGCCACAATCAGTATTGCACTGTGAAATATGTCGTACTTCCAGTTTTCTGTTGAGGAATTTGGCATGCTATTTTCATGTAGCACAAGAAGTTTCCTAACAACATAACTGTTAAACAATGTCTCCCTCTGTTTTCTATGTGTCTGGCAGGATTTGGATCCGGGGTAAACCTCCCAGGTCTGGATCTGGGCGGCTCTGTGGTGGGCGGTTCTGGGGGCATGAAGGACCTCGGGATTCAGCAGTCCCGCTTCAAATGGATGATGGAAGGACACTCTTCTCCAGACACCTCCTCACCTGATAACGCATTCCACAAAAACGGTGAGATGTTTTTATTTATTCATACTCTTTGTTTTTTGATAAGATGTGAAATGGCAGCTTCTTTTGATGAGATAAAATGTGACTTCACATCTTATCTCAAGGTGATTAGCCGCCCCCATCTGGTGTTCAGCGACTTAACGACCATTATCACCACCTTCCAGGTCCTGTCACCCCCATGAAGATGCCGGGGGGCTCGCCCTACTCCCAGTACGACATGATGGTTGGGGACGGGCTGGGAGACAACTGGCATCGCACCCCTGGCAACAAGATGGGTACCAAGCCTCCCACCACGCCCAGCTGGCCCCCTGGTCAGTGACAACTTATAGTTTCAGTGATAACTCTGGGTGGACTCTTTAGAGAGTGCGCCGGTATGAATTTGAATATAGTCTGCTGACCGGTAGAGCAGAGAGATGCACCAATCATCTGGTTTTCAGCTGATCTGCCAGTCTTTTCCAGATTTCCGATATTTACACACAGACACACACCAATATACTGTGATATTAACTTTAGGCCATGCCACGCAGCCATAGTGATAACCTGAGCTAGTTTTAAATGAGACATAAAGGAGAAGAGATGCATTTCTTTTACTATCCAGGTGAATAACTATTTGGGAACGTGTTCTCCTCCACCTTTTTAAACACTGCTTTAAAAAAGACCGCATGTGCGTTTCCTCTTCAGAGTTCCAGCCCGGTGTGCCCTGGAAGGGAATCGACCGCGTCCACCCTGATTCCGACCCCTACATGACCCCAGGGAGCATGATGGGAAATTCAGTGTCCCCCAACCTCAATGATACCGAGCACCAGTTGTTACAAGACAATACAGGCAAGCATTGAACAGCTCTGCTGCCTCATTATTCTAACCATAAGATGTGGGGTGACATCATATGTAGCGGTTGGTTATTTTACCTTCCTTATTTTATAACTTCTTTCCCTTTTTTTTCGGTTATCGTATAGTTACGTGTGTTAACTTTGCAGAGAGATTAAAGGGAAAGTTCACCACAAAACAAAATACATATTGTTCTCTCTATCCGTAGTGCTTTTTTAAATCTAGTTGACAATTATTGTAGCTATCAGCCTTCTGATGTCTGCGTTCTCTCTAATATAATGGTGTTAGATGTAAACAGGCTTGTAGTGCTCAAAACGCCTTTATAATACATTTAAAAATCTCAATAGCAATGTTTCTAACCATAAATCATGACCAGGTTACTCAATAATCCACAGACCTTGTTGGAAGCAGTTTAATTTAGGAACTATTTTCTTTCTCCCAAACATCAAACAACTATTGGCTAAATAAGTTGTTTATAAAAAAGACAATAAAAGACATAAACACGTCTTGTTGATGTTTATGGAGTCTGTTTTTTTATTTTTTATAGTTTTTTATAGTCATTTTTTTAAGAGTGAATGACTAATGCAGTTGGTCAATGCTGTTTTATTTGCAGATTCCACCCCTCCCCTCAACACCTTGCTGCCTTCACCTGGTGCCTGGCCCTACAGTGCCTCAGACCCCCTCAACAATGCACACAACTCAGGTAACCACACACACACTCGCAGCATCTCATCTCTGGGCTGGTGTGTTGCTTTGTCTGGATTTCTGAGTAGAGCTGAAATGACTAATCAATCAATTGGATTACTCAAATTACTTGGGGAGCTAATCCCATTGATTATTTTAAAGTCTTTTTTTCAAATGGAAGAAAATGCTGCAGTTCTTTTTAACTTGGTGGTCAGAAATTTGTGGTTTTTTATTTTTTTTTACAATGAATTGAGAAAATACTCACCAGATTTATTGGTAATGAAAAAAAATGTTAGTTGCAGCCCTATTTCTGGTAGTCCCTCACATATTCTGTTTTGTGATAATTTAGTGTACATGACTCAATGATGAGTCACAACTTAAATGTGAGTTTTATTTGACAGCTCAGCTATTTCATAACAATAACTTCACCAAAGTGGTGCTTCTTATTTTGCAGTTAAAACTGCACCACATGCACTGCTCCATAATGTGCTTCAACAAGCTGGAGAGTTGTAATGCTGGTATTATTATGAGTGATAAAGGTTATTTAATGACGTTACATCCCAACAATCTTGAAATTGTGAGCGGTCTTGACCTTTTAACTTATACTTGTCTTATTGCTTTCTCTGTCTCATCTTTGTCCTAACCATTGAAAGTTCTACTTGATTTCAATGCTGTTATTGTTTCATATTGGTATTATAATCAGAAGTGTGTTTATACAACCCCTCCAGAGCCTCATTCACTTCTCTGTAACGCTGCAGCAAAGTACACAGACTACAAGACCAGCTGGCCCCCAGAGCCCATCGGACACAAATCCTGGAAAGCTACCCGTGGCAGCAGCATGAGCCAGCTGTCCCGTCCGCCTCCAGGACTAGCCAGTCAAAAGCAGCCATCGCCTTCCCCTTGGTCTGGCGGAGCCCCTCGATTGGCTGGCCGGGGCTGGGGCGGCGGCTCTAGCACCACTGGTAATGCTCCGTGACACTTCTCGTGTTTTGCAACCAAAGTTTGGCCCTTTTTTATCACCAAGAGCTTGTAGAAACATTAATCTAAGTTGATAACGACTGTCTCTGATTGCTGAGATACAACACAGTGCTCTTTGATCTAAAGAGTCCGCTTATCTTTGGAAGTGTGGCCAATCCTCAGTGGAAGCAACAGGGAAAGATATTTATCGTTTGTCACTTTTGAGAAGCCGACTGTGATTGTGTTTATGGGGAATGTGGAAAACTCTCTCACATTTAGTTTTCCCTGTTGGCTCTCTTTGCAGCCTCAACCTGGAGTGATGGCAGCTCTCGGGAAAGCTGCTGGTTGGTGCTCAGCAACCTCACACCACAGGTGACACACGGACACACAAAAAAACAAATGTTTAAACAAGCACACAGTGATTCCCGATGGAAGCGCTGTTCGTATTTCATACATCAAACATCACTCTTCCATTTACGTTCTCCATTGTCTATCTTGCATATTCCTGCAGATTGATGGCTCCACTCTGAGGACCATCTGCATGCAGCACGGCCCACTGCTGACCTTTCACCTTGGCCTGACCCAGGGCACCGCTCTGATTCGCTACGGCTCCAAACAGGAGGCTGCCAAGGCCCAGAGCGCACTCCACATGTAAGACTGTCGTTTTGATAGCATACTTTGAATATCACTCGCATGTTTGTGGCTAAAGGGTCACTTTTACACTCGGAGCGCCCTTAGAGGTAAATTGAGTTACCTTGAGACAGAACCAGGCTGTTTTTATGCAAAGCTAAGCTTTCATACTTACCATGCAGGTACAAGAGTGGTATTGATCTTCTCATCTAACATTCACTGAGAAAATGACTCGCTGTTGTTCACTGGTGCACCATTAGTATGTGGGCATGGTATGAGGCATCTTGTTACTGATAACCTCAGTCAATTCAAGCTTGTTCCAAAATTTAGATTGTCTTCATCATCACTAAAAAAAAATTGGCCAATATTAAATAATTAGAATGAAAACTACCACAGGGAAACAATAATATGTAAACATTTTAACACTGCTTTTAAGAGTCACTCACGGACCTTCTGTTTATACCAGGTGTGTTCTGGGTAATACCACCATCTTGGCGGAGTTCGTGAGCGAGGAGGATGTGGCTCGCTACATTGCACATTCCCAGGCAGGAGGAGCAGGGAGCGGAGGAACCACAGCCGGCTCTGCAGGCTCCGGGCCGACAGCCTCCTCCGCAGTGGGGTCCAACAGTAACGGAGGGAGCTGCGACCGAGGCGGAGGCGGAGCAGGTGGCAGCGGAGGAGGAGGAGGAGGAGGAGGAGTAGGAGGAGGAGGAGGAGGAGGAGGAGGAGCAGGAGGAGGAGTAGTAGAAGGAGGCTCCACGGCTGGAGGAGCAGGAAATGGAGGAGCCGGGCCTTCCAGCTCCGGGTGGCAGAGTCTGGACAGCACAGGCAGCTCATCGGACCAGTCTGCCGCCCAGGGGCCCGGGCTGGGCATCTTTGCCCAGTGGAGCACCAATGGGACCGTGGTGGGCGGGGCCGGCGGCGTGGAGGCCGGAAGGCAGGGTTTGTGGGGGGGGATGGGCGGGATGGGCGGGCCGGGGTACTCCAGCAGTAGCCTCTGGGGTTCCCCGTCACTCGAGGATCGTCACCAAATGGGCAGCCCCGCCTCACTGCTGCCCGGGGACCTGCTGGGCGGGGGGGCCGACTGAAACACACACACACACACACACACACACACACGCACACACGCACACGCATATTTTACACCCAAGTTGTAATACACATGTCATAATCTATTTATTTACATATAGAGATGACATGAATTAAAGCTCCGTTGGTCACCCAACATGCAGTACATGCACACATTATTTTCACACATACACATTAAACCGCTTAACTTTAAATGAAGACGACAGTAAAACTTGAACCGGGTGAAAAGGTGAAATCCATTAAACTCTTTAGGACTCATCTGGATAGCTCTTTGTCTTTTTACTCCAAATCCCACCACCTGCATTCAGAGACCCGATCACTCAGGCATGCACTGTAGACAGGCTCAGCCAGAGTCGTACATGTCGACAAGTTTAGCTATTGCTGTTTTTAGTGTGCCACAATTTATTTTCTTTTGTATTGCTATTTAATGGTCGAATCTCAAAATTCAGACTTGCAGACTGAGCCCTCATAGACCTGGCTGGCGTACTTCTAAGTTCTCATGTTGGAAGCTTCACAGCGAGAAAGGATCTGGAGTTTGTCTAAAACGGGGACGGCGCCACACTACTGAGTCAAATGGACGATCGGCAACCTTTGAGATCTGCAGAAGGAGAGCGTTTTTAGTCGGTACCGGCACCGCTACCTTGGTGGAAATATGCCATCAACATGGGACCCAGGGTAAAAGAAAAAAAAAAAAAGAAAAATCAAAACCGAAACAACATTAGCCAAACTTGCACTATATGCCTCTGGGTTTGTTGATGACAAATCCTCCAAAAATCCCTCCATTCTTTTTGAAACGGCCTCAACACAACCACACAGACCGTACAGGACGACCTAATGTTACAACAGCAGTGGCCTTGGCTAACAACCAGCGGCCGCACGCCCGCCATGTCAGCAGCCTTCACACCTTCTCATCAGTTACACACTGCTCTTATATTTGACAAGCAAAATTGTATCTCCTTGTTGATGTATGTCGGTTGTTTATCATTTGTTTGTTTTAAAAGAAAAGAGAAATGTGTGAAACTTTGTGGAAATTCAGAGATGTCCTTTTTTTTCCCTTCAAAACACTGACCTCGCTATTGTATTTTTTCTTACTCGAGAAATCAAGTTGGTTATTATATATTGTCATGACGTTAATGATGACTATGATCACTTATTTACTCGCTGTACAAGGTGCCCTCCTGCCTGCCTGTGTGTGCATGAAAGGAGTGATGACAGTATGGCCGACTGGAGGAGGATGTGATGAAGATATTAATGACGATGATATCGGGAGTGTCTGTGTTATTGCTACAATGTTGAATGTTTTTTTTTTTTTCCTTGTCCATGAGAGATTCATGAGAAATGTTTTTTTTGTGTGTGTGCGTGTGCGTGTGCTTGCTTTTGAACACTTATCTGCTCCAGTCAGGGAAGTGAAACGATGTTAATCTGACAGCTTATATTTGAGAGAACGGGTGTGTTTGTGGACATGTGTTTGCGTGCTTGACTGTCTGGATATTGTAATAGCTCAAAAGTTTTAAAAAAACATTGGCACTATTGCATTATTACACTATTGCATATGTCTCTTAAGTTGTGTTTTTTTAGCAGCATTTTTTCCCGTCTGTATTTTATTTTATTTTTGCCAAATGCAATAACAGAATATTTAGTTTTTAAGACGAAGCAACCAACTGAAGGCATTTCTATTAAAAATGCCAAATCCTACCATACCAAGCTGAGCTGGAACAGTGTTTTACAGACACGTTAAAGACATTACCTGTTATGTTTTACTGTTTGTTTCTTTTTGTTATGTATCAATCTAAATTAAGTCAGTCCTTATTATCACTCCTGTTCAGGATGTTTTCATTTATTTCAGATGTTACAAAAAAGAAGAGGAAATTAATTTAAAGCAGAAAAGAACAAGATAATAAAGGTTGAATTGAAGTCTGTGGTGGTTTGTTTGATGTGTGCGGCCGGTGGTCGTTAACAGTGGACTACATTCAGGATGGCAGGTATCCACACACCTCGCTGTCTCGGGTTAAAAGACAACACGCTTACGAGTTTGCGTGTTATTTCTGTGCCGTGGGACTCTGGCATCAATAGCATCGCCTCCCAATGCGTCATCGGGCCGGACGCCGTGAGGGAATCAGTGACTTGGTTGACTAAAGTGTGTTTCTTGCGCCCCAAAATATAGATTTAAAATCCCCCCTATACTTGTTAACAAGTACTAGAAAAAGTTTGAATAAGTAAACGCTGCACAACTCCTGAAGCAGCCTGAATCTTCACTGTCATGATTATTCTGTTTTTAAATGAGTAATTCTGATACAGAAAAACAAACTCAGGGTTCCAAATTAAATATGACCGACCTCGGTTCAGAGAGACTTATTTTATTTAAAGAAATGTCTCGAAGTAAAGTTTGAGTGAAAGCTAAATATAAATATGCTAATGTATGCATTTTTATTGTAAAAAAAACTAAACGTTATTGTCATTTGCACTTTCTCCCAATTTTAATGTAAATGTTCTCTTCCGGCTGGCAACAATAGACCTGTCTTTTATCATGTAAAGTGGAGAGGTACTTACGGAAGAAAAACCTATTAAGAGTACAATAAAAATGTTATCTGGTGGATGTTTTCATGACGGATTAAAACCAGCTGTTAGCTCTCAGAAAGCTGTTTTTTCTTCGTTTTCCTATGCCAATATTACAAAATTAATATATAATTGCAAAACTGTCTTTGAGTGCTGCTTTTTAACTTCAGCTATAGAACCTATTTTTAGTCCTAAATGAGGTGAAACTAATCATCCTGAAGTGAACTCTACTTGGTGCATATTTATCTTGCAGAGGCTCAACTTTGAGCTCCATCATATGAGGGATGAAGTCGCTCTTTAACGAAGAGCTCCATCATCACAGCTTCCACACACTGAAGCTGCACTTCTCATGTTTTCACCATTCTGTGTTCTTAAACACCAGAATATATCTTTCTATTATGTAGTTTTTGTTTTGGGGTTGCAGTTATTTATATTAAGCCTTCAATCCGCTTGAAACAGGCCTGTGGTCAAATGTTTGTATGTCGGCAGTGAAGTGAGACCTGCAGGATGTGCCGCTAGAGGGGGCTGACACTTCTCCCAGACGACAATTAGTGCAGCGCCCCGACGAGCACGAGCTCTGGTTGTTCTGCAGGAATACGTTTGAGAGTGACGTAGTGACGTGAGCGCGCGCAGCAGCCTTGAGTACAGGGTGCGCTTCATTCATGCCTCCAAAAAAAAAAAAAAACCACCAGCGGCGGCGACTTTAAGACAATCCGGGCATCTTTTCAAGTCCACGGATGACATCATTGATATGGTCAATGGTGTGAACTGAGAGAGAGAGAGAGAGAGAGAGAGAGAGAGAGAGAGAGAGAGAGAGAGAGAGAGAGAGAGAGAGAGAGGACCTCAGTGTCTGGTTTCGGCGTGTTCCTCTGCTGCCCCGCCCCCCCCCCCCTAAAAAAAAAATAATCGTGACAGTGAGAATCTACCGGAGTCGCGGGGCTCGACTCGGATCAGCTGTGTGTGTGTGTGTGTGTTTATATATAAATATATTTAGTGTGTTTTTTAGGGAGCGGGGGATCGGGCTCGGTTATGAGCCGTCAAAGGCGTCCGTGTTCCGCTGTCCAGGGTCCTGAGTGAGACGGAGCCACGGAGCCTGACATCACCCGGTGAGCAGCAGGATGGGGCTGTATGCTGGCTAGTCAAGGTGTCTGGAGGCTTGTATGCGTGTGTGTGCGTGCTTGTGCGTGTGTGTCCGTGTGTGCGTGTTCGGCTTTGACAAATAGAGTCGTGTTTGGGCGGGTCGCGCTTGTTCAGAGGTCCTACCTGCATGCGGAGGGCGCGGTTATGGCAATTATTCCCACAGTGGATGCTCAGTGTGCGGGATGAATGGTGCGTGTGTTTTTTGTGTGTGTGTGTGTGTATGTGTGTGTGTGGGGCGTGCAGTCAGCACCTTCCTCCCTGTTCCCCCTCCTGTGGTATCTGGGGCAACTGCATGAAGTATTCATTTTGAAAACATACATCATCTCGCCTGTTTGTTTGTTTGTTTGTGTAAATGTTGTGTTGCAGTGCTTTGCAGCAGTCGTGGCTCTCAGTGTTGTCACACTGACAGTGTGGCAGCTCTGAGGAGACGAGCAGGACAGACCTGAGCTAAAGGGTTTGGTAATGTGCAGCAGAGGCTCGCTCTGCTTTATTTCCCCTGCACAGTGTGTGTGCGAGTGTGTGTGTGCAGCCAAAACCAGCCAAAACCAACACAACAGGAAAGGAACGTAGTCAGCGTTAGGGTGAGCGTTGGCTTAACCTCTGTTAGGGAAACAAAAACAAACACCCTCAGTCCTTCCCCACTTTGAGGTCCTTGTGTCATGGCTGCTCAGACACATGGGGCTTGGCGGAGGAAAACATGACTCATTCGGTTTGCTCAGGGGAATCCAGTCAGAAATTGAGAGTTGGTGCAAATCACACAGGACCGAGACTCCCTCGGTAGTGCTTTGGGAAGAGGGAGTGAGATGCTGATCCCCCTTCAGCTCTGACTAAATCATATTATACAACTCCATGCTTTGGTTTTTCTTTGTTTTGCCCTGTACCAACACTTGATTGGCCTCACATTGTCGTCCTCTACGATGGCAGAATGTATAGCCTCGTCCTCCGAAGGCGTAACGTTAACTCACCCGTGATTGACACGAGAGACATTGCAAAGGTTTCGCTTCTGCAGCGGCTTCAGTCGCATAAAGTCACTTTACAACTGCAAGCGAGCAACATTTTCCTTCCTCGTCCCAGTAATTCAGGCTGCACTACGTCACTGTCTTGCCTCAGTAAGTTGCACTTTGCATTCTTTCTCATCTCTGCTGTTGATCCCCAAAGCTTCCAGTTTATTTTTCTTTCATGACGCAGCCGCCGCAGGGTTCAAAGCTTTCATTTTAAAGTCTGCAGTTTGCACCACTGTCCTTGTACTATATTGATCACCGCTGATTGATGACAGCTTTGTGTGTGTGTGTGTGTGTGTGTGTGTGTGTGTGTGTGTGTTTCCTCCCTCAGTGAGTTGAAAAGCTCAGCAGCCATGGAGTTGAGGGTGGGAAACAAGTACCGCCTCGGGAGGAAGATAGGGAGCGGATCCTTTGGAGATATTTACCTCGGTGAGAATTTGAACTCTTTGTGTCGTCCCTCATCTTCTTGGATTGCAAAATGCGAGCGTAACGCATATTCCAGTTCTGATATTTCATGTTGAATGGTACAACACTCTTACATTTCCCAGGTCAAAGGATCCCTCTCACGTGCTGTAAATGACCGGTGTGTTGTAACTATACGTCTGTGACATTTCTCCCACCAGGTTCCAACATTGCCACAGGAGAGGAAGTCGCCATCAAACTGGAATGTGTGAAAACCAAACATCCACAGCTCCACATCGAGAGCAAATTTTACAAGATGATGCAGAGCGGAGGTAAGATGTGTTGCATGTGTTTAGGAGGCGTTGTAGAGCATTTAGAGACCTTTAAAAGGCATCTCAGGACAGTCAAGGGCACTCAGGGTGCATTCAGGGTCATTCGGGGACGCTGAAATGTATCTTTGCCTGGAAATAAGGAGCATTTAAGTTAGGTCAGGGATGTAGAGAGATATAAACGGCCATCCGGTGGCATGAGATCAGACGTCATGGCTGTTGAGAGGTGCTGAAGGTAATGAAGGAATATTTGTATCAGAAAGTTGAACAAATATTTGTGCCAATAAAATCCAGTACCACAGTTATGGCAGACATTACATATTATAATATATAAGCCAAATACATGGGTGCTCTAGAGCTGTGATTCCCTCCCAACCACATGAGGTACTTATGTAAATGAGCTCAAGTCATTTGAAAGTCAAGTCATTATTTTTATTCATTTGAAGTTGTGACTAAGAGTAGAAAATGGATAAAAGCTCCAAATGAATCGACGTAAAGTAATAGATAAACAGTTTATAAAGACACGATTGAAGTAATGAAACAGTAATAGTAGCTCAAATAAATGCAGATTTGAAAAATCTTCACGACCATCGTCTGCTATGGTGATCGTAGTATAAATGCAAACTGTAAATCGGTGCATTATAACTCTGTTATTATTATGCACGGTCCTGTTTCCTTCCTCCCCACAGTGGGAATCCCGTCCATTAAGTGGTGCGGAGCGGAAGGAGACTACAATGTAATGGTGATGGAGCTGCTGGGCCCCAGTCTGGAGGACCTGTTCAACTTCTGCTCCCGCAAGTTCAGTCTGAAAACAGTCCTGCTGCTGGCCGACCAGATGGTGAGACGCTGTGAAACCTAACGCTTTGTCGGGGTTTCCAGAGACCTAGAGCCCATCGCTTCCACACACTGACGCAGTCTTTAAGAAGCGGCCTCTCGAGGCACAAACAGTGCAAGTAATCAAAAAGGAAAAGGTACACATTCAACTACGCAACTCCAGGGTTAAAGCGTTTAAAAGACCACCTTTGCTAGCACATAATGCACCGAAGTCAAGACAAGGATGCGGCTATTTCAAGGCCGGAACAAAAAAAGGATCATTTAAAAATCGTCGGTTACTTCTCATCCAGTCCTCTGACGCTCGGTTCTCGGCCCGGGACGAAGCTCATCCCCTCTGACCATTCAGCTCCGCCATAAAAGTCAATTGCGATCTCGGACACGGTCGTCCTCGCAAGGCGTCCTAATCCTCGTCGCAGGGGTGTCTTTCATGAGTGTCTTTAATCCCTCATATGTCATTCTTTAGTCTCGTCCAGCACAATCGCTCTTTCCTCCCATTCTCTCTTTGAAAAATCTTTTCCTCGTCATAATTTCTGCTGTCGTGCCTTCTCTCCTCTGAAGGGGCAATAACTAAGATTGTAACTGTAACATAATCCTAAATGACCTCTCTACATCTACACAAAGGCTGACAGGGTTATTGATCAATACCAATGACTCAACTATTATTTCCCTGGACAATGAGACTCGTGGTCTTTAAAACTCACTTTTCCGTTTTAGACCGAGCGCTCTTTAACTCTGGGGGTATAAAGAGTCCCAGCATTGCAGCAACTCTACCGATGGAGACCAGTGAAAGTCATTTATTACCTGGAAAAGGAGAAACTGTTGGCAAGACGCTCAGATCTTATACTCAGTAATCTGAAATCATGAAGTGAGATAGACTCTAATTGGCTTATTTTTAAACATCAGTTATTCCACAGCGGGTGGTATTTTTATGCATTTGATCATGTTGTTTTTTATCATTATAGAGGAGCTCAATCCCTCATCAAATAGATAACAGTTGCTCATAGAGACCGAATACTACCCTTTTCCATAGCGTACCACTTCAAAGGCAGCCACGTCTTTTAACATGTTATACAATTCATTGCAGAGATGTGAAAGATAATCATTACTGCAAACCAGTCATTTCCTTCCTTTTCTTGTTGGGGGTCCAACTGAAGCATTGTGTTTTTTGTCCGTCTGTCCACCGGGCCGGTCCATTCTCATGAACACCAGGAACACCCGGAGGGAATTTATTATCATATTTATGTCCACTTGCACTCATTGAATAGATTAACTGATTTGAATTTGGTGCTCAGCGTTCACAGACTCAAAGAAATGTTCATCGTTCAGGTGCAACTTTCTGTGAGTGATCTGACCTGAAGGCATTCCTGCAAGGTCTGACCTTGAAATCTCATGGTCAACTTTTATGCCTTTTCAAAACACAAACACTACTAACTAACGCTTCTTTAACCCGGTTCCCCATCTCTCCGCTCCAGATCAGCAGGATTGAATACATCCACTCCAAGAACTTCATCCACAGAGACGTGAAGCCGGACAACTTCCTGATGGGGCTCGGCAAGAAGGGCAACCTGGTCTACATCATCGACTTCGGCCTGGCCAAGAAATACCGAGACGCCCGAACGCACCAGCACATCCCCTACCGAGAGAATAAGAACCTCACGGGCACCGCCCGCTACGCCTCCATCAACACCCACCTGGGCATCGGTAAGGCGGCACACACGCAGCGCTCGGCCTCGATACCGATGCGGGTCTTATTATGTGCGTGTGCAACGCAAACGCCACTGTGGTAAACGTGTGTGTGTGTGTGTGTGGCAGCAGCGTGCCAGTAGAATATGTTGGATTCTACAAACTGCAGCCTCCTTTTTTCCCTCCTCCTCCTCCTCCTCCTCCTCCTCCTCCTCCTCCTCCTCGTCCTCCACAGAGCAGTCGAGGCGAGACGACCTGGAGTCTCTGGGCTACGTCCTCATGTACTTCAACCTGGGCTCGCTGCCCTGGCAGGGCCTCAAGGCCGCCACCAAGAGGCAGAAGTACGAACGCATCAGTGAGAAGAAAATGTCCACGCCCATCGAGGTGCTCTGCAAGGGATACCCCTGTGAGTCAAGAGGAACCGTAGAAAGGCCCATTTGAAGTGGGACTCCGTCAATATTTCTGTCTCATTCTCTCCTGTGCTTCCCAGCTGAGTTCTCCACGTATCTGAATTTGTGTCGCTCCCTGCGGTTCGACGACAAGCCGGACTACTCTTACCTGAGGCAGCTCTTCAGGAACCTGTTCCACCGCCAGGGCTTCTCCTACGACTACGTCTTCGACTGGAACATGCTGAAGTTTGTGAGTGGCTCGTCCAGAATTCAAACCGGTCCCTCTTTGCGTCCTGTCCGGCGACACATTCACACCCGCTCCTCTGTGCGTCAGGGGGCCAGCAGGGCCGCGGAGGACGGAGAGAAGGAGAGGATGGAGGGAAAAGAGGGGGAGGAGAGAGCAGCCGGAGGCCAAAGAGGAGCCGGGGGTCGCGCTCCGCCGCCCGGTCCGAACCCCGCGGCGGCCAACCGAGTCAGGAACGAGGCCGATGCCGCTCCCTCGAACCCGGCCACGCCCCGCGGGGTCCAGCAGTCAGGTCAGCGCGTGGTTTCCGCTTTTTTTTTTTTTTTGGGAGATGCGACTGCGTCACAAGAGCGCGGCACTCAATTCCAGCGGTGTGTTTGCCCGTGTTCCTGTAGGTAACCGCTCTCCTCAGGCGGGGAGAGCGGAGCGGGCCGAGCGAGAGAGGAAGGTGGCCATGAGGCTTCATCGCGGGGCCCCCGCCAACGTCTCCTCCTCCGACCTCCCCGCGCGCCTCGAGCCATCGCGCGTCGCCGCGTCACAGGTAGGAAGCTCGAGGCCGGGCAGGTCGACGCATGCTTTATGTGCACCTGTCGCGCCGGTATCGAGCGCACGGTGCACAGAAGGATCTTTATCTTGAGCTGAACGTTGACTTTGCTGGATTCTCCGTTACGTTTGCACTCATGTGGATGTAAATTCATAATTCATGACGCCAAATTGCAAATATTGGCTCTAGGAAAAAAAAAAAAACATAATCTACTAATTGTTGTTGCTGTACAGTTTTAAGTCTGACATGATACAAACAGAATAATCCAGCACGGCTGGTTTATGTCCCAAAGCTTATTTATAATTTACAATATAACTTTCTCCATCGCTCTTTCATTTATCAGGGATCATGCCGGCATCCTTTCCGCCGTTCTAAGTATCCAAGCTGTCTTTACAAACATCGCTACTACAATAATTCCACGTGCACTTGTAATTTGGTGGAGCTGTTACAAATTCACACATGTGACAATGTCAGGGACACTGAACTGTCTGCATTTTCATGATGATGAATAATACAAGCAGACAAAAGCGAGGACGTTTGCGTTTATTTCCATAATCTTGTCACTTTGTTAGTATTCAGTTCAGCAGCATGAACAGAAACAGGATTCGGACACATGGAAGAGCTCAGACTTTGAATACAGTATTCGTCAGGTCTCTGGTTTGTCTCTGTGATCCGCTTCAAGCTTCTCATCTTTCCCTCCACACTCAGGTCAGTGTGCCATTTGAACATCTGGCAAAGTGAGTTACCCCCGGCTGACCTGCAGGTCAGCGGCAGGTACGGACGTGTCTCTCTCTCTCTCTCTCTCTCTCTCTCTTTCTCTATTTCTCTCTCTCTCTTTCTGTCCCTCTCTCACACACACACCTGAACCTCTTACCCTTCATAAAAATGTTGATAGAATGCTAAAAGAGTTTTTTTTTAAACTTCAGTGATTCAAAGCAATGACAACTGATAGAATAATAATAATCAAGAAAACAATGAAATTGCCAGAGACGAGGTGTTGGTGGAGAAAAGGAGGAAGTTACAACGTGACAAGTTTTGATGAAATGTGTTTTTTCTTTCTAGAATTGAGGAAGTTGTCCTTAGGACAAGTTGCTGGCCCATCTTGCTCTTGCAGTCCATGCACGCATGTCGGATCGGATAAAATTATGAAACAACGACATCTTGGGCAGACATGGATGTAAACATGACCACAAAGGGTTGTTGAAAGTTGTTGAAAGGAAAAACCAAGAATAAAACAAGTTATTAAAACGTACAGTCAAACAATCCATCTTAATGTCTACTTCCAGGACAGGTGTGGAGATATTCCATATTGTTCTCATTGTCGACAAATCCCATAAAAAACAACGGCAACAATGATCCTATGAACAAGTGATTAAGTCTAATATAAATTCATCTGTGCCATGGAGCTCCTTTGTTGTTCAGAAACTATTGAAACATCGATGTTGAGATGTTCCTTCATCACCGTGAACTCTAGTTCATTGTGAGTCGATATAAGAATACATTCTCACTCGGGCATCTAATGAAAATAGTACCCTACAAATACACTACATCCTGCTGTTTGAGTGATGTTTGCTAAATAAAACAACCAGTATTATTCACTTGTGACCTGTTTTTTTTTAAAGATGAATATCTTCAATAGGAGCTAATGGGGTAAGAAGTGTGAATGTATGAAGAGAAAACAATACTGCATCGGGTTTATCATTTCATGGGATTTGTTGACACACAAAACAAAGTAATGTTCCACTACCCACCAAAAGTGATATGTCTCTTCCTTGTTGTGTTTCTTTGTGGTCCAGCAGCAGCAGGGTGTCAAATAGCCCTTCCTTTTCAAACGGATGAATGAAAACATGAGTGAGTGGAGGAGGACAACAGGAGGCGTCGCAGGCCCTTAAAGGGGGGATGGAGGCCGTCCGTGAGTCTGTCAGTGTGCTGTGTGAACAGTGGGGACCCGGAGGAGCCGAGGGGACATTGAGATGATAGAAACCAGCGGGACAAACAAACTCTTGGCTGGAACTGGTTTTTATTGCTTTTTCAGGAGGTGGCCGAAGGGGCAAGTGGGGGGAAAAGCAACACACAGGTCCCGCCCCTTCTTTACTAATATTCACCTGCACATCGTCAGAGGCTCAACTTGCAACAAAAAAAGCTCCCATCAAAGTGCACAAACTGGACTCAATTTCACTTATTCTGTCGTTTATACCTGTGATAAAAAAAATGGTTTAAAAAAAAAATCAACTGTTAACTTGCTACAAGCTACATCCGCTGTTTATGGTGTTCTTGATTCTGAGTACATATGTAAACAACTATGGAGACAAACAGATGAGACAGGAGGATGCTTGTGAATGTGAGAGTGTCTGCGTCGCATTTGTGGATGGGAGCGAGGCTGCTCTTTGTCGGTAAGTGTCCGTCTGCGTGCTACTAGTCTTAAGTGTTTGTTTTGCCTTTTAGATTTGCTTAACAGAGCCCGACGGATGGAGGAGGGGAAGGTGACTGTTGGATGAATCACAACAGAAGTCCAGTCCCCAATAAAACCTCCTTTTCTTCTGCACACTTGTTACTGTCTTGCCTATGAGAGCCCGACGAGGGGAACATGCTCAGTGAATATGGAAAGGAAAGGAGAAGAAAGTCTGCTGTGAGTCGAGGACAGATTAAAAGGGAGAGCCATGAGGATTGTATGATACGATAACGCCTTAGACCAGCTTGTAACTCCAGGTATGAAAATAATTGAGAAAGTTAGAAGGTGGTCTTGGTGGTGAACAAAGTCTGTCGTTGTATTTTTGTTCGTTGTTCATTTTATGATACGTGTAACGTGTGTAGATAACCTTTTGCCAGAAACAGATTGTTTAATGATGGAGGCTGGAGAGGAGAGTACTGTTTACTTCCTGGCAGCCTGGGGAAAATGTGAAACGGACATTTGTACTGCTAACCTTTAGAGTCTGCCAGAAGTGTGTGTTTTGGTTTCCACTGTGGCGGGCAATGACAGAAAGGTCCTTGTTAATATTTCAAGGAGTGTTTTGACCCAGAACTGTCAGGATGGACTGATGCCACTGATGGGAATGAGCTGTACATTTCTCTACCATGCTTCAACTTTATTACTATGATATTTGTGTATATTTTCGGAATCAATAAAAATATACACACCTTATAAAGACTTATAATATTACTTTTGATTGCAAAAATATTTGATGATTCACATTTTTGTATGCATTTACTGCAGTGTTGAACAAACCACAATTCACCAAATGTAACTTTATGCTATTATTTTGTTGTTGTAAATTATTGGGGTTATTTTATGGTGTAGGCCCTTTTCAACTAAGAGACACAAGGTGATATAAGAAGACAATACAAACATTTTAAAGAGTTATTTCAAATAGATAAAGGGAGACTCGAATAGGATAAGACAAATTAGACAGTAATAAAATGTACAGTGCAAGATATAAAGTTTAACTAGGGAAGACAAATATGTGCATAAAGGCTAAATGTTGCCTTTTATTTTGACAGTCACAAAGCAGAAGTCCTGCCTCGGAGTCGATTGTCAGGATTTTAGAAAAGCTGAAACTGGGAACCTACTCGCCTAAGAAATGTCTGACAAACTACAAAACCCAATAAAATGTTATAGAAAAATTCCCAAAATGTTCAGTTGATATCATAGATATAATGTTCTGCAAATTCTATCACGCTAAAATTTGTATTTAAATGTGTATCTTGTGAGTGCCCCAACTTCATAGAAGTACAATCCCATTAGCAAAACCCAAAATCGTCCTCAAAAGTATAGACATTGAATATTCTTTGCAAGGGAAAAACACTTGAATAAACTTGCTCTAGCCCACTTAAAAAGGACAGTCAACATAACAAAGAACCAATTATTATTATGGGGAGTATTACTCTGACTACACGGTTAGGACAGGAAGTAATAAACAAATAACTCAACAAATAACTTTGTACATCACCCACATTCACGATGCGGCCGGGCTGGACCGAGAATAGACCCGCGCATGCGCAGTGTTTGGTGAACAAACTCCGCCCTGTTCCGGGTTAATAATGGTTAACAGCGTGTGATTGGCTGAACAGCCTCGTCCTCGCGGTGTGGGCGGAGCTTCTCTGACCTGCCGTTAATCCAACAGGGATTGGTTTGAAATCAACGGAGTGGAGAAAGAAGAGAGGAATGACGGAGCCCACTGTTTTAACTTCAGAAACACGGACATTAAACAACGTTAATGCACAGAGGAGTACCGAAGCGATAATATAGAAGTTGTTTAACATGAGACTCTAACTTTGGAGGTGAGTTTTCCGGGAGAGACGCAGAGGTTGACGGGGCAGTCCGTCGAGGGCTCAACATGGATGTTCGGGGAGCAACGGTGCGGCTGTGAGGAGGAATTCAGGCTGTTGTCAGGGTCGTTTCTGAGGAAGAGTTTGCTGACGGAGCCGAGGAGCGTTTCTAAGCGGCAGGCTATTCACCAGGTGAGCCTCTAAAACAGGTGAGGACATTCTTGCCTTAACTCAACACTTTTTGTTACCCGACTAATAAAGCGTCTCTTTTTATTATTTTTATTTCCAGGTTGAGAAGAAAAAAAACAAGTCTGTAAATTGCTGAAGGCTATTTGCTAAGGTAAGTCATTTCACACTTTGCTTTTTCTATTTGCCATACTATTCCAACTTGTTAAGGCAAGTTTACCCGCAGCATTCATTCACAGCAGCACAATAAATCACTGTTATTTAAGTAAAGTTAAAGCAAAGACAGATGGGAGCAATAATTCAGATGCTTTGTGCTGAATAAATCCCAGTGCTGGTGGTGGTTGTTGTTGCTCCACCAGTATGATAATCCAGTCTGGCTGTCACCCCTTCCATGACTTGCAATGAATTACCAACACCCCCCACCCCTTTCCATCTGTTGCCTGGCTTTATTCCTGACCCCTTGCCTCTCTCTGTATTATTCTTCTGTGTGACCTTTTTTGCCTTTCAAGTGAAACACACAGATGTCCCTGGGCTTCAGCTCAGCATCGTTTTACTGTTACTGGCATTGTGCTTGTGTGTTGCTGCTGATGCCTTCACTTCTCCTTGTTGACATGCGGATGTGCTGATGCCTGGCAAACCAACACAAATGACCTGCCGTCTCCCACACACTCATGCACACACACTCTCAGTCTGACGTACAAAAGTGTGAAAGCGGCCTAACCTAACTCATTTATCAAACCACCAAATTAAATCACTTTATATTAACGCAATTAGTGTTGTTAATGGGGTGTGTGGAATGGCAATGTGTCGGCCTGTCATTGTCCGTGCTGTTTGATGAGAGGGCTATGTGACCTTTGGTTGCCATACTTCTCTGGCAGACGAGGCATGATAGGTCAACAATGAAAGCTTACCTTCTTTCTCATTCAGTGACCATTTTCTAGCATTCATGTCCTCTCTTTTATTATCTGAAATTATGTGTGGAGTGTATTTGCGTTAGCCCCTTGCTCCGAATCTTTAACATCAAGTTCTCCGTCTCCCCCCCCCCCCGGCTGTCTGTCAGTGTCCTCACCCTGAGAATATTACTGTGTCACCTTGTAGACAGTGACAAGCTGCTGCTTACATAACATGTCTTCTGGGCAGCTAAAGTCCAGTCATCTTCTGGAGCTGCAGTGGATGTGGCAGCAGCATATGTGTCTGCACCTAAATCTGGTCAGGCTGGAGGCTGTTGTTTGACTCGCTCGTCAGATATGGAAAGATATGTTAATCTGAGAGGCAGGATTTGCAGGTCTTTGAGGCTGTTACCAACATTTTTTTGGTCCATTGTGTTTTTCCGTATTACCGAGGGTAACTGGCCACAAATAGGTTGATCAAGAACATTTGAAATGCGTTTTGATTGCAGAAAAATTTCAGTGATTGAGAAGTGATTTTCATATAAGGAGCAATCAGTGAAGCCTCAAAATACCAGAATGCCTTGCAGCTAAATGACACGTTGCTTTCTGTTAACTTGAAAACAAAACGTGCGCTCAAGCTCACACACTCCACCTTAGAGCACGGCTGACTCGATGTTTGGGCATGTTATCTGGCAGGGCTCAAATGGCATTCTGGGAGATAGTAACTAACAAAAAGATGTTCTCTTTCCAGAAAGTCCAACACGAATACCATTGTGCATGTACGTGCTTGCCTCAAGGTGAATGATGACCTGTAGTGTATCTGTGTTCATCCTCTACCTGTCTTCCTATCTCAGTTTACATTAACTTTTACATTAACAGAGTATGAGATCTATATTCCAGGTTGATGATTACTAGTGGAAATGGATTTTTATAGTGAATAAATTGTGTCACAGCATACTTTGAAAAGAGTTTCTGTGGTTTCCAGATGCATTTACAGAGACATCATCTGTGTTCTGTGTCACTTCAGGATGTTGAACCTGTGGCGGCGAGACGTGCCGCTCTCAGAGAGGCTGGGGGAGGACTCGGTCCTGGCGGCAGCACCCGCTCCACCGCCAACGGCAGCCCCAGTGGGCCCCAACATTTCATGGCTCCCTGAAGCCCCACTGCTGACTGCAGACCAGCCCATCTTCCTCATGACTCCCGCAGCGCAAGCTGTGTCTGGCTTCTTTGTCTGGACCGCACTCATCCTCACCTGTCACCAGGTAACTGCTTCCAGCCACTATAAGGAGCGAGGAGGAGTTAAACCATCACCTCTAAACTTATTGAATTACTACAGACGTTGTGATTTGACTGAGCAGATTGGCTTTCCTTGATAGGTGTGCAGAAGTGTGTGTGCGCGTGCGTTTGTGTTGCACAAATTATGTGATCCTGCAAACACACACATCTGCTCAGACCCAGAGAAGGACAGGGGTTGCTTGGCAACATCCCTCAGCAGGTGTTTGTGATCCAGAGCATGCATGCGCACAAACACACATCACTCTCACACACACACACACACACACACACACACACACACACACACACACAAAGGTGAAACTTGATCCAGGTGGATGAAAAGCTGAATAGAGTCTGTGTTTTTGTCTTCCACACATTCCTGAGCGAGGATGTAGGTGAGGTGACGTATGTATTGATTAAAATCAGTAAGAGACACACTGTGACTGATAAGACGGCCAAGAAAAGTTAATAATAGACACAATACACACCTGAATATTCTCGAGAATCTGTTTCCCTATAATGACGGTATGAAGTTAGCTTTTTTAGTTTCCAATTCCATCCTTTCATAAAGCTCACAGAAGCTCTGTTCAAGCCTAACTTGTAGAATCGCAGTCTTATCTCCTTGCACATGTCTTTAAACCCTTTAAATCAAGCTTATGAGCCTACAAGCCAAAGTGAGAATCGGGAAGCAGCTTTTCACACTAGAAAATCTTCCTTCTAATCTAGTTTGCACTGCACCTTGAACTGGATTTATTGCTGACGTAAGTGCGGATGTTTTATACTTGCATTTGCATTCAATACTTAAAGTGTCCCTCGTGTCTCTCCCAGATCTACATGCACCTACGTTTCTACAGCTCACCTCGGGAGCAGCGCCACATCGTACGCATCCTCTTCATCGTTCCCATCTACGCCTTCGACTCCTGGCTCAGCCTCCTCTTCTTCACCAACGACCAGTACTACGTGTACTTTGACACCGTGAGGGACTGCTATGAGGGTAAGGACATGCTTTTGTGTGAGGATGCAGTTTTGTTAATGCCACCAATTCAGCAGACGACAAGGGCGGCGGGGGCACAAAAATCAATGGACTGCTTCGACAGTGCAGAACACAAAGAACGGCGCCTGCCTCCAGCGTGTTTGTTGGAACGCTCTTCTGGGAGTAATTATGGTTGCACCGGGGGAGAAAGGCCAAAGCCATTCCACGTTTGGTAAAACCGTCCGTCACTTTGCCACGTTTAGAAGCCAGCATTTCCACCTAGGCTAAAAATCTGAACTTTAGTGATACGCTAAATTGTGTTGAGTGAAGATGCATTTAATGGCACTTGGTTTGATCCTATTGATGGATTTAAGCTCTTGATTAAAGTCCTTCCCTGCACCTCATCGTAGGCATATTTTCCAGTAAATTTGTTGAAACGCATTGTGATTAAATGTGTCTGTCCATCCTTAACAGATTATTCCATCCACTCAGTACATGTTTATTTCCAAAGTGCCCCTTCACCCTTATTACAATTCAGTCTTTTCTGTTTTAAAATTGTAGTTATTCATCTGTTTGCTTTATTTTTAAATTGTAGCAGACTAGCCTTTTTAAACACATACTTTTGGCAACACATGTATTAATTACCAACTCTACAAGTAGAAGAATAAAAGTCGATACATGATATCTGTTATATTTAAACTACAGTACTCTTCTCTTTGACTGAGAAATGGGAGGAGTGACAATGGGTGGGACTTAAAAAAACTTTTTTTTAACTGTGGTCCAACTGTTTGTTTTGTAATTCCTTGTCTTAATGTTCACATATTACTGCAATATTTCAAACACCACAGTCTTGTGGATGGACCTTTTTCACAGCAGATGTTCTGACTTGTAGTGAGAAAGGCACAGGTGAAACTGATAACATTAACGATGGCTCTGTTCCATTAAGGGTACCGGTGAGCCCGCATGCACAACAACAGGGCCTCCACTAAGTGGAATACAACCATCATTAATGTTATTCAATACAGCTGTGCTTTTTGTTGTCTGTGTGCTTGTTCAGAGTTTTCACAGTAACAGAAGTTGGAGCCTTTTTTGCTTCTGGACATGTTCCCAATGACGCAAAACATTTGAGTGGCGTACATTTACAAGAATGAGTTAAATCAAATCCTTTAGATTTGGACATTTTCATTCCATCTTAACTTTAATGTGCACTGATTCATGTATACGCATTTGGTAAGAAACACTTATTCATTCCCAAGTTGTTTTTAGTTGTTATCAGCTGAGAGCATCCACGCGGATGGATGACGCAAACAAAACACATGCTGTCCAGCACTTTGACGGCTCTTAAATGTTTGAATTGGCAGACAGGCGTCCGACTGCTCCTCATGCTCCAGAGTGAGCTGTGACGTTCAGGATAGAAATAGTCCGCTCACTCACTGTGAGACATGACACGAGCGCCACTTCCTGTATCCACGGATTGATGATGTCACATGCTTTTGAATGTGAAGGGGGCGACGTATGGTTCTGCTTTTGGCAGGAAGCGGCGTCTTGTGGTCGTCATATCGCTCTCTCCTACAGATGGCTCTCCCCTTTTTGTCTTTCCTCCCTTCCAACTTTTCCTCCTCTTACTGTCTGCGCCTTCCCCTCCTCTCCTCCTCCTGTTTGTCTTCCCTTCCCACAATGCCGCTGAGCCCTGCCCAGATATTTCCTTGAGCGAGGAAGGCCGACCTGTTGCATGGCAACCGCGCTTGCAAATCTTCCTCATCAACCAGAATGGCTGCATCACATAATGACTTTCCCTCAACCAAACTTGCTGCAAAGTTCAGATTGTCATTGTGAGGCGGCCTACTGTATCACCGTGGCAACTAGGCCGGCTGACGGGGGTCCTTGGAGAGAAGTGAAAGAGCTCGACGGGGAGAGGGAGAGGAAGAGAGAGAGAGGGAGAGAGAGAGAGAGGGAGAGGGAGATATTCTCTCTGTCAGGCGGGGAGATGGCTTTTATTCATCTTATCACATAAGTATTGTCTGACGAGTCACACAAAGTGTGTGTGGTCGAACTAAAGTCAGAGTGAGCGAAGGAAATTATCATAACTCATCAGATAACTGAGGTAACAATATTCTCTGCCAGCGGTACAGCTGCGCTGAGATCAGGGATGTGCTGCAACACACCCACAAACACACTCCTGAACCATGGCACGCACCCAAGATATATCACATTCCCCACAGTAAGCTGATACACACCCCTACCCGCTCACCATATCTGTACCTCACATGCACAGTCATGGGACTCGAGTGTGTTAACAGGATTAGCCCGGCTGTGTTTTTATGAGCCCTTCGGTCGTCATCACCCTCGAGCAGCACGGAGGAGAGATAATCCACTGGTCACAAGAGACAGTCAGGTGAAGATCAGCGTGTGTGTGTGCCAGTGTTTTGGGATTCTCGCCATTTAAAAGCTGACATTGCAGCATGAGATCAGAAGTTCCTGCCATAATTTAGTGGAAATGTTGGGTTTTTTTTTAAGAAGAAGGAAGATTTAAAGTTTTGCTGACGTTTGTGAACTTGCAAACCATTGACGGATCGTCATAGGGATGGTAACGCATCGCTCCACTCAGTCATCTAGGCTTTGTGTGATTTTTGTGACATATTCGGGAGTCTGAGTCCGTACAGCAGACACAAAGTCCATCAGTTTGACTTTGAGAGACAAAGTTAAAGCTCATATGATCGTTGTTGAACTAAAAAACATTCCAGCTCACAATGTTTCATAGTATCTGGATCCTCTCTTCCCCATGGAACAATGTCTTGATTCTTGTTGACCTTCTATAGAGATGGTGTGTAAACAACATTTAGATTCACGGTCCATTTCTTCAATCTGTTGGAGGGAAGATTTAAAGAAACGACGTGTCACATGTTACTGTCCTTCTGAAATACTACTACAAATGTAACAATTTACATCTGCACCATGTGTTATGAGCTACAATTGTCAGTATTGTAGAACTTTACATATAAATGACCTGATGATATATAAATGACCATGATCCTGCAATATGTTTGCAACTGAAAATATGTGGGACAGGAAGTGATGTGGGTGGGGTGGGGGCGGATAGATTCACCCTGCTGTACATTTTAGTTTGTGGTATTATGTGTAACAAATGCTGCTACAGTTTGAAGATTGTTTCTTAAAGCAGAAGTACAGTGAACAGGCGCCAGTCATGGAGGAAGACATTGTGACATGTCACAGTAGATAAAAAAAACAGATATATCCCTCTGAAACAGCATGCTGGCTTGTGAAGCACTACCATGAGTAATAAAATAACTAAATACATAGAGACAATAACAACTTTTCTCTCCTTCTTTGTCCCCAGCATTTGTGATTTACAACTTCCTGAGTCTGTGCTATGAATACCTGGGAGGAGAGAGCGCCATCATGGCTGAGATCAGAGGAAAACCCATCGAGTAAGTCTCAGATTATCCTCTGCTGAAGAATTAGATTCTGAAAGGCTATTAAACCCAGCAGGAAACATGGGTGATTGATTAGGAGATGCTTTATTTTGTTGTAGCCAAAGCTATTGTTGTGCATATTCTCAGTCGTATCATTACCCATCAGGTCCAGCTGTATGTACGGCACCTGCTGTCTGAGGGGAAAGGCCTACTCTATCGGCTTCCTGCGGTTCTGTAAGCAGGCCACGCTGCAGTTCTGCGTGGTCAAACCCCTCATGGCCGCCGTCACCGTCATCCTTCAGGCCTACGGCAAATACAAGGACGGAGACTTCAAGTAAGTGCTGCAAACACGCCGGAAGGTCGGAAGTCTGTCCGCTCAGCCTGGACCGACTGTCGGGCTCACGTGCCGCTTCTGATTGGTGGAGCTGGTAATGAGCTGGAAAATATGAGTTGTAACCAAAACAGCTACTTCGTAAAAAAAAATTACTTTTATTGATTACTCCTTTTACATTTTTTGATTAATTGAAAGACCAGGACTGATCATCACCTTGTCCATTAATTGTTTCGGGGTTAATAATCTCTAATCGGAGATTCAGCCTTTTTAACCTCTAAATCATGACAACTAACATCGTTCTCTCCACTTCTTCTCTCTCCACAGTGTTGCCGGCGGCTATCTGTACGTGAGCATCATCTACAACGTCTCCGTGAGCTTGTCCTTGTACGCCCTCTTCCTCTTTTACTTCTCCACCAAGGAGCTGCTCAGCCCGTACAGCCCCATGCTCAAGTTCCTCATGGTCAAGTCCGTCATCTTCCTCTCCTTCTGGCAGGGTAGGGTGACCTCACAAGACGTGCTTTATCATTCACATACTGTCTCTGTCGAGTGCAAACGCGGTTGTCATCCTCATGGAGTACCATCTAATCGTTTGTGGTCAGGCATGCTGCTCGCCATCCTGGAGAAGTGCGGGGCCATCCCCCAGATCAACTCCGTGGAGGTGTCTGTGGGCGAGGGGACGGTCGCTGCCGGCTACCAGAACTTCATCATTTGCATTGAGATGTTCTTCGCAGCGCTGGCTCTGCGCCACGCTTTCACGTACAAAGTCTACATGGAAAAGAGTCTCGATTCTCACGGTGAGTAAAGAAAGGAGGGAAGGAAGAAGGAGCCTTCCAGTATGATTCCTAACACCTCACCAGAGTTCACTATTCCAAAAGGAAACATCTAAATATTAACAGCCTGTTGTCTCTGTTTCATTTCTATCAATGTGGATCTTTTTTTTCTCCTTCATCTCATTTCTTTTGATCTTTTGCTGCACCTCTTCCCCTTTATTTGTTTCTTTTCTATTATTTTTCACCCTCACACTCGTCTCTCTCTTCTTCTCTGCTGTGCATAAAGGACCAGTTCCTACATATGGAGACTGTGGTAGGTTCAACACTGACGATGTTTACTCCACCTCCCTGTCCATCCGAGATAGTTTCTATTTTGGTCTCTTTGTTTTCCTCCAAGGTGTTGACATTTGGTTTGGTTCGGTTTACCTGCATTTTAGTTTAGTTTAGTTTCTTACGTCTTCCTCCTCTTCCTAACTTGATAATCTTTTACTTTTCCCTTAATGTCCTTTTCCCCTTTTCCTTCCCTCTCTCTATATCACATCCACTGTCCCGTTACAATTCTTCTTTTTTCTCCTAATTTCTCTTTCACCCATTTCATCCTCTGTCCTTCTGTTTAGTACCCTCTAAATCACTGATGTCTTTTCTTCTCCCACCCTCCTCCTCCGCTAAATCACTTTTCTTCTCACTCTCCTGACTCTATTCGCACTTCTTCTCCTTTTTCACCCTCTTCTTTTGCTTTGCTCCCACGTCTCTGCTTAAATCACTGTAAATCCACCCTCCCATTGTGTTCTCTCCACTTATTTATTTCACTCCTTTCATCTCTCTTCTTCTAAATAACCCCTACATCCTTTATTTCCTCTTTTCTACCCTTTCCCTTCTCCATTAACCCCTCCTCCCTTCCTCCTGACCTCTAACTCTCTCGTTCGCCCCCTGCAGGCCGCTGCGCCCCCATGAAGAGCATCTCCAGCAGCCTGAAGGAGACCATGAACCCGGGCGACATGGTGCAGGACGCCATCCACAACTTCTCCCCGGCCTACCAGCAGTACACCCAGCAGTCCACGCTGGAGCAGGGCGTCCCGACGGTCGTGTCCCGCACACACGGTACCGTCAGCGGCCGCGGTGACACGGAGAAGACCCTCCTGCTCAGCTCCGACGACGAATTCTAGAGCGAAGCTGATTCAGACTGTTTTTTACGGCAGATGGTCTTTAATCCTCCCGTGCAGCCGGCCATCATCGACGTGTGAGTGATTAGAGGTGTGTGTGTGTGTGTGTGTGTGTGTGTGTGTGTGTGTGTGTGTGTGTGTGTGTGTGTGTGTGTGTGTGTGTGTGTGTGTGTGTGTGTGTGTGTGTGTGTGTGTGTGTGTGTGTGTGTTGAGTTTGATCGCGAACGCGACAACCTTCCTGCACCAACATTTATGTGCCCACATTTACAGAGAGTCTTATTTGGTTGCTACACTTTAAGCCGATTTTGGTTTTTGAAAGTTGGCCAGGAAATGAAAAGGGTTGTGTTGAGTTTGGAAAGTTTGTGAGTCACACTCTTACATACTGAGTCATACTTGACTTTTGGAATGAAAGTTTTCTGGCTTGGAGGGAAGTTTAATTTCACACTTCAGCTCAGTCTTGTGGCAATGAAATCGTCCTGATGGATTTATATATTATTTTTTCTGGACCTGAATTGGTTTGTGTTTTGAAGGCCGTGTTGTTTTCCGATTGTTAATGTCTTTATCAAGCCATGAAAATCCTTAAAGGTTCATTTTGTTTTCTTCTCTATGACTGGAAATACAAAATACGATTAAAGTTTTCATAAAAGTTTGGAACTTTTAGTTTTGTGAACTTTAAACTTATTAATTTGCAACAATTTAACAAATGAGTTTTTTTTTATTTTTTAAAAGTGCTTCAAACAGAAGCTGTTTTCAGTATCGTACCAGACCTTTGGTACAGTTATTAAAACAAAAATATACAATGGGGAATGTCTAGATAATTTTAAAAGAGCTCGGGAGACCCTGATGCATTATGGGATTTTAAGGGACCTCCTTCCCTGCATTGTCAGATGAATTTAAAGGGAAACCAATTCAGAAATATGAGTTTGTCAATTGTGTGGATCAATGTTGTTATTGATATTTGTGGAGCAGATTATAGATTATGCAGTACATCTGCTGCATAATTGAAGGGCCACAGCAGAGCGGGTCAGGATTACAGTACACTGGTGTAATTTCAATGGCTGGGATTAAAGCTTGTGCCTGTTCACTCAGGAGTGGACCGCTGCAGACCACAATGTAGGTTAACTGGATTGAAGGATAAACAAGAGAGAAATATAGGTTAAAAATAACTTTAGGTGCTTGTTCTCAGTCCAGGAGCGCTATGAAAGGAATGAAACCTTTTCTCTGTTCACATACGTACGCTATTCCAAGTATTTAAGTCAAAGCTAAATTCTAATTGTCTTACTTGTTAGTGTGTGAAAGGACTAAACAGCGCTGTTGTGCACACTCTTCTGGTATTCAAAAGGAAACGATTTGCAGCAAATAACGAAGGACCAATCAGATTACCAGCACTGACATCAGTCGCTACCTAAACTTTTAATATTCATGCCAGCTGGAGAACTCTAATGTAACTTTTCTATTGTTTTCCTTGATAACTAGGTGACTGATCAAATAACTACACAAAAGAACACAAAGGACACGCATATATACTTATTTCTTAGCAAAACGGAATGTATTTTTGATTTTATTTGTACTATTTCTTTTGAGTAATTTAGTTTCAAGATGCTGTCTTTTCAAATATCCACCCAGGTCACCATCTAGTGTTTCTGATTGGCTACAACCATCCAGATCCAGAGAGCTTTCTGCACTTGTCCTGACACATCTGCTGCGTTGCCAGGTTTCAGTATTGTATGTTTTTAGCTTAAACTATACATACAGTTGTTAACCTGAGCTGTGGTACATTTGAGTGGAGAAAATCAAGAACATTAGCAGAGTAATATGGGAAAAATTATGCAAAAATCTTCTGCATTTACAATAAAGTAAATATTCTCAGTGAAAAATAATGTGTAATACGTAAACATATTGCATTTCGTTGGCTGGGATGCTCTTCCAGGCATTGTTTCTCTGTAACTTTAACTTCACCGCAGGCAGAGCTGGTTACTTACATTTTTCTTTAGACAAAATTGTCCTTGACTCATCTGAATGAGTCATTCGGAGTCTGCCGATGTGTTTACTGTAACCTCTGCCACTGCTCTGCTGTAGCTGTGCATGAACACCAGGGGGCCGCGTGGAAACACCGTGGACGCGTTCACGCTCTTTATCTGCCAGCAGACAGGCAGTTATCTCACACGTTAAGCTCGGTGCACATGCAACCGCTTTGTCTGAGCACCAGTCTGTCACGTCTTCTAATCCTCCTGCCGCTCTGCGTGCTGTCACCAGAGCAAAGAAGCCGGCCTCAGACACTGGTCATGGGGCTTTTTTTAATTTGTATTTCTGCTTCTGCCTGACATGATATTGCTTTTTAAATAGGACATAAGCCAAGTCCGTGCACAGGAGTAGTGTGCTATTTTTAGACGGTGCTCGGTGTTGTCTGGATAATTAGGCTGCTACGTTTTGACATGAACACACTGACTGAGCTTCATGACCCTGTGTGTGTGTGTGTGTGTGTGTGTGTGTGTGTGTGTGTGTGTGTGTGTGTGTGTGTGTGTGTGTGTGAGTGTGAGTGATACACTTTATGTGCACAGTTCCTTGTCTATAAATGCATCTTAATGCCGAGCCGCTGATCGGTGTGCTTCTTTAACTTGTGACATTTGGACACACTTTGAAAGCTTCTTTCTCTTGCGTATATGTATGTATATGAATCCAGCTGCAGACTAATGTACAGATGTTTAAGTGCTCCGTTTAAAGTCTTCAGGAGGACAAGTAGTGATGAAGTAGTCATACATGCTCAGAAGAGAAGAACAAAAGACCTAGTTTTGTAATTTTACTTCATATGTGTCTTTTTTATTATTATTTTGATTACTTTTTTTAGTTCTTTGTATATGATGAAGCTGTTCATGACGCTGTTATTTCATGTCAAATGGAGAAGATGTAATAAAATATATTTAGACTGTAAGTTAAATGCTTGTTTGTTTTTGTTTAAATGAAAATGAACTGGTCAACATTTCTTAAAATTGCATCTATTTCTCCCTCGGTGAGTAATACAGAATATGATTACTCATTTCAAACGTTTAACCACTGAAAATCTGCTTCCTCAGTGTGTGTGTTACTGGGTCAGATAAATAAAGATTTCTTAACAGCTGTACACTTTTAAGAGCGTTAATATCACACCTCAGCATTTCCAGCACAGTCGGATGCTGGTTGGACGAGTTGTAGAAGAGGCGTCTAAAACAAATAAGAAAGACGGTTGTAGTTAAACGGCCCATGCTTGTTTTGAAGGCCAATGCATTTTGATGAGTGCACTTCTACGATTCATCCACCAGCAGGAGACACGGACCCTTTCCTTCTTTTACAAAGACGTTTTAGGAAATCTGTTCAACGCAAGAGGAAGGCCGCGTGCAAAAGCTCCTCCACGCCGTGAACCCAGGCGGCTGGAATCAACCCCACACCGAGGCCTCGGAGGAGCCGCTGCAGCTCTGCTTCACCCCGGAGCTCAACCTGAGACCACGACACAGCCTGTGACCACGACACAGCCTGTGACCACGACACAGCCTGTGACCACGACACAGCCTGTGACCACGACACAACCTGTGACCACGACACAGCCTGTGACCACGACACAGCCTGTGACCACGACACAGCCTGTGACCACGACACAGCCTGAGACCACGACACAGCCTGTGACCACGACACAGCCTGTGACCACGACACAGCACGCATGCAACAGAATTGATGGTTATGGCTGTATTAAAGTGATTTTCTTTTCTCTCTGTCTCTTCTTTTCTGGCTGCTGGTGAGTTTTGGTTGTAGGCAAATGTGGAGTCTCCGCTTTTCATGACAAATCGCTGACGTCCGCATTTTTTGGGTGTTGGAATTGTGCTTTGTTTCGGTATAAATAGTCATGAGCTTTTAACTGAGCTTCCTCTCTCTTTACGGGTATGCAGGAATATGTTGCTAACTTTGTTCCTATGTGGGGTTAATATTAATCTTCTAAAATCTCATGACCTTTCACTCTTTCCACGACTTGCCACCGGGAAAACCCACGCATGTTATTTTATGCTCTCCTGCTGTCAAAGTCAGTGTTCCTCATGTGACGTACGTGTACAGTGCTCGCGTAGCTGAGTCAGCATTATTTTTTTTGCATTGCACAGAAGGTAACATTAAGTGTATGTGAAGTGTATCTGAATAGTTTGCAGATTTATTTTGAATGTCCCCTTTTAGGAAACAAAAGGACACATAAGCACTGAGTCTCACAACATTTCATCCTCGGGCGAATGAAACTCTGCTTAACTTCCAACCTCGAGTTTATCTTCTGATCCAGAGCGATAACTTGTGCAACACATCCTGCAGCTCCGCTTCCTTTCAGTGGTACGTGTGTGTGTGTGTGTGCGCGCGCATCTACTGGTCCAATCTAACCCACAACCACAAACGCACCATTTTATGTACAATATGTACAACATTTATTATAATTAATATATAAAATAGACAATGTACTTAAATTTTCACAATAGAAAAAATACAAGTAATAAATACAAAAAACATTTTTTTGTTTTGCAAGTATTACAAAACATCCAGCACAGTTTGACAGATGTGAGACGTTAAAATATTGGGATAAATGCTTTGCCACACCGATATTCATATAGCTAAATATATGCCTCATATCTTGGTCAACACAGTCTATTGTGTTACGATGCCTGCTTATAAATGATATTGCTAGCACTATTCAGTGGCCTAGACTCCATGACAGCCAGGCCTGTTTGAGCACATCTGGGCTGAAACCGGCCCGCGACTGATGGAGGATTTCAAGTGAATAAAGCGCCACCTCTTCCAACCTTCTCCCAGTCCGCCTTGCCTACTTTCTCTCTCCATCGTTCAACCCTCGGCCCTCGACCTCCCCGTCTTCTCCTCCTCTCCATCGCCCCTTTCCACATTTTCCGTTTTCCTTTAACATCCCTGTGGATCTGCCCGACCAGCCAATACAGAAGTGACCTCAATTTTTCACACAAATAAAACATACAAATCATCATAGAAAAATAATATCCCTCCAAGAATCCACTATGACAAGCCAGTACAAACATGGCACAAAAAAAACACACGCAAAAAAAAAAAATCATCATACAGCAATATGGCCATTGGCTTTGAGCATATTTCTACATAGCTAATAATTAACATTTTGTAAAGTAATCATCGTTGCCACACAACACAATAATTAGACATGAGAATATCCCCGGACTAGTCATAAGTAAGTACTTCTGAACACACAGAACATCACAGCACTCGTTAGCTTGTCTTTTCATAACATCTACCTTTAAATACAAATAAAATATAGAATATATCTCTGATAAATGTCACTCAACATTTTCGTCTCTCAACGGCACATACAAACATTACAAATAAGAACACACGACGGGAATGTATGCAGAGGATTTGCATCGGCTTCAACGTAATTCCTACCAGATGCGACTCCGCTATTACACGTTTGTAGCAAAATGACCAACATCTGTTGTTGGGAGTCTACCAGACATGAAAAAAAAGCAGACTGTAGCACATTTACTGCACGGTAGGGATTGTGAAATGAGCAAAGGGGGATTACAGCTCAGAAAACAGGAGAATTCAGAGAAAGCCTAAATAAAGAAATGTGCGGTCAACAATGAGCGATTACAGTCTGTTTTTTTTTTTTTACCCTTTCCCCTCTTAGGTTTGCATTCTTCTCACTCCGACATACACTGAAGGCACTGCATTAATGTGAGAAATGTGTACACAAGCAGTACAAAACTACTTTCGTAGAACAGGTAGGAAGTAGTGGCAGACGCATCCAGAAAGAAATGTCACTGAATGAACGGGAAGGAATTCATGACTCACAAATCCAGCGTTTCTTAACCTTCTCTGAACCGCGTGGCCATTTTTTGCTTGCAAATATCCTTGACCCTTAAACAGTTATTAGCCCCCTCCCTCCCACCTGCATATCAAGTGACACCGAGGTTGAGAAACTCTGCATTAATGACCAACACGAGTGAGTGAATCAGACTTTGGGACAGTTTCTCGCACAGTAGCAGAGCCGCATGGGCTTGGGCCCGTATGAGAGACAGCGAGTAACTTCAGACCAGGAATGCGAGCCGTGCAGCTGGAGGGAGCTGCACATGCGTCCTCTCCGCCCTGGCATTTCGCTTTGTTGGTCAGGTGCCACGGCCCGAAGCAGGGAGGAGAAGCCCCGGCCGGCCAACGCGGCAGCACAATCGCGAGAGCGCCGGCGTCGGCGCCGGGTTTGTTGATCAGTGAACATGTACAGTAACTCTGGTTGGGTCGGCCCGGCTTCAGTCAGAGTCCAGTTCGTCAAAGTCTACGTCTCCGGGGGTGGACCGGGGATCCGAGTGTGAGGGTTTTTCTTGTGTGCGTGCGTGTGGACTGTGAGTGCGTCAGTGCGCGACGCCTCGTTCACATTAAGCCTGCTGCTTCTTTCTGGACACGATGCGCAAAAAACAAAAACGCACTGAAGCGAGTATCTAAGCCGCGGTGTCCCAAACCGGCATTAGTGGAGGACACCCCCGTCCTTGGTGGTGGTGGTGGTGGTGGAGGGGGGCGTTCGGCAGCTCCAGGCGCTTTGGTTTTGGAAAACTACGCGCCTCTCCGTTGACACGGTGTCACGCAGGAGTGAAGGACTCCCGCTGACGAACATCCTATAGAATTTGAAAATGTGAACGAGGCGTAATGCAGACAAGTGCTTAGTATTTTCCTAGTAAAATCGTTTTCCTGTTCTTCGGCTTGTGTGTGCATATAGCGTGTGTGTATGTATATATATATATGCCTGTGTGTGTGTGTGTGTTTGCATTGCAGGTTGTGCGTCCCTCCCTCCCCCCCCAGTCCAGAAACTCCTTCTAGGATGGCTCCTGATCTCTCTGTGGCTGAGGCTGTGGCGGACTCTTCACGATGGTGATGACTGACGCGGTGTTGAGGCGCGGCGCGGTGGCGAGTAGGTTGCCTCCCCCGACCTCCAGGCCCCTGGCGAACCTCTGGAGCGCGGCCAGTCGCGCGCCGAGCCCCTCCAGCTCCTTCCTCATGCCGGCGTTCTCGGCCCCGAGCCTCTCCACCTCTCTCTGGAGTTCTGTTTTCTGCAGCTCCAGGGCTTCACGCTGGGACACACGCTTGACTCTGCAGCTGGCGGCGTAGCCCCGGTTCTTCAAGGTGCGCCGGCGCTGCTTCAGCTTCTGGATCTCGTCGCGGGACATGCCGCGCAGGTGCAGGTTCAACTCTCGTACTGTGAGGGACATGAGCTCGTTGTCCGACAGGACGGGCACATTCTCACCGCATTCCTGCTTCACCTGAAGGAAAAAAAAAAGAGGACGGGGTAAACGTGGAGAAGGGAGAGAAGACAAAACACAACCAATGACGTAAAAGAATAGCTGATAGGAAGGTAAAATGTATTTATCAGCAAAATTAACGTTATCTTTCTAGCAGAAATAGTCCCAGGCTAAAACACGACTGATTGAGATAACAGCACTGAGTTTTATTTCAGGCTGTGCGTTACCTTCAGGGCTTTGTTGTTTCTTTCTGATGTCATGATCCGACTGTCTTCGGCCTCTCCACGCACCAGTCCACACAGATACAGACACTGCGGACGAAGAGAAAAGGGGCACAAAAAACATTTATGTTGTGACATGTGACTCTTGTGAATCATGCTGTTTTGGTTCAGATCCTGCCTGACATTTACCATCCGCTCACAAGACAGCCAGTCATGCACGCTAAAGAAAAGGAGAACCCACAGATCTTTCATGCTTCTCCAAACGCGCTCTCTCATTAAACCCTGTGGTTTCATATTAAAGGAAGAGGAGGTTTTGAAAGCGACACGCCGTTCTCAGTTAGCTGGAATAGCGAGGAGGAAGTTACCGTGCGTCTGCCCTTTGGTTGCTCAAAGCAGGTGTCCTAACCAATTCCTTCAACACTTCCTCTTGTCAACACAACACCAACGGTTCAAAGCTTTCATTGTGGGGAAAGATTTCTCACCGTTTCAAGAGACATTTAAAGTGACAGAGAACACAACATTGTAATAAACACTCAAATAGAAAACAGCTGAAACTTTTCTGTAGCACTAACTGACTTTTTTCCTTGAAACCTATAAATTACTACAATAAAAAAAAAGGGGTCTCGACACCAAGGTCAGGTGAGTTTCACACACTTTAATTGCTTCTTCCATTAACAACCTGTAACGATAGCAGGAAGAGTGTTTGTTTAAGTCTGTACCGCCTAAACGCCGCTGTGTTTGGAAATACTCTCCCGGTCTTCTTGCTGATCGGTTCACACAGGCTGCGTGGGGACTTCCTACACCCGTCTTAAGGTCAGCTCGCACGTGTTGTTGTGTGGGATTAAAGTCCAACAACTTAACTGGGACAACAGAGTCACTTCTTGGTTGATTTGCCCGCTGTGTGTTTTCAGATCACCGTCATGTTGATAAAAAAATAAATTACGGTGTACTTGAACTTGAAGTTGTTTTAGCGATATGGATTTCTGACCCGATGATACCGGATAGAAACGACCACATGGTGTGTTGACGAGAAGCTACAATGCATGTGACTGGATTTAGCAAAGATATCTTCTGACATTAGCAGTTATCTAAGTTTTACTTTGACATTATCAAACCACAGGGGGTTTTCCCACCATAGTGTTTGGAGAGTGAAAGTGTGAACTTCAATGTTTTGCAACAATGGATTTTCTTTCTGACTGGGTTTTCAGTTTGTTGTTTTTGATGCCCAGAAATGTGAACAAATTAAAATTTCAAAAAAAGTTACAAGCATGGTTGCATGATACTGGATGTGCATGAAGCTTTCAGGGAGCTGAGTAGCTTTTGACAGCTTCACTAATGAGCTAAAAACTCTTTTTAGAAACAGTCGACTAGACCATGCTGCAGCTACAATTCACTCCTTGATATATTGCCTATTGACAGCCACGTCTTGAAGATGAGGTCAGGACCTTTGTGACCAAATTTGAATTTTAGAAATACGTGATTATTAATCAAGACAATTTCAAGTTAAGGTAAACAGATTTACTCCTCACTTTTGCATGAGGTAAGCTGACATTCATTAGAATTGCACACTACATTACACTTCTATAAATGAGGCATTTTCTACTACTAATGTATGGCATTTTGTTCCAGGAGTCAAAACTATCAAATCTATTAAAAAAAAGGTGTAAACATCTGTGTAGAGAGAGAGAGTAGCTGCCAGTCAGAAAACAAACAAGTAAACCATGCTGCCGGGCAGGAGGAAGTTACAGTCACATTTAGTCAGTTTCATTTTTAGGACCCCTCGAGCTCAGTTTCAAAGCCATAAAAATCAAATTCCCGTTAAAAAAAACTTGACTTCATAACAGTGGAATGGGCGTTAACGGTACATGTAGGCCTAAAGCTCGTGTACAGTAGGCGTTGCTCCACAAGAGCTAAATAAAACTGGTCTGTAGTTTGCTGACATTTAACTGCATTTCCCGGCATGTGTGGGACGTGGATGCGGCAGGAGCAGCGGCTGTCCGAGCAGCCGGCTGGAAACCCCTCAGACCGCCGTTTCGTAAAGTCAGGGTGATTCAGCAATAAAGCGTCTGCTCAGCTCCACAAAGACCGCCCGTCAGTCCAAACCAGGAACACCAGCTGTGACCGCGTCTTTCCTGTGTCCGTCCAAACAGCAACGGGTCTCCACGATGGTGCCTCCCTATAAATATCACTTAAGACGACGTACTTTTCTGCTCCCAAAGTGGGACGCAACAAGTGAACGCAGCACTGCCAAACGTAGCCTACGACTGAGGCTAGTTAGCGGGGTTTTGTAAAGTAAAACACCCCGATATATGCTCAGTTTTGATCTAAATTACTACAAAAACAAACAGCGAATAGAGACAGCCTTTGGAAATATGCCTGTAGCGTCGCTCCCTCCATAATCCACCCGTATCCTTATAGGGAGAGGAGGTGAAGGCGCTGCTGCTATAGTAAACAGCCATCACGAGTGCCCTCGACATCCATTTTAGTAAGACTTTAAATATTCCATTTAAATGGGTATAAAACATATAGATACAAACGAACAGTGGGACATCGTTTGGCTGTCAGGTGTTACAAGTATAGAAGCATAAATGTGAAGAGCGGGGCCACATGATCAGCAGCATCTTAGACATGCTAGTAACGTTAACTGTTAGCACCTAGCATCAACGGCTCCGGACGAGCTAACCTAAAGGAGATTAAAGCAAACAGCTGCCTGCTCACTCGTCCTTGGTTGGTTGGCGAGTCCCCGGCGGAAAGAAGTCCCCTAGTGTTTGTCTATGTTCATCAAATTCAAGCTAAATGTTAAAACGTTTAATATTTAGTAAAACATATCATTTACCTGCTGGGTCGACGCGACGCTCGCGACAAAATGTCAGTCCGCCTTTTCCCGGAATTACTCCGCTGCTCTCTGAGGTTGGATTCTTTCATTCACAAAAAACACAAGCGACAATGACGTCAGGTCTAAAGAATGAGGGCGGAGCCAACTCCGCCCCCGCGGCGTACTCCGGGAGGATGTAAACAAGGAATCCCTGCGTCCCAGAACTTTTCCATGACCAGCCCCCCTTTTATTCCCAGCAACAACAACTTCTCTGAAAAAAAGGTAAAACTACTGGGAAAGTATTTAGAGTCACACTTTGCTGACACAAGCGGTAGAAACTAATAAATGGGGAAGTTAAAATTCATGCAGAATCTAACAACAAAAACAAGTCAGAAATATAAAAACCCACACTTCCCACAAACACATGCACTCATTGTTTTCAGTATAAGTGTCGCATTTGATGAAAAGTGCGTTTATAGGAACATCAATTCCCCTGCTGCACGACAGACAATGTGGGTGGTCCATTGTGTCTCTGTTTTTCTGCACGAATGGATTTTATATTAATTATTAAGAATGATCCTGGGAGTTTATTTATATGGGGATATTTATGTTTTCCGTAATCTTGTGTAGCTGTCAAAAACATATGAAGGGAAATTCAGAGGACAAAGCATGTATTAAAAATAGCCTACTTCCAATTATGCTCAATTTAAGTATATATGTTTTAATGCACATGCAGTTAAAATATGTATATTCAACATCGCGATTATGACCAATGGTTCTACTCTGAACTACTATGTTGTACATATTTTTGAGAGAATGCCATTCATTGGTTTGTCCGACGGGGCTGGTAGCCTCCATTTGAGCTGAGTTTATTTTAAACCATAAGAGGAAACGTGAATTTAAAAAAAAAAAAAAACTATGTCCTGACTGTTTTTCTGTTCAACTGAGTTGCAAAACGGTGAGACATTTGATCATGTCAAACGCAAAATAGACCCCAAAATAATAGCCAATAATGTGATTTTTTTTGGTGTTCTTCCAATCCTTAACAAGTGGTAAAAGCATGCTACTGCTCTATCTAAGGTAAATCTAAGGTGCGGTAAACTGTTGATGTGTCTTTTAATGACTACTTGGGAAGCCGCGGACATCCGCCACCGCAGGCTGCTGTTGGACAGCCGCAACGGCAGGAGGCGCTGTTTATTTATGGGTGACGTACAAACTGACCCCTGACCCGCTGTCGTAATGCGTCCCCGACAAACCTCACGTTTTCCCACTGTGACCTCGGACTGTCGTTGAACAGATGCACGCCTCCTAGCATTAGCTTGCATGAAAGTCCGTGGGAAGCCTTCAGAAACGCACTGAACGGATTGTCGGCTTCACCGTGTTATAATTTCCCCGCCGCGCGCACAGCTGCTGATCCAGGGCCGACGGAGAGGAGCGGGCGAGCAGAAAAAACATGCCCACAATTGAGGAGCTTCCCCCCGCTGAGGGCCCGGCGCCCAGCCGGCCCCCCGCGGACGAGATTGACGACGACGAAGATGAAGATGTTAGTAGCTAGTGATTTTGTGGTACTTCGGAAATGTGAATGAAGAAAGGAGAGCCATAACATGACAAGTCACACTGTTCTTTCTCGTCTAAGCATTGCTAGCTAACACGGCTACACCAATGCTAACTAGATAGTTAGCTCTTGAGGTTTCCTAGCTATGACAAACCCCGAATGAGTCCAGTTGCAAGCGTGTGCAAATGTTAAATAGTTAAAACATTGTTTAATCTAACTAGCAGTGTTTTCACTGTCATGTCATGAGAGTAGCAGCAATGTATCAGTGTTAACAGCTAAACCAGCCTGCTCGCAGCTTTAACTTCCGGATGGGCTATATGGAACTATATTTACCCTAATGTGGATTTATTTTGTTCTGCATGCATTTTATTCATACGAGCTGCCGCTTGGGTCCGTACTCAGTCTTTTTGTTTTATAGCGTCGTGTCTGATGATCGTATTTGTGTCCTTCAGCTGGATGAGACGCTGATGGAGAGGTTGTGGGGCCTGACAGAGATGTTCCCCGATACCATTCGCACTGCTGCCGAGGTGTCTGCATCATGCTCCGTCTCACTGGCCAAGACGTTTTATGGGTAAATCTGATGTCTCACATTGTCACTGCAGAAATTTATAGTGTGTGTTACGCTACCTGAGTGGATCAAGAGATTAACTACCAATGCATCGGCCTGATCCCAGCAGCCGCCATTGGTCCTGTATTTGTTTTCTGAAGTCAGACTCCCATCTTCCAAACAGTTATGCATTATGTATCACTGGAGGCTAATTATAGAAACAGCAGTCCTTACTTCATACCTTTTGACGGTCACATCTTAGACATCCAAAACTAATCAGGTTGTTAACTTGTTTCAGTTTTTCCCGCTCGGCGCTCTGGGTCGGTACTACCTCCTTTATGATCTTGGTGCTGCCTGTTGTGTTTGAGACGGAGAGACTACAGCTGGAGCAGCAGCAGCTACAACAGCAGAGACAGGTGAGCAATCATGTGCACGTACGGCAACCAGTCGCTGAGACGGCCAGAAACACAAACAGTTTTACAGAGGTGTGGAAGTAAGCGTTGACACATACTAAGGAATAAACATTGCATGAACGGAGATTGTAAATTCTAATGGGTTAATGTGTCGTCTGATGACATTCATGACATCTGAACGATCAACTTTTTCTCTTCCAGATCCTGCTGGGGCCCAACACTGGAATGTCTGGTGGGATGCCGGGCATGATGCCTCCTGCACCTGGCAAGATGTGAGACACGGAAAGAGCCGACATGAACCTGAGATCTGCTCCTAAGCGATACAGCGGGGCCGGTCGCAAGGAGAGACAGAGAGACAGTGGAGAAGGGTCAAGAGCTACAGTTTAAAAGAGAAGCACAAGCTGGATGTCAACAGCATGAAAGGCCCACTCCAACATATTAGATTGGCTGATGGGATTGGAGGAGGGGTGATGTGTTTTCTAACACTTCTCTCTCGCTGTCTCTCCTTACTCCAACATCATGCAGAGACTTATTTCCAGGAGCACTGCTTCTATTTTCATTTTTTGAACAAATCTGTAATCGACATGAATAATTTGTTCTTTAGGGGATAGGAGGTATAAGTGGATAAATTGACAGCAGAAGGTTACCAGTTATATGTCTTGGTGTTTGCGGCCTAAAGAACATTGCTATACTTATACTTGCAGTATTTTTGCAGTTTTGTCTACCGTGATCTAACAGACAGGTCTGATGCATTGTAAACCACACTGTAAACGCTATTAATAGATACGTGGTCTTCAGGACGGCCTCTTGAAATTTAAATTGCTAAATTTATCTCCTTTCTATGTGGCCCATTCCTATTAGTACATTTGTCACATGTCACAATTTAAAGTTAGACGATATACAGTGTGTCGGTATATCATAGTGCAATCTCTCTCACTTCAGTTATTGAATTGGTTATGTTGAGTTTCAAATAACAGATAGATTGTATATTGCAGCAACACCAGATTCCCTGGTGTTAAATTATTCAAAGATTGTTTGGTCCTTTTCTTTTGATAGTATGTGAAAAGTGAAATTATATTGTCATTGAAGAGCATGACATATGGTTTTTGACAACTATTATGGTGGTGGACGAAAGTTTTATGCTAAATCTCTCAATACTGTCCCGGTTCCACACAGTCTGTGTTATTTTCTGTTCTCTTTTGCCATCCGTGTGAATGTACAATCTTTCATTTTTTCAGTGAGCAAACTCATGTCTCTGTTTTTTGTTCAACATCACTGTGGTAATTAAAACACCAAACCAAATGGAAAGATAAGTGTTTACTTTCAGTGTGTTGGGTATGTCATCAAATGGCTTCAAGTAGGGATTTATGAATGACATGCCAGACTAAATAATATTATTAAAGATGTTAACAAATAAGTAATTAAAGTTTTCTAATATTAAAATGACTGAATGCTTATATGTTGTGTCTCAATATAGGTTTTAGACCAATTGCCTTCTACACCTTTTAACAACAGACAGTTTAACTTTTCATAGCAGGAAAAGCACATTATTGAAATTACCTGAGAGCTGTAACCCAAATATAATGCGGCCATAATTTAAGTTACTTTGAA
Source organism: Clinocottus analis (assembly GCF_023055335.1). Classification (NCBI taxonomy): domain Eukaryota; kingdom Metazoa; phylum Chordata; class Actinopteri; order Perciformes; family Cottidae; genus Clinocottus; species Clinocottus analis. Next base: position 11,317,130 of record NW_027175920.1, on the reverse strand, counting down.
AACGTGTGCTTGTCCTACTGTGGTATATCAACATCTGCAGTGAAACTGGTCCATTATTGTGGTCATGATGCTTTAGTTTTTTACTATAGTGTCATGCATACAACTATGCCCAGTCTCCGTAATAGAAACCCCAATATAATATTCTAATATTTCCAGAATGCATCGCATGTATTTTCAAATGGATATCAATGCGCACATTTGTAGTGCCAGTGTCCCCTGATGCATTCACTGCTCTTTTTAAGCTTCTAGTCTTTGTCAGTATAAATGGGAACGTTTTCTCTTTGTGCTCAGGGTCAGTCACTAATAAGCGCTTCTGAAAATCACTATGACTCATATACGCATATTAATTACTTTTTGAAGTTGGGCATGCGCACCTAAAATTATTAACCGTTAGCAATATCACGATACATCGATAGGTTATGGTCGTTCAACTGATTAGTTTAAAATTTCCGACTGTACGTGAACAGAACAAAATCATGAATTCCCGCCAGTTGTCTCACGTGACGATCTCCTCACACAAGCTGAAGAGCACTTTGCCCTCTAACTTGTATGTTTTAGTCAGTATCTCCTATCGTTTTGTTTTAAACAATTTAACAAGCAAGAGTCCCAGTTTTGTTAGTTTTAATAACCATCGTGTTGATTTCGAGGGTAGCTGAAAGACCAGAGTAACTACAGCTTGATAAGATAGAAGTTTCGCTACATAGACCGGTTAGCATTAGCTACATTAACTTAGTTATTTTAGCGTTAGCTGACCCTAGCTAAATAAACTGAATCAGCAAGAATCCATTTAGTTTTGAACGTTTAGTCCATACTACATTGAACATGAAAACTGCTGAGGACCAGGTTGTTGAAGAGGATACTCGTTTTCAGGATGAAGAGGTGAGACAAAATATATTTAGGCGTTACCATTTATCTTTGCTAACTCACATTGGCCTTCCCTGACTAGAACCCCCCCCCCCTCCAGAATCGCGCTCTCTCTCTCTCTCTCTCTCTCTCTCTCTCTCTCTCTCTCTCTCTCTCTCTCTCTCTCTCTCTCTCTCTCTCTCTCTCTATATATATATATATATATATATATATATATATATATATATATATATATATATATATAAAACAAAACACTGTCCTATCTCGGACGCTGTCAGCTATTAGCCTAGACCGGACATAGCCGACGTCAGACGGCATTTTCATCGGCGATTGCCAGAGAAGTGTAAGTAGTTTTACTCTATACATATCAAGTAATCTAACAATCTTACAGAGTAAAACTACTTACACATCTCTCGCTATCACCGATGAAAATGCCGTCTGACGTCAGCTATGTCCGGTCTAGGCTAATAGCTGACAGCGTCCGAGATAGGAGCTAGTTATATAAAATCAAATGTGCTTCTCAGCAACTAACTTGATTTTATTTGTCTTTACAGGACACCTTCTTCCAAGACATTGACCTCCTCCAGAAACATGGGATTGTGAGTAAATAGCAGGGCTGTGACAGCTGAAGGGTTTCCCATCAGATGAAAAGTAATTTGTCTATGTAAATATTCTCTGTCCTTCCTATGACCACAGAATATGGCAGACATTAAAAAGATGAAGTTAGTGGGTATCTGCACTATAAAGGGGATCCAAATGACGACCCGAAAGGCTTTGTGCAACATCAAGGGCCTGTCAGAGGCAAAGGTGGAAAAGATCAAGGAGGCTGCTGGGAAAATGCTGGTAAAAGGGGCTTTTCTACTGTTAATTAATTGTTATTCTTCAGCAAGTACTAATTTATTCTAGTGATCGTAAAACTGAATTACATAGAATATTTGGGTTTTATTCGATGATTTCCTTTACATTGTAGAATGTTGGTTTCCAGACCGCCTTTGAGTACAGTACGAGGAGGAAGCAGGTGTTCAACATCACAACCGGCAGCCAGGAGTTTGAGTTAAGATTTGCTCTTAATGGTGATTCCACGTAGACTGTAAGATTTAAACTGCTGATCATATTATTTGTTTGTTTGTATTCTATGCATTCAAAATAACATTTTCCATATACTCAAAGTAGGAGATGTAGTGATGTAATACAGCTAATCATCCGTGAAGTTTTTCTGAAATAATGATGCAGCTGAAATGTGGCCCATCATGGTCTAAAAGGTGACATTACAGGTTTTTTATTTTATTTTAAATTTAATCCAGATAAATAACTATACTGGTACTTAAAATTGATATTTGGAACTTTGCTTTTACTGTAATATTTAATTGGCTGGTAGGATAACTTTTTTCAAAACTTTGAGATTAACCAGCTAAGTGGATAAAAAATTATGTCTTAGTGTCTTTAATTGTGAATCTGTTAAAATATGACTGATTGGAAGTAAAGATGTTACAACTTGTGTTTTGTATCTCTACAGTAAACTTTTGGGTGGAGGTATAGAGAGTATGGCTATCACGGAGGCCTTTGGCGGTGAGGAGATGTCTTCCAATAGCCACACATACTGTGTGTAGTTATATTGTTTTAATATCACTCAGTTTTCAGCACTGGCTCAAAACTATGACTTCATTATTTCATCCTACAGAGTTCCGCACAGGGAAAACCCAGCTGTCTCACACGTTCTGTGGTAAGGAAGGAGCCTTTTTTTAAAAAAGGCTGCCTGGAAGTGAAGTCAAAGTCAAATAAAACTGATGTTGTTTTGTAAAGTCACTGCTCAGCTGCCAGGCGATGACGGCTACTCTGGCGGGAAAGTCGTCTTCATTGACACAGAGAACACCTTGTATCCTCACAATGATTGGAACAACCATGCAACATTTCATGTGCAGTTTAGTTGGTGTTTCAATCCACCGTCGCTCTTAACTGAAGTATCAGGTGTTTGTTATTAGTTGCCCCAGGAAAAACCCTGGCTATAGATAGCGCTGCATTACCTCATCCATATCACTCTACTGTGCGCTGATTTAGAAAACATGTTTATGAGAGATGTTTCTCTAGTAGTTGTCCTCATGTGACAATACTATGACTGTTCATGTGTGTGTCAGTGTGTTTTCTTGTTCTGTTTCACGTCATCCTTGACTCCGGTCCAAGTCGTCCAGACAGACTGAAAGACATCGCTGACAGGTTTAATGTGGACCACGGTGCTGTGCTGGACAACGTGCTTTATGCCCGGGCCTACACCAGTACGAACATTTACTTCATTTCAACCAGAGAACTATGGCACATTTGTGTTGTGCAAAGGGAGAGCAGTTTGTGATACTTGGTTGTATTTAACGTTTGTCTTTTTGACACTTCTCAGGTGAACACCAGATGGAGCTGTTGGACTTTGTCGCTGCCAAATTCCACGAGGAAGGAGGAGTGTTCAAACTTTTGGTGAGTATCAGAATGAACTAGAGGAACTTCTTCACATATTCATAATGTCTGTGGTTTTATGTCCCCCCTCTGTTTTATTAAGTCTCTGTGAAGCTCCGCATGAATTCTGATATGCTGCTCCTCCCTGTTGTCAGATCATCGACTCCATCATGGCTCTGTTCAGAGTAGACTTTTCTGGTCGAGGCGAGCTGGCTGAGCGGCAGCAGAAACTGGCTCAGATGCTCTCCAGGCTGCAGAAGATCTCTGAAGGTCTGAACCAGGACTGTGCTTATGGACAAATATGTAAAATTACAAACATCAGCCATGTATATTAACTGGCATGTGCAGTGAATATCGCAAATTAATATGCTGTTTGTTGACTAATTTGGTGCTTTTGTGTCTCTCACATGGTGGTCTCAAATATGCATAAAGGCATATTGTTCCAAAGAATGACACATATTTTGCCCATGTTTGGTTTTCATTTATGTTTTTCTTAGAGTACAACGTAGCCGTGTTTATCACCAACCAAATGACAGCTGATCCCGGTGCAGGAATGTCGTAAGAGTCATAAATCAGACAAACTTTGACTTTCAAATTCTGTTTTCTGTCATTGTTTAAAGCTTTGGTGAGATTTTTTTTTCTTTCCTTCTTTTAGGTTTCAAGCTGATCCCAAGAAGCCAATTGGTGGGCATATCCTGGCCCACGCCTCCACCACAAGGATCAGCTTGAGGAAAGGGCGTGCGGAGATGAGAATTGCTAAAATATTTGATAGGTAACTGTTTATTTTTTGACGAATACTGGTAATGCAGGATTTTTGGATGCAGTGCATTATGATGCACAGCATAAAGGGGAAACTGCTGTATCAAGTCGAAACATCACAAAAAAAACACATAAAATAAGTGCAAACATCAGGAATAAATCTTAAAACACACTTTTACATAAATCACATGAAAATGAACAAATCTCAATTCACATGTTTACAAGAAAACCCACACTCTGTAAACTGTAAAAACTAGTTAGTAACAATTAGTAAGTTTTCATAGCAATGTAATCTTAGTGAACTAAAAAGGGTTGCTTTGACATGACCACGGAACTCATAATAGTTATTTGAACAGTGAAAACATTTGAGACTCACATTTGCTCTTCTCATTTATCTCTCCTTGATATTCTCTAGTCCTGATATGCCTGAGAATGAGGCCACATTTGCCATCTCAGCTGGAGGAGTTACTGATGCCAAAGAGTGAAGGATAAAAGGAAGAGAGACACGTCTTCACATAGTCCTGTTACCACCAGTTTACCTTATTTCAGGTATTTGTAATGGATTTGTTTATTGAGTTGTATAACTTTTGTATAATTTATGTGTTCACATAGTCCCCTGTTACCACCAGTTTAAAGTTATTTCAGGTATTTTTAATGTATTTATTTATTTATTGAGTTTTATAACTTTTATATAATATATTACCTTAAAGTTACACTGGCTATCTTGTACCATGGTTTGATGCATGTATTCTGCACTTTGTATTTTTTTTTTACTGTTTTTTGATGTTGGAATAAACACAAAAAAGATAAGAGTCTGTGGTGCACCCTATTTTCTTAGCGTATAGTCCTGAGTTAGCTCAACTTCCCTCCAGCGAAGAAGAGACGTGTAACGAGGTGACACCCTGCTGCTGTCAGGCCGGTGCTGGCCTCTAGCGGTGTGTGCAGGAACTGCAGCGGCTGTACGCCACTTCTCGTCGGCTACGGGATCCATATGCTTGCGAAAGCAAGGCTTAACAAAGCAATGGGAACTTCACCAAATGTGCTGCTGAGAGTCTAAACATTACCGGCAACTAAACGCGTTTTCACGGAACGGTAAACAGCGCCCACCTCGCCGGTAGCGGAGAGCTTGACAACTCTGGCCAAAGGAGCGATGGACCCGAGAGACACAGCCCCGGATTCGTGGGAGCTGGAGGAGGACGCCGAGGCCCCGGTTGCCGCGGCGGAGCTCCCGTCCGCCTTCGCTGCCCTCAACGTCAACGCCAAGCCGTTTGTCCCCAACGTCAACGCCGCGGTGTTCATACCGAGCTTCATTCAAGCCAGCGCCGAGGAAAGTCCGCCTTCAGACGGTGGGTGGATGCCAGACAGCTGGCTGGAAGTTAGCTTAACTTGCTAGCTCGCGTGCTAATCCAGCTACGTTAGCCTTCTTCTCGGCTCCGTCCACACGGTGCCACACTTATCGCATTCCCACGAACTCACCAACAAGTCGGCCCCAGTGTTATTCACGTGTTTTAACGGTTTAATAGTTGCGTTATAACGCAGTCAACAGCTGCAACCAGATGTCAACTGAAAACACGTGTCAAATGAATATTCATGAAAGCTTTGACACGCTTTGCTTTTCTCTCTTTAAAGGTGCCCCTGATCCAGTTGCCAGCATGGAGGTGGCAGAAACAGCCGGTATGCATGGTCCACTGGGTGCTCTACACGGTGTTCAGGGTATCAAGTTACTGGTCAGGTTGTGTTCCCACGGGACAGGTGTGGTTATTGGCTCAGGTGTGTGCATTTACCTGCAGCCAGATTTGAAATCTCAGAAACGAAGCTCATGCAGACTGGTCGAGCTCGGGTGCTCCCGTCTTGTGGGGTTCACTTACTGAGCCATATTTGGATTGCTGGCCGAGGTTTAACTCATGTGCACGGGCCTACGAATAATATGATCTATATGATGCAACCTCACTTGTCCATGCCCGAAATAGACATCCCCTTGGCACATGTTCGAGGCCTGCTGTTGTTCAATCACTTTGTGCTGCCAAGTTGTAATTTGGCAGAGTCCAGTTCATTCACATATTTGCACTGACACTAGATGTGTTGCGCCTGTACTCAAGTTACAGGAAGCTGGAGGTGTTTTTGTTTTGTACTGGAGTGGCTGAGCACTGCAGCTGGACAGAGTGAGAGACACAGGGAGAACAAAAGATCAGATGTATTGTATAGACGGGGCAGACCAAGGTGTGATCCGGAGAAACCTTTTCTTTATTAGTGTATTTCCTACAAGCATGTTCATAGAGATGCTTGTTCTTAAACCTCGTTGAATTTCTCTCAACATGTCTGAAAGAAAAATCATAGTTACAGCATGATGAGACTGCCGACAAAGTCGGGACACAAATGGCTTTTCTAAGTTGCCAGCAGCAAATTCTCGCCGGCTGATTATAAAGGAGGAGGGTTGAGAGGAAAATAGGCTTTGTGAATGACTGCTGGGCTGCATAATTTCATAGTTACGAAAATGGGAGGTTTATTTGTTGCCATGGGAAGATGCCTCTTCTGCACGGCTCAGCAGATTTCAGCGTACCATTGTCACAGTTTATTTTGCTTCTTTTAGTTGTACTTGTTTGCTCAGCAGAACTTTGCATCGATTGTATTTCTAACAGGTGGACAAGATTAATGAACTATTAACTGCAGACCACTCGGTGAAGTCCTGCGACTCTTTAAATGATTTGTGAAGGCACTTGCTCAATAATTGTAGGAGCACGTGTTATCCTCAAGGCCTGTATGACACGTATGGAGTATCAAGGCACAGGTCCAATTGTTGGTGAACATGGAAATCAAATGCCATGTGTCAAATATGTGTCATAGTTTAGCTTTTTATACAATTTTAAGATTACAATAGCCCAAAATATCCACACTAAAAAAAAACAACTGTTGACCATGTGGTTGAGCAGCTGTTGTGACATCAAAATCATTTATTTTACTCAGATTGGACGATACAGTGGTTAATTTGTAACATTTGTAAATCGTGTCGACCATTAGTTTTCATTAAGTTACTGTAGGTAAAGGCAGTTTCACAGAAGGTTCTCTGAAATCAGGACACATTTAGAATCAAAAGACATAATTGCACCTGCATAGCACCCAATAATTACCATATAATTACACTCACAATGTCAAAATGGAACACCTGACTGATAATGGTGTTGCAAATACAAGGGTTTAAGAAGAAAGGTTTAAGAAGAAGGAATACAGTTTCTCTACATGCTCAATGTGTGCAACAAAGGGGACCGTCTTCCACATCTTATAGCCGAGTTCAGAGGATCGGCGGTTCGATCCCCGACTCCGCTGACCCATGTCGATGTGTCCTTGAGCAAGACACTTAACCCTAAAATTGCTCCCGTAGCTGCACCTATGGTGTATAATTGGTTGATAATACTGATGTGGCACTTTGCATTGTTGGCTCCTCCCAACAGTGTGTGAATGGGTGAATGATGTCATGTAGTGTTGAAGCGCTTTGAGTGGTCGGAAGACTAGAAAAGCGCTATACAAGTACATGTCCATTTACCATTCACCATCTTTGTGCAACTGTGATGGTTCCAGCTCCAGTGGAGAATGGAGGCACAGAGGCAGACATGACCACAGAGGAAGAGACGTGGGAGCAGAAGGAGGAGCCGGGGGGAGAAGGAGGAGGAGGAGGTAAACAGGAGGACCTGGGTTCAGAAGGAGCCAGTGACGAGAACACCGTGAGGGACGAGGACGAGGAGATGATGGAGGAGGAAGAGGAGGAGATGCCCATGCCCAAGGTGGCGCCGGCACCGCCGGATGCCCCCAAGAAGGAACATGTGAACGTGGTCTTCATCGGTCACGTGGGTGCGTCTGATTTGTGTATTCATTCATCTTAGAAAGACTGGGGAGCGTTGGATTCACCTCATGATGTTTATACCTGTTTCTGTCTCATAGATGCTGGTAAATCAACTATTGGCGGACAGATCATGTAAGTAATCAATTTATTCACGTTCTGTGTTGGCTGGTCACAGAGCTGCAGGATAGAAACATCCAGTATTTATCTGAATGTAGTGGAGTGACACTTTGACTTTGTTAGTTGTTGCCACTATGACTGGAAGCTACGATGCAACAGGTGGCCTCTTACGCAACAGTTTCACCGTTGCCTTCCTGATGACAGAGATATAATAAATGATGCTTTGACAACTTGTCCCTTTCTTTCTTTCTTTCTTTCTTCCTTTTAGGTACTTAACTGGAATGGTGGAGAAGCGAACCCTGGAAAAGTATGAAAGAGAAGCAAAAGAAAAGAACAGGGAGACATGGTGAGAAAGGAGATCCTTATTTTCTTGTGTTTAAAAATAGCATGCATTTGATTTGGACGTTAAGTATTAATATGTGTGAATGAATTGCGGTAAGCTGCTTAAATTATTTCAATGAAATTATACATTTGACCTACCAATATGTTGTTTTGCATGTTTTGTTTTCCTTTGCCAGCTAATCACCATGGAGTTCAATGTCAATCATTTAAGCAAATATCACAAAGGTTTTGATTACAACAGGCTTGTTTGGCACAGCTATCTTAAGCGCCTCATAACAGAGTTATGAAAAACACAAATTCATAAGTGAATATGGTTGTTGCAGGTACCTGTCGTGGGCGCTGGACACAAACCAGGAGGAGAGGGACAAAGGCAAGACGGTCGAGGTCGGGAGAGCTTACTTTGAGACGGAGAAAAAACATTTCACGATCCTGGATGCCCCCGGACACAAGAGCTTTGTCCCTAATATGATCGGTGGAGCGTCACAAGCCGACCTGGCCGTCCTGGTGAGATGGACAGGGACACAAAGCTAACGCTAACTAGCCCTAAACCTCTGAGACACAGAGACACAACCTTGTACTGACGCAAAGAGAAGTGTGAAGTGATTCATACACATCTTGTACATTTATTCCTAAATGATTCCACTGGTGAGACGCTCGTGTACGACCTGGAAATGCTCAGAAAAAAAGTATAAACGTCCATGGAAACTTCTCAAACGGAGAATCCATTTCCTACTGACCCTGTTTATTACATATTTTATAACCATGTTCTTTAAATGTCACTAAATACTGGAACTTCCTTCTGCCTCCCTTATTGGTTTGTGTCAGGTGATTTCAGCAAGAAAGGGGGAGTTTGAGACCGGCTTTGAGAAAGGTGGACAGACACGGGAACATGCCATGCTGGCTAAAACCGCAGGAGTCAAGCATCTCATTGTCCTGGTCAACAAGATGGACGACCCCACTGTCAACTGGAGCCTAGAAAGGTGAAGTAGGACTTTTGTTGGCTTAAATGCTCCATCAGTGGCCTTTCCACACTTTATTCATGTCAACACAATCAATTACAAAGATACAAATTGGTATTGACTTTCTGTTTCATTCAGATGTTGTTCAGACCTCCCACTCGACTTCTGACCCGAAAAGATTCATGATGTCCTGCATTTCATGTTATTGTTTTTCACTGCTTTGCTGCAGGTATGAAGAGTGTAAGGAGAAGCTGGTCCCGTTTCTGAAGAAGGTGGGCTTCAACCCAAAGAAGGACATCTACTTTATGCCTTGCTCTGGACTCACAGGTTCCAACCTCAAGGACCCCGTACTCGAGTGCCCCTGGTACACGTAAGTGCTCTGCAGACGGCTCCGTATGGCAGCACCGTATTGTCCGGTTGTCTGGTTTAGATACTGCGCCGTTATTCGCCACCGGCTACACACACTCAATTATCTTGAGCGATGATTACTTTTGTTAACTATTAACAAAGTCAATCATAGGAAAATCTTTCAGCTGCCATGTTTTTAACCCGTGGCATGAAGAGCATGAAGTGTTGACTGCATGGTCGCGGCTGCGTTTTAGCTTCATTCAGGATACCTGGTTCACCTGCCAGCAGTTTCTGTTCCTTTTTAATGCTTCGTCGCTGTCGCTCTGTTTTCTGGCACAGTTTTGCTCTTGTTTCCCAGAGGTGATCAGACAGCGCCGCTGACACAATGTTGATCTGCAGTAGCGCCCTTCTTGGCATCTGCCTCTTTATGATGGAACGTGTTTGTTCCCCGTTATCTCACGGCTCCATACTGTCGACTTCTGACATGTGTCCACCCAACTTGGGCGTGTTTCTTTTTTATGATTGTGTTGAATTAGGCCACCAAACACGATCACATGCCATCTTCATCTCATACAGGCCTTCTGGTCTGACCTTTAATTTGCTAGAGTATAGACTAGGACATTTTATAGTTAATATAGTCATAAAAGACATTTTGGTGACGCTTTTTAACAACTGTAATTAAAGTCTTCGTGAAACAGGAGTTTGAGCATCTTTTCCCGAGTGAAACAGAGTCTTTGAGTGGTGTACTTTCACAAAAAAGGATTTTACTTTAATCCTTCCCATTTGATTGGACCGCCATTCATATTTTGCATATTTCGTTTTACAGGAAGAAAAGAGCATAACATTGCGAAGAAATGTATTTTTTTTTGTAAAAGAAGAAAATAGAAAATGCTTATATTGTTATACAGGTGCACAATAAGACATGGATGTGATGTTAAAGGCTTAAAAGAGCATATTACATTTCATCTAAACTTTAAAGGAGATCAACTCATGACAGGAATCAAAGATAAACTGTAACTTGTCGACATGGATAGTAGACAGAAAATGATCATGCTATTTATTTATTCATTATTTGAGAATGCACTTGAGATAAAAGTCACAGGCTGAAATCACACACTCGGTCGTAGTCAGACTCATGAAGACATTTCTGATTTTTTTTGTGACTGGTGATCTTTGTTCTTTACCAGGGGTTTGCCATTTATTGCCCATCTGGACAGTTTGCCAAACTTCACCAGATCCAACGATGGACCAATCAGACTACCTATTGTAGACAAGTACAAGGTGAGCAGATGGAGGCCATGTGTTCTCTTTCTAAAGAGAGGAAAAGCAGAAATCTGTGGCAGCTTGTCTTCTCCGCTGCACTGTGTGGGCGTCCAATTTCTTTTGGCCAAAATCTTTTTATATTCACTCTCCAGTTTGTCATTCTCCTTCCTGTTGGGCGATTTTCCAAGAGCAATGTGCTCACACACACACACACACACACACACACACACACACACACACACACACACACACACACACACACACAGAGGCACACACACACTCTGCATAGTCATTTCTCTTAAAGATAATTCAGCGTCTTGGCATTTGCCTCAGTTTAGATGTTGGAAGCAGTTCAATACATTCTGTAAGTGTTGAGTTATTTTGGAGCTCCCTTAGTTCTCCCGACATTAATCATCTTTCCCTTTTCCACGTATCATCTTTTCTCGTTATCATCTTGTCTTTAAGTTGTATAAATACTCCTCTGTGATTTCAAAAGTGGTTATATGATTAAATAGTCCCCACTGGAGTTCTCTGGGTGTAAAGGGATTATGGTTCAGTAAAGTGTGTGCTGCATACTAATTATGGAAAGGGATGCAGGAAACCCTGATAGTCAACCGCAATCAAAAATGATCTTTCAGATTTGCACATTATTCAAAGCATTGTGTTATAAGACTCTTCCATTGTTCTCGACTGCTCCACACAAACTATTTCACCCAGGAAATGACCATTTGTATATCAATTACTCACAGGGACATGTAATTGAAGTCAAATGTGGCCCCCATTTACTTCAATTCATCTCACATGCCTCCAAGATGGATCAATGTGATTAAATCATTAGAAGTTTTCTCCATTTTTGATTCTTTGTTTATTGTGGAGTCACGCGAGAAGAGCTTGAGTAATAATGTGAAGGGTCATTTTGTAGCCAAAGTATTCCTTTGAGATGCTTATATGATGAAGTTACACAAATACTGTGTGAAGGACAATAGTGCGAGAAAGCAGAAGGGAACAGTTGCTTTAATCCTGAAGGTCAACAGTAATCATCAGCATTAAAATGCCATTAGCCTGCTCATACTTGCCTGCTGTTGTGTGAAAACAATACATGGTTTTCATTGGACAGCGACAACTTGCTGTGTTTCCCAGAATGCATTAGGTTTCCACTATGATGTATCTGTGTCCCACAGATATCATGGTCCTCACTCATAAAACAGGATGCATAACGTGACTGATATGCATGACGATACTGATGGCTAACGCTGAGCTGCTCCGATCCCTCCTCATAACATGTTTGTGTCCTTGCAGGACATGGGCACAGTTATTCTCGGCAAGCTGGAGTCTGGATGCATCAGTAAAGCCCAGCAGCTGGTCATGATGCCAAACAGGGTGAGAACTCCTTTGTATGACTTTGCTCCTTCTCACAAGGGACCAATAAACCTCCCACTGAAAATAACTCCGCGGTCTCATTCTTGATTTTTAACTTACTGCAGCCTGGATGGAAAGAAGATCCTGTCACCAAAATGATACAGTTTCAGTTGTAACAGCAGCCTGTTTGTGTACAGTAATGTGTATTTCAAATATAGTTATTAAAATAACTGTGTGTTTGTGTGTGTGTTGCAGCACACGGTGGAGGTGCTGATCCTACTAAGTGACGATGTGGAGACGGACGATGCGTGTCCCGGGGAGAATCTGAAGTTGAGGCTGAAGGGCATCGAGGAGGAAGAAATCCTCCCCGGTTTCATCCTGTGCAGCCCCGACAACCTCTGCCACTCCGGTCGCACCTTCGACGCACAGGTACGTCAAAGCCAGGCGACCAAAGTCACTGCACGACGGCATCCGTGTCCTCATCGTACATCGGACTTTCAGAGTCACTACTTGTAGGGAGAATTTCAATGAATCTCTTTAGGTTGAGGCTTAATTAGCTCATTTATTCAATTTCATGCCATCGGGAGTGTGGGGTGGAGATTCCACCTGATTTGATCAGTGAAAGACACATTTATTTTAAACCTATTTGGCACTCTGTACCTTGTTTTTGACTAATTTGAAGTATAGATAATTAACTAATATATGAACTGGCTAGCCAGCTCTGTTTCAATGCTATATTTAAGTACTATGATGATGTCAAATTAACTGATTGTGATTTCATAATCTCTGAAATTTCTCCTTTTATATTTCAGATCGTCATAATTGAGCACAAATCAATCATTTGTCCTGGTTACAATGCAGTCCTTCATATCCACACCTGCATCGAAGAAGTGCAAATCTCAGTAAGTTACGGCGCCGCTTTCGAAGCTGTTGCTAAGGCTCTCTACGTTATTGGAGCGTGTCTTCTAAACTTTAAATCCTGACTGCAGGCCTTAATCTGTCTGGTGGACAAGAAGACGGGGGAGAAAAGCAAAACACGACCGCGCTTTGTGAAGCAGGATCAGGTGTGCATCGCCAGGCTCCGGGCAGCTGGAGTCATCTGTCTAGAGACCTTCAAAGACTTCCCTCAGATGGGACGATTCACACTGCGAGACGAAGGTGAGGGCACTGTGGGTGTGAGACATTTTGAGCGTGTTTATCTTAAAACCAATAGATTTTGCACATCTTGCTTACGGACATAGATGTTACCGTAGATATAATAAATTGTCTATTTACTTGATTCTGTTTGCACATCAGGCTTATTTGGCTCCAATGATTTGATTCCCCATCATGCCCCTCACTTCTCTCTCCTCAAGGCAAAACTATCGCCATCGGCAAAGTGCTGAAGCTGGTGCCAGAAAAGGACTAAATGCAACAGTGGCAGCATGCATGGAGTTCTTCCACCCGTTACCAGAGGAGAAACGCTGCTAGAGCCGACCCAAACAGCTACTCTCTTTACACTCAACTATGCTGAAGAGAAGGGCAATGACAACGAGGAGTGATGAAGGAGATTAAAATTGCGTCAAATGAAGAAAACAAGACTGAATCAGTTTTTATGATGAACAATATGAAACTAGAGACCAAGTCCAGTGTGTCAGCTTTCTCATATTGAGAGCTCAGCTATGCCACTAATGTAGCTACACGCCCCCTTCTGTACTCCCACAGCCAACCGCGCAGTCGGCTGGCCACGCCATTTGTTTTTAGAATGGAGATGGATGCAGTGTAACTAAGTTTGGGGAAGAAAAAACTGAATCTACGGAGTGATTTCATATACTGCAAAAGACCAGAGTTAGCCTGTAATAACAATTTGCAGAGTACATCTCCTATTTTAAGAGTGAGATTGAGAATCCAACGGAGATTTTATTTGGTTTTAGATATTGCCAGAGTTTTTAATTCGGTCCCTCTCCACATGATATGGTTTAATTGGATTGAGCTCACATACTACTTACTCATGAACCATGGATGAACACATTCGCAGAAACAGACACACACAGCTGTTACATAATCTAAACTGAAAATAAATGATCAAGCTGCAACATCAAGGTGTATTTGTTTCCCTTTTAATAAATAATTCCTTTTGGGATGGGTGATCAATGACCAATGTATCAATATTAATGACATTTCCTTTTGAATAGTATTAGCATATAATTATAGAAGTGACTTATCCTTTGTTTTAAATATAACTAGATGTATTGCAACTCATACATTTTATCTCAGAAGCTTTTGTTTTTGGCCTTTATGGATGCTGTACATTTGTAATTTATTTTAGCATTATATAAAACATTTAGTTGAAGTGCAACTTAACTTATGTAGCTAACATAACATAGCTGATATAACTTATATATTGCACATAGACTACAATATTTGTATCCATCCTTTTTCATTTAAATAGAAAAAAAAGTCTCGTGTCCACTGCGCTCGTACAAATAAAGTTTTGTTTGTATTGTGTGACGTAGGGAATACAGATTGCGCATGCGTGACTTCGATTCACACGTGAAGCTGACAGCATGGCCGACAAGGTAGAAGTGGCGTTGGACAAGTCACAGGTAAAAACTGCTTTTGATGTTGTTGCAACACAATTTGAACTCTTTATAAATATCACGTCGGTTGAGAAAAGTTCACGCGTGTTTGTTACGTCACAATGTAAAGAATGAACAGCGGCTATAAACTAGCGTGTAAGCTAGCGTGGTTTAGCAACGAAGCTAACTCGGTGGCACAGCAACAAGCGTGCATCCCGAGAACTCTGGAAGAAAACTATAGTTTAGATATTGTATAACTCGAGAGTGAATGTCTCTGCCAGGTGAAAAAGGCCGTTCAGGCACTGCAGGCTTTCCTGAAATCCAAGTCGACCGGTGACTCCTTGTTCCTGGACGACACTCGACAGATCAGCCTGCTCTTCACCCTCTGGAAGATCCCCAAAAAGCCACAGACCATCCGCATGTGAGTCCACGGCCTTAATGCCCGACCCGTAGTTCTTCCGCAACAGATATTTGCTCAAATCTAAACCATTTATTGACGCCCTTATTCTCCCCGCAGACCCTTGCCCCATGGCACGCGGACGGACACAGACGAGATTTGCCTCTTCACCAGAGATGAGCCCAACATGACGTCAGACCAGACCCAGAGGTTTTACAAGAAGCTGCTGCAAGAGAGGGAAGTGAAGTACATCACTGAGGTAACGTTATCTACCACTAAGAAGTCCTTACGGAGCACTACAGCTCTTTTCTCAGCATGCATAAATGCTCACAAGTAGAATGAATAAAATACATTAATTCATCATAGCAAAGTTAGTGGACTAACCACAGGGGATGGTAACTCCTAAATCTTAAAAAAACATTAGTGTTTGGACACGAAGACCTTCTATGGATGGCAACCACAATAATGCGTCCCTGTATCGGTGCAGATCATCCCGTACAAGGTCCTGAGGACGGAGTACAAACCACACGAAGCCAAGCGCCGTCTGCTGGGGAACTTCGACATGTTCCTTTCTGACGACCGCGTCCGCCGCCTGCTGCCGTCCCACATCGGAAAACATTTCTACCTGAGGAAAAAGTAAAATGTTGTTCTTTGTACAGCACAGCGAACAGGTGTCTTAGGTGTTGATCTAATGTCAAAATGTCCCCGTGCGTCTTGATGTCGTATTCAGGTGTCAGTGGGACTGCTTTCCTTTGTGAGGCACTGTCTGAGAATAGTTTTTTAATGTTAGGTACTCTACTGATTGAGTGCTTAATAGCTATGTTATACTATTTATATAGTTACATAAGCAAACAGAAGTTATTTAATCAGGAAATGGATCAAGAAGTTACTCATATAATGTTAATTCATGCTTATTTTTTATTTTTCCCATTTGGTACCAATGAGTTCTTTAACTGCAGTGAATGGATTCTTCTTACATCATTTCTGTTGTTACCAGGGAGCCGCTGTCTGTGAACCTGCGGAGCAAAAATCTGGCTCAAGACATCCACAGAGTCATCCAGGGCACCACCATAAAGGTTACCAACAAGGGCTGCTGCTGGTGAGATCTGTACCGCTGCTTTCTGTGTTCCCCGTCTGTGAAATGAATAGCACCTCAAAGAAACCCGGTCGATTGTGTGAAGTATCTGATCTGGGCGCATGACGGTGCCATAGAGATTCAATGTATATCCAGATGGACCTCCTCTTCCTGTGGCGCCCGTCTCTACAACTTTGATACACACTATATTCTGTTCACGGGAAATGCAAAAGAATTCTGTCAATTTACACCGCTTGAATTGATGCTGTTTACAGCTGCACCATAGTTTCACAGAGTAACCTTGTTCTCCTGCATGACCGGCCTGTATCTTAGCATGGCGCGCATTGGCCACGCCGGCATGACTGTAGACGAGCTGACAGAAAACATTGAGGCCGCAGTCCAAACGGTGGCGGCAAAGCTACGCACGGTGAGTCTGGCTATACATTATATTTAACAAATCTACAAACCTTTATACTCTGTTGGTTTATGCTGTTGCTCCCTTTTCCTAACTGTGTGATATTTGCATTGCCTTTTCCAGAAAGGACCCGTGATGAAGCTCATCCATATCAAGAGTCAAACATCAGTGGCCCTGCCGGTCTACACCTCAAACCTGGACCACCTCACTGTGCTGGAGGAGGTGGAGCTAACGGCCCAGACTCTGAAGAAAGAGGCGAGAACAAGTTCACACTTGCATGTTCATCTTGTCCCCGAGCTTCATTTATGGAAACGTGTAAAATAAGCAGCTGGCATGTTTGTGAATTACAGAAAGCTGCTGCCAGTAAGTTGGCAAAGGAGGCGAAGGCCAATGCCGCTGCAGAGGGAGAGGAGGAAGAAGACGAAGACAAAATCCCACAGCTGGTTCCCATAGCAACACCTAGCAAAAAGCCTAAACTGGAGGTATGTGCTACTCACAACTGCTCGGCTTAATCTATTACTAACGGAAATATTTGAGCTGAGGCAGTGCCGTGACGTAATCAAGTGGACTGCAGACCCTCATCGCCTTTTCTCCTTTGTAGACGCCATCCAAAAAGAAGCAGCTGGAGACGCCACCCAAACCCGCTGGAAAGAAGAATGCAAGAAAAGCACCGAAGAAAGGCGCCAGGACGGGTGGCAAGACTGACTTTAAAGCAAAAAGAAGAGTGCCCAAAGTGAAATGATTCTCAATCGAGCATCTTTTGCACAAACCCTTCTCTCCAAGGACATTTTACACAGGACCAGGTCGTTCAGAGTCATCTTTATATTCAGGATGAAGCAGATAATAAACTTTATGATCTGAAACTATCCATGTTGTGTTCTCTAGATGTTTTTTTAACAAAAGGCCTTTTGTTACAGGAGACAGTTTTAATCAGAGCAGGAAAAGCAACTAATATGATAAATGAAGGCTCTGTTTTTATTAACTAGCAATCAGATGTCATTCATAGTGACTGTGCCCAGAAACTTAACATTATTTCTGGTATTCCTGATATGGAAAAATGTCTGTATGGAAAAAAACAAATGTATTATGGTGTCTCGGCCAGTGATTAGTCATGTATAATAAAAGTGATTTATCAACTCTTTTGCTCACTAGTTTTTGAATGAGACATTTAAACACTGCATTTTGGGCTTCAATATATGAAATATACTTTCCTTTTACGCACTTACTCTTTTTAACCAACTATTTAATTTAGGGTCGTTTTACTTGTCAGACATTCCTCAGGAAAACTAATCCATGTCACAATGATAGAGATGAGGGAGATGTGTTTGATTTATCATTGACTCAAGCAAAGTAACACCAAATTTGATAAATCCTCCAAGAATGTGTTTTTAAATTTGTGAGTCAACGAATGACTCGCTGAACATTAATAGACTTAATTGTGACTCATTTTGCTTTTGTACCGAAGTATTTGCGCACATTAAAATAAATAAAACCGGTTTTAAGCCTGCAACGCCTCACTTCAAGGTCAAACCCACCAGGCGGTACAGAACTCTGTAAGGTGTCGTACACGTAATCAATCTCTGCACTACCTTTTGTGTCCTTAAACGTCTGAAGTGCATTATCCTTGAGACCTGCTAGTAGTGAATATGGCCGTCAGAGCTGTGCATGTAAAGCTGCCAGGCGTATCAAATGACATGCCTTTTGTTGGTGGGTTTACACTTGGGCTTGTTCAGCTGCCGCTCGCTTGCAATAAAGCCATGTGAGCACATTGACCTCCCCTTTAACGCTTCACATCTTCACCACATTTACTGAAAATGCCCAAAAGCTCATTCTACCTGCAAGTGGACTGTAATGTGAATTCCCCTACATTTCTACAGTCCGTCTTGGATGTGAAACGCAACAACGTGGTCTCTAAGTGGCCAGCCAATCAGTGGTGACGATATTGTTGTCAACAGGTGGGCCGAGTCCGTCTCCTCATCCAAGCCCTTCCTTCTGCTGTGTGGGTGTGGTGGGCCATCTGGAATTACAGTGTTCACGGGCTACTGGGCCGGAGAGCGAGCGATGCATCATGCAAACGCTCTCCTGATGATCAATGCAGAGGATGAAGCTCCTTCGTGGGACTCTTGCGAGGTGGCTGCATTGATTCCCACAGGGGCTGGGCCGCGCAGACGGGAGCTCGTGTCTCCATTATTCGTTATTTCGGGTTCTCAGAGGGGAGAAACAAAGCGCTAAAAGGACATTGTTCTGTGAAGCAACCATGGAAGCAATTGGAGAAACTTCCTTTCCAGATGACTCTGGGAGCCAGAGCCTGAGTCCGGACCCTCACGCAGGCGTTGCAGCGGGCCCGGGCTGGACCCACCTCCACAAACCCATCATCATGATGGTGATGGGATGTCTGATGTCTGCTGCGGGCGGACTCCTCTTCCTGCTCCAGTCGCTGGGGGGGACGGAGGCGTCCCGCTCCGTGGCCTCGGCCTGCCTGTCCTTGGGGCTGATGTTTGTTGTGATGGGCCTTGTGTGGATCCCCATACTGAAAGAGAAGCAGAGGAGGAAACGGTACAGCCTGGGAGCTTGAGTGGACATGACTCTACAATGTACAAGTGAACACACATTTTATTTTGGTCAGGGATGATGCAACCGTTTCCTTTTAACATCCAACTGATTCACAGAGCTGTGCTCGCTGATAACCGCTTGACTACACTGTACTTTGACCTGTGCAGGTTTTGTCTGCGCGACATTGAGGATTATGCTTCACTATCCCGCAGTTGCACATCTGGAAAAGACTGTTGTCTGCTTTGGAGGACCTCCGCTGCCACCATGTCAACATCTGTACAGGTAGAGCCCTCCGTGGAGCGCAGGTACGGAGGAGTTGGCCGCTGCAAGTGCTCCTTCTGGTTCGCAGTGGCCCACGACGTCCTCGGCGTCTTCATCATGATGGTCGGGGTGTTTGGGGGGCTGGTCATCCACGATTTGTTCATCTACGCGGGGGCTATCATCATCTTCCTCAGCCTCATCTGGTGGGTGTTCTGGTACTCCGGGAACATCGACGTGCCACCCGAGGAGCTGGAGGACGACGTGGGCCTGATCAAGCTGAAGAACCGCAGACTCAGCCAGGTGGTGAGGCGCGTGTCCGACCGCTTCTCCAGCAGGATCCGGAACTCTTTCAGAAAGGACGACAGGTCCATCAGAGAAGACCCCACGGGCAACAGCAGGCCTTCAAACCCCGGCACAGGGGTGTCGCCCTCCGCTATCTATGACTCCAGCATCGCCTGCTCTTCAAAAGAACTTGTGAGAGAGACACTGTCAATATGAACGAACCCTTTGCAGTAAATTATCTTTGTTTGTTTCTTTTGCTCTTCACTTCGTTTTATTGAAAGAGAGTTTGTGTTTGCACTGCTAGCGTGCACCTTTAATGATTAGACACTGAGGTCTTATCTTGTGTTCTTATCTCGCTGATAAGATGTAAACTTTGCACACGATTACAGTGTTGCAAAAACTATATATTTAGAAACCACAGCATTGTCGTCAGTCATTATTTGGTCATAAGTCATGTTTGGTTGATTCACAGATATTGCAGATTAGGGACGTGATGACGGTTAATACAAAAATAAAAGCTACTATAATAAGGAAGTAGTAGTAGTACATACAATTTTACTTCAAATGTCCAAACTGTGAGAATCTAAAGTAAAGTTGAGTTATTTAAGTCATCAACAGCCTCTCTCAGCTCTGGTCGGAGTCAATGTCTTGCTCTAAAGCCTCAGATTAGAAAGGGAGGAAATGAAATGTCACACATACTGTAACATGATGGCTGTTATTTAATTTGCATTTTGTAATTTGGTGTTTAATTGAAATTGAATCATTCATATATTTGTCAGTTTATCAATTTCTAAACATATTTTAAAATGTTTCTAATTCCTCAGTATAATCACAACTTATCAAACCTTCAATACACTTGCATGCTGACAAATTATAGGGTTACAGTGTTGTGTTGGTGTGTCATACTTAAAGTGCTTTCCGGTGTTATTAGTAGCCTCAGGCCTCCGGCTTTGATTGCGTATTATCCAATTTTACTCAATCAACAACTTCACATATTAAATCCATTAAATACCACTGGATGGGTGTTCACCAAGTTGTCATTAAATATTCTCCTTTTTTCAATTTCAAGTCGACATAGGGTTAGACCCACTTAGTGTTACTGCATTGGCTGGACGTTTCACAGTTTAGCGACCTAAATACAGAGTTAAAACAAATTTACACACGGAACAACATTCATACACATACTGCTGCTGAAATACATAATGCTATTTTGTCCTAATATATATGTTGTCTCAATGTAAAAATAATTGCACTTTGTTATTATTATTATTATTATTATTATTATTATTATTATTATCTGTATTCACTTTATATGTTGAGAAACATTTTTCCAGTTTGGCATATGTTAATTATATGAAATTGACAATAAAGCTGACTTTGACTTACATAATATTTGTACATATATAGAAATGAATAATGATAATACCAATTGATGAATAAATACAAGCATATGTATAGCAATTAAATGATTTAAAAGGGAATTAGAGAGAAACTCGTAAAACATTTCCATTTATCGATGAATGTGCATAAGTTGATCGCAGTAATTGGTCAAGAGACCAACTCTTTAGTACTCAAAATTATACTAATATGTTATTTTTTTCTTTATTAAGATAAAAAGAAGGTTAAGTCGTGTTAATGTTGCTTTAACCTGAGCAAATTCCACGAAAAATACACAGACAAAGCTTTTAAAAGGTTACCCTACGACGCTTCAACAAAAGAACTACAACTCCCAGCAGGCCCTTGTCCATCATATGACAGCGCGGTGTTTTGTCATGTGACCTTGACACGGCTCAGACAGCCCTCAGCTTCCTTTCCTTTGCAGCGGGTCAGGTCCAACTGAAAAACTCCGCTTTCCTCTTCCAACCGGCCGTCAGGTTCCTAACGGGCGGTCTCGCGCTGCGGTCTCGCGCCGCGGCTGCTCGGCTTTTTGCGCAACTCTCACATGTCCGACCGCGGTAGACTCGCAGCCCCGGCGGCTCCCCGGCGGCAGGCCTCTCCGTTCACCGCGTGAGCATCCGTCCTCACGCCGCGGTTGGGCGGGTCCTGCTCGGCCACGGAGGAAGCACGTGCCCGGTGTCCCGCTAGCCTCCGCTCCTTACGAGCCGAAGCTGCCGCACCGGGGGATGAACTGTTGAGCGTTTGGATGTCCGGCTGTCAGAATGAACGGTGAGTTGTGTCGTGTCATTGCCTTTAGTCACTCTGCCACTCAAGTACAGAACATACAGTGAGCTGTTCGTGGCCTCATTTCTGCTGACTTGTTCACTTAACATTAGTTAATACACAAAACCTTCATGTCCTGCCTTGGTGACATGAAAGAGAAAGTGAAAACACGACTCAAAAGCACTCCCTATGGCTCCAGGGCGTAAACTGCATCATTATTGAGATGTCCCATGTCTAAGCTCAGTCCACATGACCCCATGCCGGTCGGGTTCACTGAGACCACTCGGAGCCCACTTGACAGTTTTGTTTTGAAGTGTCGAGTGGACACGTGACGCCGTTATCTCGACGCTGCACGCAGCCTTGTCGTGACAAGTATAGTCACGGCTCCAGCTTCCCTCACTCTGCAAGTGCTAAGGTGCCCTTTGCCAAAGCACGTGACCCAGAGCCCGGCTAGTGGGCCAGCAGCTCATATATTGTGATGGAAACTTGGAAAAACTCCTAGTTCATATTTATGACAACACATAACAATGTGAATCAGAGAAATGCTGGGACAATACACACGCAATGCCAAATGGTGTCATCGCAATTACTAAAAGTTTTTTTTAATAGTTTGTTTAGGTGTAAGTGATGCGCACCTCTCTTGCTGCATCTGACCCATGGTCCAAAACCCAAGAGATTAAATTCATAACAATATATTCCAGATGAAAGCAGCACTACTTCACATCGGAGAAGCTGGAACCAGAGGATGGTGGAGTGAAAAAACTTCTTTTGGAAGAGTTATCCAGAAGGCTATATTTCATCTTTAGTCTCTAGACAAAGTCAACGTAAAAAGAAACTGATTAAATCCAAGCATTAAACTGAAATAGCTTAAAAGCATGCTGAGCAATAACAATAAGTGAATATGAATAGTGCCCTGTGGTCCCACTCATAGAGATATTGCAGCGTAGCGCTACTCATACTCTGCAAAACCATGTGGTGCCTTTTCGGTTTCACACAAAAAGTATTGTTTCCTCAGAATTAACTCCTTGTTGAATGTTGCAGACATACTTCAAAGTCTTGTTATATTGCTTTTTCTGTGTTTGTTAGTTTGCTGAGTAGTACTACACGTCAGGTTTTATCTCCTGCTGTAGTATTTATTCCATTATATTCAAACTGTGTTATTATACTGACTGCAGTGGCCATGATGTTCTTCAGCAGTCAGTTTCATTCACTTCCTCTTGGACATGCATAATTCATACAGGAACAGGCTTGACTGGGGAATTGATTTTCTTAATCCATCGTCAAACTAAATTCCGGTCATTTCCTTAATTTGTCCATTTACTTCTGCAGGCACTCAGCAGAGTGATACCAAGAGACAGCACCTCCTGGAGAGGCTGCTGGATGCGGTCAAACAGGTGAGTCACACGTTCACCTGTGTGATTGATGCCTTTAACCGGAACAAGGAAGTAATTCACCACGGGTTTGTGGTGTGGCTGTACCTCTTACGGCCGTTTACCAAAACACACTGAGGGAAGTAAAACTGAGCAGTGTTTCCAACTTGTATTGTTGAAGTGGAAATATGTTGCAGATTTATGTCTGAGATTTTAGTTTTTGCCATTGTGTGGGTTGATGTCTTTTACCACACATGGAGGGACAAAGAAAAGGGGCACTGCATGTACAGTATTAGGGCTAGCCTGGTATATATATATATATATATATATATATATATATATATATATATATATAGATATAGATATAGATATAGATAGATATATATAGATATAGATAGATAGATATAGATGGCTGGAACATGTCACCATTTTTCTTGGTAAATATATTTCTAAAGGTTCTATTGATATGACATTTTCACCAGATACATGCAAAGAAAACCAAACAAATAAGTTCAGAAATTAGGTAGTAAGAAGTTAATAAATGTTGAAATAAAATGCAAGATTAGCTGACTGGAATCCAAGAGAACATCAATAGAAAGAGAGTTCCCACAGAAACTTTGAGATTTGAAGACTGTTTGGGTGGAAGAATGAGCCTAAATCCCACCTGAGCAATGTATGAGACTAGTTTCTCTCACAAGAGACGTCTTGAACCAACGAAGGCTTTTGTACCAAGTATAAAATACATTTTAGTCAGCGCGTTCTATACTCTTTCCCTGTCATTGCATTTTATCACATGTAACTTTATTTCATAGCTGTTATCATTCACTTCTTATCTTTCCAGTGCCAAATCCGCTTTGGAGGAAGAAAGGAGATCGCCACAGACTCAGACAGCCGGTAAGAGCTGTCTCTCTGGACAGTGTTGTGTTGTATCTGTGTTTATTCAGCCTCCAAGAGGCTGTTTGGTTTTGCGTGTGTAGTTCCAGGTCACTTGATGATGTGGTGCTTCAGACTTCAGTATCTTAAACTCAGCGTTCTCCGTACAGCGATCAAAAAGAAGATCGGCAAAAAGATCTATTTTATTTGCTACAATGAACTAAATAACCTTATTTTTTTTGGTTTGAGAGAGTTACAATACTTCCCATCACATCTGAGCAATAAGAGTGTTTGTTTTATGATGAAAATGGAAAATGTGTATGAAAAATGATGGACCAACCTTGTTTCATCAGAGCTTAATACTGTCAGAGAGAAATATTTGATCAAAGTTTCATATCCTGTGCTGCTCAGATCTAATTTTGAGGTTGTAGCTGCGGTTTCTGAAATATCAACTGCAATTTCACCTTTCCGTCTACAGACAGTAGTAGTTCCCGTAGAGTTTAAAGTGCAGCCATAAATTCCAGTGGGGTGCACGTAGTCCGATAACTTGTCTTTGTCTCTGCAGGGTGATCTGTCTGTGTGCCCAGTTTGAAACGGTGCTGCAGCATGGCCTGAGGAAGAGCCGAGGTCTGGCTCTCACCGCCGCTGCTCTCAAGCAGGCAGCGGGCTTCAACACCAAGACCGAAGCCGGTACGTCACATAACCGGCTGCACGCCCTGTCGAACTCGGGCCTACAGCTCCAGATGTGTCAGTAGGAAGCTCCGAGCTGCAGGACGTCGCACACAGACAGTCTGTCTGTGAGACCCGATAATTAGGCTACAGCTCAGGATGGCATGCACAGGAAGGTGCTCAGCCGCCTGTCTTCAAACCTCTGTCTCTCTCTGTTGCTCTCTGTCTGTCTCTCTCTCTCTGTCTCCGTCCGTGGTGGTCAGCACACCCGCCTCGCACTGCTAAAAGCTCTGCGCTGTCATCAGAAATCAAACATTTTTCGAAACCCGCAGACGTTAGTTTTAAAATTGCAGTCAAGATCCCGAAGACGCCAAACAGCCGATGGCATGCTGAACTATACGGGGGAGAAATGATCGCTGGCACAAAAGTGTATAAGACATCTGCGATATTGCCAGTTGATGTAATCGTGCAGCCATTAAAAAAAACAACGTGGCTTAAATATATTATATTCAATGTACAGTAATATTGTCGTGCGGTGTGGAAAACCGTTTTTTTTTTACCTTTTTAGTGCACCCCGAGGAAGAGAATTACATTTCCTTTTATTATAGCCAGCCTTCTCTTCTATTTGAGATTCAATAGAAATGTTTTGCAAGAAAGTAGCTTCCAACTGTCTTTATCCCACTGAAGAAGCCTCACGTTGTTTTTATTTGTTGCGGCTGAGATTTGTTTCCAACCCTTTTTCTTTTTTTTGTTGAGATGAACTCGAGCACTCTTCATGTTCCCAATCTGTGCATTTTGATTGTTAAACTGGATATTATTTAAATGCTCATGACAATCTGGTGCGGAGGTGTTATGATTTATTCAATATGTGGACTTCTTCTTAAAAGTAAAATAACATTGTAATATATATTTTATCATTTCCCCATTGGTGCTTGTGACTGCAGAAGTACTCCTGACTGCTCCATTGTATCTCCATGAGGAAATAACAGTAAAATATTCAGTTTTGCCTGGAACCATCAAAGCCCATAAAGACCTTAGAGACATTAGTTTTACATTATACTTAATGGCTTCTGTGTCAAATTTAAGAACCATGTGGCTATTAATTTCAGATGGAGGACCAATAAATGGCTTCTGTAATGGTTCCCACGTCATGAATATTAGCATATCTGACGCTTTCCTGTATTTCACAGTGAATTAGAAGAAAGGATTGTGGCTGAACTCGTGGACTTGGAGCTCCATAATGAAGCCAAGCCAGCTGACAAAGCCGTAATTTGAACACATTGTTGTGAGGTTATATGCTAATCATACGCATACCACTCTCTTTCCTATTAATTAAAAAACTCAAATGAAAAAGACCCACATAAGTTTCTTTAGTCCTTTATATTTTCCCCGTTTCATAGAAAATGATACATTTGTATATGGAGAGGTGACCGGTGGGAGGTCGTGATGGAGCTGTGTGGGAGGCGGTGTAGATATTTGTTAATGAGAGAATGTGCAGCCTCTCAGGACCGCAGAAGAGCTTTGTGTCGCCGCTTCGTTGACCTTTGGAACCTCCTCGAGTAACTCACGAACATTTGTTTTTCACTCACGAGATGGAACTCATCCTTCTTTGTCTCTCTTCCTTCATCCCTCCTCCTCTTTATTTATTGTTTTACCCTCCTCCCCAGAGGTCACTTTCTGGTTCTATGTGAAGGAGCACCTGAACCGCCACGAGCTCCAGCGGTTCTACTCTCTACGTCACATCTCCTCAGAGCTGGGCCGCGGTCGCGCCTGGCTGCGCTGCGCCCTCAACGAGCACTCGCTGGAGCGATACCTGCACACACTGCTGGCTGACCGCCTTCGCCTGGGGTTAGTAGTGTGTGTGTGTGTGTGTGTGTGTGTGTGTGTGTGTGTGTGTGTGTGTGTGTGTGTGTGTGTGTGTGTGTGTGTGTGTGTGTGTGTCTGGGGTTTATGCATGACTTATCTTCTCACATGCTCTTTTTTTTTTTTCATGCATTATGCTGACACTCGAAAATCAGTTCACTGCGACAGGTTTAGATCTGTGAGGCGGCTATTTCCTGTCTTTGCCCTGATCAGACATGTTCCTTCACCTCCTCCCTGTTTTCTAGAACGTACTATGAAGACTGGGCTTTTGTTCTCGATGAAGAGAGAGCAAGTATGCTCCCCACCATGGCGGCAGGTGAGGTTGTGTTTTTAATGCTGGAGACATTTCCACACATGGGTTTGTCAAAGGATCTAAAAAACAGAACATTAAAACAAGTTTTATCCATCTAAATATTGTGTCTTATGCTCTGTGATGAGCACTTTCCAGTCTTTTAGTTAAACATGTAAAAAATAAATCAACTGCTTTTACACTTTACTTGTTTAGCACGACTGGATTTGTACGAATTGAAGTCTTAACCCTATTAGTGGCAATGACTCTGCTCTTACTGTTGAACTATTGATGAGCACAAACTCTAAAATATTAAGAATATAAACCACTGATCTCATGCCAGAGCGTTTCCTCTCTGTTCGTACGCAGGCAGTTCATCTGAGGCTGCCCACTCCATCTGTGTGCGCCCAGAAAAGCTTACAAAGCACTTTGCGGAAGTTCAAAGCTTGATGTGATTTTAACTAGACTGATCTGTAATAAAGTACATTTCTTCGCTCTCTTCTCTTCGCTGCGGTCTTCAGGTCTCAACTCCATCCTGTTTGCCATCAACATCGACAACACTGATCTGAACGGCGGGGTGACGCGAGGTGGGGGCTCCTCGGTGTCCCACCTCCTCAAGGAGTCCACGCAGGGCATCGGCAGCCTGTGGAAAGAGTCCACTCAGGGGGTCAGCAGCCTGCTGCGAGAGATCAGCACCGCCACGGCTGCGGTGCCCGGCTTCACCCCCAGAGTGGACGGGGCCTCCGACCCGCTCCCCGTCATGCCACGCAGCAGCTCGGCTGGTAGGGGACGGCGATGTTTAATACGTTTGTTTTGCCGCGGCACACGGAAAAATGTATTGATAATACATTACAGGAACATGCAGCCTTTTTTTTTCTCTGACATAGTATCATTTTGTGGTTTTTGTAATTTATTCATGAGCTGCAAAAATTAAACATTTCATTGAAATGTTGCATACTCCACATCTACTTTCTGAGACTATTTCCCTGTCCTGTAAGTTGTTTCTGTTGTACAGTGAGTTATACCCCACAGTCCTCTGGCTCGAACGTGAAATAAACCTGCCAGAGCGCGGACACGTGCTGTATTCTAGCATTGCTGCTCGCTCTATATTTGCTTCTGGAGAAGTGTTTTATGTCATAGAAGCATTACAAAACCAGCACAAGCAGTAAAACCACATGTGGTTCAGTCGGAGCATGTATAATGAATGCACTGGTAGAACAAATCTAGTGGATGCAACACAAGGTGTCCGAGCAGAGTGCTGCTGCAGCAGTGATGAAATCCCCCATGAAATGAATAAACTTTCAGAGTGTCGGCTCCTTGTTTGACCTCATTTAGCTGTCTGCACGGGTTCGTCCATTGGGGAGAACTTGCAGCGTTTTCTCTCTTTATTTTCTGCTCTGCTCTGTGAACAAGCTTTTAAATTTTAACTTCGTGGTGCTAAAACTTTCCACTGGGCTGCATGTAAATTCTGATCTGCGTGCCAACTCTTCAAGGTGGAAACCCATTCAGATTATTCACTGGTAGGAGACGCTAATGCACAGCCAGGCCTTTTGCAATGAAAAGGAAGAGAGAGCCACAGAAAGTGCACTTTTAATGACTTAATTGAACTCAAGTAAAGATGCTGATGTCACCAGTACGAAACGTTGCTGCATGAACATTTTCAGGCAGCTTGTCTAGACAGGTGAAAAGTGCTGAATTAATTTAAGTTTCACTTCATTCAAGGTAGAAATTGAGGATTTTGTTCACTTCTTTTTTAAAATCTTTTCCCACCCAGACTCGGGGCTGAGGAAAGAGCGCAGGAGGAGAAAGAAAATCACCAACATCATTTCCTTTGATGACAATCTGGACGGAGGCGCGGAGGATGAGGAGGAGGGAGAGGAGGACTCTCAGAAGATGGGCGCGATGAGGAAGAGCCACACTGCTCCTGCTCAGAGCAGTGTGGAGGAAGGAGTGGACCCTTTAGAGCCGGTCTTCTCCGAGTCGCCTTCCCAGAACGGCATGGCTGAGCCGGGCATTACCAGCTGGGTGGGGTCCCCACATCCCTCTCGTACTCCGCCCACTACTCCTCTGCATGACCGTAAGAGTATAGACAACGAGGAGGAGGAGGAGGAGGAAGAGGAAGAAGAGGAGGAGATGTACAAACCCAGAGCACAAACCCAGGAGGAGGAGCGGAGAAGCAGCTCTGATCAGTGAGTCAGATGACTTGAGTTGAATGTCGGGTTATAAAAAGTATAAAGTATAAATATTCCTTTTAATAATATTTATTGGACAAGCTACCCTTGGAGGTTGTTCATTGCATGTTTGTAAAAACATAAAAGAAATTCGGTTTTAATTAAAAAATGCTCGTATTTTTCTTTCATCCTGTTTTATGGTTTGCGTTCTGAAATGATGGGCTGCAGGAGGTGATTAGTAGGATCCAGAAGTCAGTTTCTTCTGGGAAAATAAAGTGTTTTTAATCATAAAACAAATGCACGGACATCCTGCAGAAACAAAAGCCTTTTGTTTTAACTTTCAGAGGCTATCATTGTCCGTGGTGTCTATCAACAATATAATTCCATAAAACTGCTTAGAAATGATCAAAAAAAACCAATGTAAAAAAAAAAGAGTATTTAGAATGAGCCTGAAATTGTAGCCTGCAGCATATCTCACTGAATCCACGGCGATCTGATACCCGTACATCCCCTCAGCATGAGGCGCAGTTGTCTCCATTTTGGCTCAGTGTCAGACTTCCCTGAACTAGACTCTCGAATGTGTCTGGCACTTGAGGTTTTAATCTAAAATGTCCACACCAGCCACTGAGGCAGGACTGGAGTGAGAAGTACCGGATGAAACTCCCGGACTGATTAAAACGCTCTCGTTCTAGGGTGGTGGTCGGCAGCCTGTCCAGTGTGTCCACCTGGAGCCCCCTGCAGGCGATGATCGAACACAGGAGCTCGGACATCCTCATTCCTCTGAACCCCGCAGACTCTCAACAAGGTACTGTCGTCCTCAAAACACCAGCACAAAAGCTGCAGACTGTTCACAATCCTGCACCTTCAACGAAGAACATTAAAGCTCTTCCTGATGCACTCTGCTCCCAGATCAGTGTCATATTTCCTGAGTGCTTTTAGCCTACGCTGAAAGCTACATTACGCACCTACACTGATACTCAGTTTACATTTCCTACTCGCACCGCACACTTAACTATCTTACATTGCATACATTTTTTATATAAATCTAAATCTAAATACAGAGTTTGGATGAAGTTGCACTGTGGCAGCTCCAGCTAAGATTCTGTAATGTTTGCTTGACTGTTTTTACTGCTGACAGCCGCTGCTTGTGCCTTCAGTTCAGGGATTAGATGTCAATAAGATGGAATCACGGGACTTTCTCTGTTCGTCTACACCTTCACTTTCACTTCTATCTGGTTTCAGTGAGCTCTGTGGAGGACACGGCTGCATTTCCTGCTCAGCGTGAGTCAACGGAACCGGTGGGAAACTGTGAGAGCAGCAGATCGCTGCTCACTTTCAAGTAAGACGTGACTTCAGGCCGCGCGGTTGAGTAAATAATTTGCAGTCTAGGGCAAACTATTCATCAGATTTAGTAACGGGACCAAACAAGCGACTCTCGCCAGTGCAGCCTCAGCTTTCTTTACAAAAATGAGTTGTGAAATGTGTTGCAGTATGGAGTCCAGTCCACCGACGCAGTCCGCTCCACTCTCCAGTGTGCTGCCAACATCTGGTCTGCCAGAGTCCATGACCGTGGGTGAGTGATCCTCCTTTTGAGTGTCTGCCTCTCACTATCTCTCACTCTCCTGCTCTTCTAGTTGGGTTTGTTCTCAAACCGGTTTTGTGTAGTGAATCATCATCTGACGCCACAAGTGAGCGAGCACAAGACAACCAAACCGTGACTCTACACAGGACGCTACACATTGAAATGACATCACCTCGACCCGATGGAGAGGGCGGTGGGCACTTCAAAATTAACAAACAAACAATTAATACAATGCGTTTTTGCTTGTAATACGTTTTTTAAAAAAAGAGAAAGATCTGCCAATGCAGCGAGTGAAAATGTGCTTGGTAAGATTTCTTAAAATGTAAAATGCAATACTATTCATAATTTATTTAAAAAGAGAAATGCTCACAAGTAAAAATGTTTTCACTGAACAAGATATTCAAAATTCACTGTTTGAAAATAAAATAACTCACTGAAATGTGATTAGTGAGGTGATTTATATTAATTATTCATATTCAATAATTAGTTATTAGATAACTACATAAGATTCATAAGATGGTAAGATTCTGATTTGCAATGAAGATTATACAAGCAAACAACGTGGATTTCAATTCCTATGTCAGGAGGGACACTATTGTGATCTAAAGGATTTAATAGCATCACCAACTCCTTTGGCGTATACTCTGAGATTAGGGCCGCACAGGTGAAGTCCCTTAATGTCGGTGGTATTATTCGATATGCAAAAATCACAATTGGAGAGTCGTTGGTTCCTCTTGCGCTTACTTCAGAAGACGTGACGCGTGTGACGATAATGAACCGCGTGGAAGTCCTGACACGACTTTTGTCCGGAACTTTCACC
The DNA here is from genome assembly GCF_023055335.1 of Clinocottus analis. Classification (NCBI taxonomy): domain Eukaryota; kingdom Metazoa; phylum Chordata; class Actinopteri; order Perciformes; family Cottidae; genus Clinocottus; species Clinocottus analis. The sequence goes on along the minus strand of NW_027175920.1, from coordinate 11,285,501 downwards.
AGCAGCTGTCGTCTGCAGCAAATTAAATCAGACCGGCTGATTGTTATTTTCAAACCTTGTTGCTTTTCTAGGTGCTTAAAGTGATCTAATTGCCACGAGTGATGCCCTTCAGTCCCATAAAATGTCCATGATGGGAGATGATCCACCAGGTGGCAGTGTTGCTCCAGTGTACGCACATGTTGCTCGTCAGTCTGCTCCCTCAAAGGATTATTGCTTGAGAGAAAAACTGTGAGAGTGTGACACAAAGTCAGATTGTGTGTATGCCTGCCATTTACAACGGCTCTGCAAGTTCAGATGTGGATTAAACGCACAACGATGAGCACTTTATTATGCGCGCGACTCACAGCGCACACAGGTTTTGTGGTTGGTATTTTCTGCTTGGTGCCCCTGGAGCTAATCAGACTCTCTTACTGGTGCTATTTGATTCCTTCTCTGTGTGTGTGTGTGCGTGCGTGCATGCGTGCGTGCGTGTGTGTGTGTGTGTGTGTGTGTGTGTGTGTGTGTGTGTGTGTAAGCGACAGAGAGCGAGGGGAGGAAAGGTGATTGGAGCTGGGATTGAGCTGTCGTCCAATCTATTAGCCCTCAATTAGAGGAGGTCACAGGGTCACGGAGCGAGCGAGTGGAAGCTACGAAAAGCATCTCAACATCGCTGTTGTTTATGAAGAGAAAATAGTCTTCGAGATACAGAGAGAGATCTAAAAACGGCGGACCAGTTGGAAGTCAAATCCACCCTGAAATACTGTACCATCACTGTGAAGTCAGGTGTGTGTGTCCGTCCCTCACAATCAAACAGCAACAGCTTCTCTCCAGAGTCACTGACAGCCAACGGTCTCAGAGGAAGAAATCCATCGCGACAGAGGCAGAGATACCGGTTTCAGTGCCTACTGTCGGCTCAATAGACCAGAATGCAACGCAGCCTAAACAGATCTTTCATTATGAGCAAATGGCCCTGAAAAAAAAGAGAAGAAGCTCTTTCTCTTGCTCTTCCTTTCGCTGGCTCTGTTGCTTTTAGTCTTTCCACCTACTCGAGTAAACCATAGCAACAAGTTGCAGATGCCTTTTAAGGGGTTGCACAAAGTTGAACTGGGAAGCACTGAAGAAGAAGATGACAACGACAAGGCAGGTTGAGGGATAGTATCTCAAGATTTAAAAAGAAATAAATTAATAGCACTGTTTACATTGAACCTATTATGGGTATTTTAGTTTTAGGCAAGTTAAACATAATTTGTATTGGTCTCATCAGCTTGACTTCTTACAATTGGTCACATCTTATATCTTCATTGTACCCGTCAGCAAGAGTACCTGTTGACTGATGATGTCATAGCAATGTCTTGAGGGTCATCTCAGCTTGGGCTCAAAAAAGGAGTTTGAAAGAAGTCGTGAGTCAGGAGGCCCTGGGGTTCAAATGAAAGAAGATGCATCATGGGACATGTAGGATCCAATGTTTTAAATGTTTTAGCTTGAGCCATATTGGGCTCATATTGTGATACCTCTGCTGGTATTTTTTTTTTACATTATTTAAAAGTTAGCATAAATAGCTTGAGCGTGTTGATTTAGTCATAATTCACAATGAGCAGTTGATTGTGCAAGAGAGTAACAAGACCTTCTATGAATAGGACAATTTGCAATATATCATTATAGTGTATGTTTGCTCAATGCTTCCGAGTAGTAAAACAGTTAATGGCAGTGTTGGCCCTTTTTGTGATTAGGGCTTTGTGAAACGCAACTTCAGTCGGAATAGTGCGTGTGGGGAAAAGATTGTGCGACGTGTTGAGCACGAGCTCTCCCTCAGTGGTTTCCCTCTGGCCTGACAGTGTGTGAGGCCAAGCGGCCCATTGATTGGAGAGTATGGAGTCTATAATTCACAAGACACCTCGATTACATGGCCTAGCTCTCTGCTAATGCATCCATTATTGGAACAATTGAGCTCGCACGCACGGACATGCACACACACTTTCCCGGCAATGGTGGCTCTTACACATATGAGGACGCATGTGAATGTACTTCTGTACACACACACACACACACACACACACACACACACACACATGATTGTGCTGTAATTTGTCCATGTCCCCCCCCCCACCATGACAGAGGGCCGTCTGGCTCTGCTGACGTCCCTAATGGCTCGCCTGTGGCACCCGCTGTGAACGCGTGGTCACACTTAAGGTCACGTTTATTTCTGGCCTGCCGATGTGGAGAATGGCGCCGTGGACATTATATACCTCCTCTTTTCTCCCATGCGCTTTGTTGTGCTCTTCATCACACTCATCTTCCTCTCTCTTTCTCACTCTCTCTCTCCTGCTCCCCCTCCTCCCTCCAGAACTAGGCTCTTAGCTCGGGGCTGGAGGAGACCTACTTGTGTCTGGGGCTCCATCGACACCCTACATTAGTTATGAGAATAGAGTTGTGGTCTCTGCATGCCTCTGTGTGTGTGTGTGTGTGTGTGTGTGTGTGTAATGGTGGAATGCAAAGTGCAGGGTAGATTAACTCCTTGTCTCATGGTTGTTATTTTTGGAAGTCCTGGTAGCAGCCTAGTTAGGGGCTTTGAAACCTTCATGTGCACCTCCAAGCGTAACTATGGAGATGAGTCACTCTACCGCCACACAGCCCGCCCCGAATCTGTCCTTTACATCAGCACGGAGATTAACATCAGCCAGCAGCTGACTGCCAGCCGAGTTTGGCTGCAGCTGCTGAAGTTAAACCGGAAAGGATACTGACGCCTTCAGACTGAAGTGGCTGCTCTTTGATGTTTAGTTTAAAGTTGACCTGCTTCCAGAGCAAAACGAACGACCCGTAGTGATGCAGCGAATCATTAGATTCATTCTCGATCTTTTGTTTTATCACATAGTGATGCTGGAATAGTCAATGTTTGCTCTTGGTCTCTTTTAAGCCGCGCTAGCAGAAGTTCCTTCAACATGATTTCCTTCCTGATATCTACACCTGAACTTGTGTATCAGCCAATATCCAGTAGTGATCCGTTATTAGTGTGTTAAAAACAAACAAAAATCCTTCTTTTATATGTATTTATGTTGCTGTGAAAGCATTTATTCAAGTGTCTCGCCAACAACAATAACATTTTACAAGATGAAACTTATAATAATAAATCGTTATATTTTACCATCGCCTAATACTCTGTTCTACTGAATGGATCTTGAACGCATCTTGCTCTGACTCAATGCAACCTCATGCATCCGTTATTTAGCCAAGCTCTAAGTAGCGTTCCTGTAGCCGATCTTAACACAAATTTGTTGCTCACAATTTTGCATATCCAGATTAAAATTCGAGCGGGTTTATCCACAGGTGTGTAATACTAGTCTGCTCTCGTGCAGTACCGATCTGGGAAGTAACACATGCTGCTGTTGCTCCTGTGTCGCCTCAATGAGCTGATAAATGATGTGATGTTGGATCGGTGCAGAGACTCGCACTCTCGCCAGTACAAGTCATTTTCTGATACTAGTATTGGTAAATGACTATTTGAAATGTTCCCCAATCCGGTGATGCATATCAACATCTACTCGATGGAGGGGCACAACCATCGGATGGCATCATGTGCATGTGCTCATTCCCTCTTCAGAATATTTTGTCACAACTTTGGGGATCTTCCTCCGGGTCCAAATTGTATTTTTGGAGTTAAACTGCTGCTGTTGTGAAAACCCCTCTCCACTTTTCAACACAAAAATGAAGTGCTCAGCATTTCATTCTTCTCAGGCTGGCACAGAAAACGTAATTTTAATAATATCAAAGGATCCAAAAACTCTCAAAACCGATACGAGTGCTGCACATATTGTGCATTGTCAGCGAAACATAATTGAATCGCCGGATGACTGTACTGTACTTTTGAGAGACCGTTTGGATCAGAGGTGGATGACAGTGATAGTCCGTAATATGTTATTAAGGGCAAACATCAGCTGGATGTATCAGTGAATTCGGCTACTTTGGCGGTTTTTGCGATGTATGATCAAGAAGATGAGGGCTCTTTTTCCCGCTGCCAGCTGTGTGACTAGATTAGTTCTTTGTTGTTGTGAGTTCGGATTCATATTTTCTTGATAAATAGTTTAATGCAAATGGTGGCCAGTGTTTTTGTGTTATCTTGTTTAAGTTTCTTCCTTCTTTTAGTAGCTCCCACAAAAAGAACGCTTTACTTTTGCAATAAAAGTTCTCTCCGTGAGTGAGATGGATATCATTGAGTAATAAATGGAAAGAGTAAAAAGCAGATTTGATCAAAGCAGTTCGTCTTAAGGATGGAACAAAAGCGCCGCATTAAAAGTGGGATTCTGTTACTTCTACACGTGAAGACGGTGGAGTATTAGTTTCCTCATATTGCTGTGTGTCGCCTCCTCTGCGTGTGTTTGTTGAGCATCTGAGGAAGTTTTACTGAAGAAATCTCACTCTGTTCTCTTTCATCTGCAGTGGAGCTGCGTCAGGCCATCGTAGCCATGATGAACAGGAAGGACGAGCTGGAGGAACAAAACACGTACGTCTCTCTCTCTCACACACACAGACACACACACACACACACACACACACACACAGACACACACACTGGGAGAGACATCAAATGACCTTGCTGTATAAATTGTGTCAGCTTGTTTTGTTTTCATCCTGAGACAAGAGTTTTTTTTTTGTGTGTGCCGTCTTCGGGGGCAGCAGACTGTTTAGTTGTGTTTTTGTTTTGAGCATTAAGCCACCAGAGACTGTTGTGTGATTTACGTAAATTAACAGCTGCTAAAAAAAAAAGGATCTCTGTGTGAACCGCAAAGCACAGTTCAATAAAAGTCTGTTGCAATGACCGAAAAAAGAACCGCATTATGTTTACACACCTTTGCAATTAATCGTAAATAAATGCGAATCTTCTGCCAAGCCGCATTTAGATCTTTCTGATAAACTGTGATTTGTATTTGTACTTGGGGCATTAAGATAACGGCGATGCAATCACAGATGGCTGTTGATTAAGTGTTTTGTATCGAAGCTCAGTGTGACTGCAATTAAAGAAGCTTAATAATGTTTATCCGATCCACTGTTTATGAAAATAACATCACCAGAATGTCAACATTTAGTGTGTCTAAATATGGAGGATTAGGTCTGCGCAGGATGTATCTCCAGCGGGTAAATAAGATACGCAATCTACTTTATGTGTCTGACAGGTCTCTTCGCAGTCTGCTGGACGGGGAGATGGAGCACTCAGCCGGCCTGAGGCAGGAGACGGATTTGCTGAAGAGGAAGCTGGCAGAGCTGGAGGAGAGGCACACGGCCAAGGTCCAGACACTGGCCAGGTAAGAAACATCACTGATGCCATTTCAGCAATATGGAAGAATAAAGCTGCACTTGCAAAAGAAAAGAAAAGTTGAGCCATTTGGTCAACCAATCAATTTAACTAAATCGTCCACTATGATGTATAATCCAGGAAAACATTTGCAAGTAAAAATCATTCTGTCTGCATCAATGTAGAATGTTCTGTTTATTTACAAAAAACTGAATATTTTAGGGTTTAAAAGGCTCAAAGGTCTGTGTCTTATACCAACAGTAGCTGTATCAGTGTTTGACACACATCCACAGTGATTACTACACACCCAGGAGAAAGGAACTATATTTACGCAGCTATCACTGTCACCAGTATTGGAAAAGCCTATAATGCTAGGATGGATATTGGCGAGGTGGCGGGTGCATGCACCAATTGGATATCCCACTATCATGTCATTTATCTGCTCATTTTTGCCGCACAGGAACGCGTGGCACTGACAGATCCGTACATCCTGTCGGCATGTTCAATAAAGATGCAAAGCTCGTTGGCAAGGCTTTAGTTTCAAGTGGTGTCCACATCCTTACAGGTCTAGTAGTATACAGCTGTTAAAAATAGAAATTATATATATATATATATATATATATATATATATATATATATATATATATGTGTATATATATATATATATGTGTATATATATATATATATGTGTATATATATATATATATGTGTATATATATATATATATGTATATATATATATATATATATATGTATATATATATATATGTATATAATAAGTATTTGTTTTTAATACACTGGTTTCAAATCGTCCGAGACACAAGCTCAGGTGTTGGAGTCTTCGGCTGTGAACTAAAATGCCTTCGTCACATCTGTCTCCATGATGAGTGGTCGAATGTCTGGAGAACTTTTTCCCTTTCAGACCCCATTGTGGAGTGCTACATTTCCTCTGGTCAATCACACATAAACACCGTTTCATCCCAATAAGTGACCTCCTACCGTTTCTCTGAAAATGAGTTGAGTCACCTCCGCCTTTACAATTGATTGCCTGTATGCCAGAAGTCATCAGTCGAGCCCTGAGCCCTTTAAATGGAGGATTACTCATCCCTGAGCAGCCGAAGCGGAACGAACCGGCAGGTCTCCGTTCAGATAGTAGCCTCCTACAGTAAGTCAAGCCACCAGGCGAGGATTGATCGGGTGACTCAAGTTGAGAGTGTAGGGACTGCTGAAGCTTATGGCTTTGCTATTTGGCATGTGTGTGTTTGTGTATGCATGTGTGTGTGTGTGTGAGATGGTTTTCATGGTCAATGAGGAACAACTTATTGGAGTTAAATTGGCACGAGTGGCGGCCTCATGACTGTGACATACATTATGCTTTTCCACACAGCTGAAACGCACACACTCGGGACACACACACCCTATTCTATAGTCCGCCGCTAATTCTCAAGTGCTGCTTTTCCTTCGCAGCCAAATCTGTCTCGATCAATAGGGGCTATAAATACCACTGAAGGAGCAGCTAGCCACTGAATGAGGGCTGGAAGCTGTCAGCCTCAATCAGTGAAAGAGGCTACTTGCAACGGTTGCTATGAATCCCACCATTCTTCGTGATTCACTCGCACATTTGGGGTGAATCGGAAGTCAATAAGCCTGAAAAAAAAAACTGACACCGAACTGTAACATCTTAACAGTTAACAGGACAGTTGGCTCACTCGCTCACGAGTTAATTGCAATGTTGCTGAGACAGATTGTATCATCTGTGCTGAAAAAAAAAAGTCAGGTTAAATGTTTATCCTCAGCACCAGCTGGCCCTGCTGTTTAAATAAGATGCTGCCAGTCATCTGCTTATTTTAGTGTTTCTGCTAGTAGTAGAGTAGAGCAGCACCCAAACCCAAGGAAGTGGCATTTGTGTGTGTGTGTGTGTGTGTGTGTGTGTGTGTGTGTGTGTGTGTGTGTCTTCAGCCCGGCTGTATACGGGGGTGGCAGAGGATGAGCGAGCCGCCATAGATAGATTTTGGCTGACGTAGACTCCGGCAGAGGGGAGTGGGCTAAAATGAGCCCGCTGCTCACTTACTGAGTTACTCACACACAGAACACAGATGTACAGCAGGACCCTTACTCACACAGGCGTCCAAATATAACGTGGAAATGTAACACGGTGACACATAGCAGCCCACATCCTCACCCTCGACTCTTACCAGGCTGCAGGAACCCGAGCGCGCACGCAACAGGCCTCCTGCATGCTCGCCTGAAGAGGAACTTCAGTGGCGAAGAAAATATCACACTTTTATCAACAATATTATCCATCGGTATTGTGACAGAATTCAGCGAATGCCTTCATAATATACAGTATTACACCAGTCAGTGTAAGACGACAATGATAGCTAAGCACGTCGAAGTTTGTGGTCTTTTTACACTGCTGCTGCGCCACTGAGATTAGAATAGAACATTTAAATGCAATGCAATTCTTTGCAAAACATTTCAGCTGTCAAGAAATGCAAAATACTTGTCACTTTTGAATATCTAATATATTTAAGAAAAGGTAGTCGGTATCACTATTGCATATATTATCTTACAGAACACTCAATTTGTATATTTAGATTTGGGAAAACTGAAATATAGCACAACAAACAGTATTACTTGGTCAGATTTTTGAAATAGGTTTGTGATTATGCTTGGCACAAACTTAACTTCTTTAATATTATGCAGACCACCAATGGAAATAATCACAATTCAAAGGCAAAGTCGTTATGAGTGAGTCTCAGTTCTGTCTGTTTACTTTGCATAGTATGTACAGTGCACAAACACACAGACACACACACACACACACACACACACACACACACACACACACACACACACACACACACACACACACACACACACACACACACACACACACACACACACACACACACACACACACACACACACACACACTCACTCACTCACTCACTCACTCACTCACACACACACACACACACACACACAGGAAACTTGGTACAAATCCCTCAGCCCTACTTTCGGTTTAAATATGTTATGATAACTAAAATCCCACTTGATATCTGTCCTCACCTCTCAGAATCTTCACCACATAGCGCCTTTTATTTAGTTACTATCACTGCTAATATATATCAGAAAACTGGCTTTTAAAATAGATGTCCCAAACCATACACACACACGCACACACACGCATGTTTACTTCACGTCACATTTGGGGACATTAAATAGTCTTGTCCCCCTTTTATAGACGTCAGTTGGCAGAGCAGGAAGCAGGCTTCTGGCAGCGGGAAGGCGGGAGAGCGGCCAGTCGAGTGGGCTCGATCCGGGAAGTGGTACCTCATCACTGGAGGAGGGGGCGGTTGGACAGGAGCAGATGCCTTTCTCTTAGCTGGCTGAGCTGCTGTCTTTTTCTCCAGGCAGTCTGGTACAGCTGATCTAAGAAGTGGCTGAGAGAGCGGCTCTGAAGTTTGCCTAGTTTACTTGTTGGGAGTGTTTAGGCCCGCTGTTTTCTTTCTCTGGGAAGTCAATTATGTCCCTCGGCCCAGGGGGCCTTTTCCCTTCAATGCTCAAGTTTTAACAACCCAGCCCTGCACCCTGCGTGTGTACATGTGTGTATATGTGTGTGTGGAGCTCTGAGCATTGAGACTTTGGAAGTATGACGCAAGAGTGTATGCTTGAAGTTTTTTCTCCTTTTTCAGAAGAGGCCTCTGCAGTAAATTGCACACAGGAGCATTACCCAGCGACTGAGCTGTCTGTCTCTGAAGGCGTCTTTGTGCCTCTCATTTACTTCTTTCAAACAAAGCCAGATCATACCTGAAGAACAGCCAATTTAGCTGTGTTTATTGCAGATTAAGACGACTACAGAGTACAGAGATGATAAAGGAAGGTACGAGAGAGAGAAGAAAATCACCCCAAGGCTTCTCTCAACTTAAGTAATTACTGGGTGTATTTTAAATTTAAGCTTCCCTCCTGAGATACTTTTTTGCTCCTTCCTGAAGAGAAGATCCTATATCCTTCCTCTCTTTCTAACACTCTCTTACAGTATTTGCTTTCTTCTAAAACACACTTAGAAACTTTACTGACTTTCCCTCTTTCAAAAAAAATATTTACAATGTCTTTATCTCGTGAACGTGCACCGGTTCCCGCTCCTTCAGTAACAGTCTTTCTTTCTCTCATTTCTTCTCATTACTCTTCTAAATCTCCTCTGCAACGTCTTTCACACTTGCCTCTCACGTGGAAGAAGATGAGATGACTTCAACATTAACCAACGTAGTTAATCGGCTTCTCCTCTGAGCATGCGTCCACACAAACAATATTTCTGGGTCAGACTATTGCCCTTAATGAGAAAGGGGTTTGTGCCTGGTCCCAGATCAGCTGGACAAAGGATGCAGTTTTAGCAGCAGAGATGCTGAGCAAGTACCTGACTTTGGACACACTCATTTAAAACTTTACTGTCCCTTAAGGCAGAGAGAAGACACTTAAAGTTTCAGATGACTTCCAAACACTCCACATTTCCAGCGTCGCAACATTCACTAGAAGCAAAGCACCAAACGACTTAATGGATCCTTTTCAATTGGAGAGCATTAACAGAGAGCTAAAGCTGTGGTTTGTTGCTACAGTTTTCAGGAAGAAAGGGTTGCGCAATGTTGTCACTCCCGGGGGGGCTTTGTGGTTTAGATTTGTTTGGTGTCCATCATTTATCTTCTGTCCTGTGGGTCTGAATAATGGTTGTCCACTAAACTGAGTTTGTAGTGAGGAAAGTGCCAAGAGGCGTTGAAGAAGTGAATGCGACACAGAAATCTAGACCTAAGTGGGTCTTTAATAGCGAACAACTTTTCAAATACACTTTAAAACCCCGGTACTTTACTCAGCGGCTCAAATATACAATTTTGACTTTATCAGTAATGTTTTCTTTTGCTGTGGAGATATCCCATCACTTGTGAAGTGATCATAGATGTAGTGCTGGAACATTGGATTGATTTTTCTTTTTGGGGTTCTCCACCTCAGGGTCAGGGAAAAATAAGTGGTCACATCATGACAAATAAAATAGGACAAAAGAAGGGAAAAAAACACAAACATTTTATCTCCACATAATGGTGTCGGTCTGTTCACCGGTTGGATGGCTGCCATGACATTTGCTACAGACATTCATGGTCCGCACAGGATGAATTCTCTGACTTTATGTCCAGCAGCACTACTCGGACAAAATGTTTGACTTCATCCTGTGAAATGTCTCAACATCGACGAGATGCATTGGTACAACATTTTGAACACACATTCATGGTCTCCAGACGATGTGTCTTCAGAACTTGAACTGTAGCGCCACCATGAGGTCGACGTTCGTGGTTTGGAGGTTTTACCTCAAAGAGCCACTAGCCAGACGTTGACCCAGACGTGGTTTTTATCTAAACCTGGACTTGTATCCGGATAGATCAAATTGAGAATCATACAATTTTAACGGAGCGCTTCTATTTGAACCGGTGCAGCTTTTCTGGCATTTACGGCACTCGTTTAGCGGTCCAGGAAATACACCGAGCAATTACATGCGTGATAAATCATATCCTGTGATGCTACTAGCTGAAACAAGGGATTTCCATAACCACTGATACAGTCACTGCTCACACATTTCTCTTTTTAGAAGATGAGAATATTTTGGATGTCATGTCTTTTATCGACTGACCACTTCACACCTGAATCAACTAAATATAAAGCTACAGCTTTCAGTTAAATCAATGTTTCTAAAATGTTCTAATATGAAAAACGTTATTCTCTGATAAACATTTTACAGACGTTGATACAACTGCTAGGCTTCTTCAATATACATGGGACTAAATCATACTGCAAATTAGACATGATACGTTATTGTGATGTTTAATTTAATACCACCGCTGCTGTGGACTCTGGAAGATGTAAAGTCTTATACGTTTTCAGACCTCTATAAACTATTAAAATGATGGAGCTGTCTGAGAAGGGAAGAGCACTTAGTTGAACTGCTCAAGGTTGCAAGCCAAGGTTGGGAACCAAACAGATTAATCAATTACTCGATCAAAGGAAAAATTGTTCAACTATTCTAATAAGCAATTTATTCTTCGCTAAGACCCGCCATTCGACTGGCCAACCGTAGCATCGGCCAGTTCCAACTCAGGTCCAACACCTATTCAGCTCAGCTCGATGAACTGTCATGCAACCGTTTCAGATTAAAAAAAATATAAAAATGCAGGCTGGTTTTGTCGACTTGGAGTCATGGTCAAACGTTGTGTAATAGTGATACTCAAAACCCAGTCATGTTGGAGGGATATATATATATATATATATATATATATATATATATATATATATATATATATATATATACACACACACACACACACACACACACACACACACACACAGACAGACAGACAGAGACACACACACATACACACACACACGCTTTAAAGACGTTGTGTCTGTCTGGATCGACAGGTGTGAAGTGTAGGCGTTAGCTTTATTATTTTGCAGTGCTGTTCGTGACAGTGTGGACTCGTGGTAACAGTTTGACTGAGTGGCAGCACGGGGGCGGTGCTTAGACGAAGGTCAACTAATTATTCAAAACAATTCATTCCAGAAAAGAATGCCAAACATTCGCTTTACCTTCTTAAACGTCAAAATCTGATACTTCGGTTTTATTTAATTACAAATTGTATAACTTTTTTCATTGGACAAAAGCACCCAAAGATGTCACCTTGAGGGCCGTTTCTCACAATTTTCTGACATTAATTGACGAAATGATAAGTTGTAAAAATAATGAATGGAATCCTCGATACTTAATTTAATCGTTATTTGCAGCCCTAAAGGGACGTGTCAAATGAACCCGGCTAAACGACATGCATTAAAAAGAAACACTTTGACTTTGAGCCTAGATCAGATCCTTCATATGGAGCCAGGCGTGTGTTTTCTCCGAGCAATAACTACAAGATTCACGGCGAAGAAAAGGAAGAAAATAGAAAGTGTCTGGAGGTGGACAGTTTCCTTGTCAGTAATGAGCAGGTGAATCGCTCATTGGGGGAAACAAGGAATTGTGTGTTTGATCCAACGTGTGTCGGCGTGAGCCGCTCCAACGCAGACGGGACACGCAGGGTGTGTTTTACACCTCCGGGTTGTGCTTTATCAGTCTGCTCTGAAGTTGGATTTGAAAACGTACCGAGCAGGTGAGGCTGTTGTTGGAGCGACGTTCCCTCATAAGCAGAAGTACACTTGCTTATTTACATTGTCCCACTCACAAGCAATATCAGCTGTCAGCAGCCCGTGCGCGCACACATCACCAAATTTCCCAGAAGGCCGCTTATATTGTAGACGCACGTCTTAACGTAGGTGTGAGCTAAACCTGTGTCGGGGTTTTGATTTGTTCGGTCTCCATCTGATGTAATGAGGATTTTTTTCCATAAACGTATGCAAGGAGCCATGCAGTTAAACCGAGGCCGACTCGAGTGTAAATTGTGGTAGAAAGTCCAGGTAAAATGGTATTTAATGAATCAGACCTATTAATATCAAGCTGATGTGCCTGATTACTGTTAATTACCTTTTAATGGCCAAAGACGGCTGGAGTTGATCCGATGCATTTCAAGAAGTGACATTTTTTCCCCGTTCAAACATTGCTTTTGTTTTTCACATCAAGCAGGATTTTCCCTCTTAACTGTTGCAAGAAGCACACACATTGAAAACTCTTCAATTGTATCGGAGTGATCAATAATTCAGCAAACTGTTCATTATCAGGCTGTTCTAACCTGAAAGAGAAATTAGAGTGTTGTTTGTTCAGAGAATCATTTATTCGCAGCAATGAAGGATGGTGTGATAAATGATAAATGATTCTCTGCACAAAGAAGACTGAACAAACAGTATTATTCTTGATTAGCTTTTGGGAATTCGTTTCTATTGGCAGCGTCTCCCATTGTGGTGAGCCATGAGAGCCGTTGACATGATGTCGGTACATCATGGAGTGTGAGCAGCGGGGTAGAAAGGGCTCGCAGTACGTTGTTGCAGTGTGTTAACATGCTGGAGACATTACTTGTGCTACAGGTTACTGGAAACGTTCAAGCACTTGAACCTCAGGAACGACGCAGCACTGCAGTGTTGTAAAAATAGAATTACTCTAATAAAAGTGATAAAAAAAATGCAGCGTCAAATGTAATTATATAGAAAATAACAGCAAGGGTAATGAGTATTAACGTGTAGTTAAAACCGTTAATGATGTGACATTAATAATGGTGTGCTGGTGCAGACCCCTCGTTGTAAGAGGGAATATACTTATGTCTTTAAACCTACTTTTACATTTTTAATTTTAACAAACACTAATTTACATCAGTGTTTCCCCTACCATTATATTAGGGGTGCGGGGCGCCCGCCTGCAATTTTCTCTGAATCGCCAGATCACAATACGTCATTTAAGGTTCTCTTTCCTATAGAACAGGTCTACACCTTATTCTGTTATTAAACAAACTAAAGGCTGTATTTTATTGACGGGATCTACACGACAGCTTGTGATTTCTGTCTCTCTACGTGGTCGCGCGTGAACACTTCTCTCCGCTCTGTATCGCGCACGCCGTTGTTCCGTCCCGACGCGCAGGAACACGTACGTGCGTGCACACAGGTGAGCGCTGAGCACCCAGCAGCGGGCAGAGAGCGGAGAAAAATATGTCGCGTGAAAAGCAGACCACTATATCTGCGTTTTGAACGCTCCCAGGTTGAAGATGGCAACAGGAGCTCTCCTGTGAGGAGCACCGGAGCTGCTCTCTGAACCCGGAGCAGCTCTCCTGCTCCGAGTGAAACGAGCCAAAGTGCTCGTGTCTTGTTCCAACAATGAGCTGCTGGCTTCACACGTTACAAAGTACACAGACATCAAACTAAGTCATTCATAAATAGATTGAGAAATGCCTGTGCTTTCGGGTAAATGTTCACGGTACGTTGTTAACAGGTTACGTTGTCCATGCGCGACTCTGTGTTTTTTGGCGTTTTGCCAAAAGCCAATCTTTGTGAAGTCTCCATGAAGTCGTCTTTTCTGCTGTTTCGCCTCTCAAAACCGGGAAAAGACCTCACCTCAACATGGAGCGTGAACTGGGAGCATCCGTATCACGTCTACAACTCCGTTTTAAAAAGATGTGTGGAGGAAAGCAGCTCACTGCAGCACCAACACTGATACAACCTGATGCTCACATCTACTCATTCTGTTTTGTTTTGCAATTAGCTTTTAGTTTTCCAAAATGAGCTATTTAGTAGTAACTACATATTATTTATTTTTTGCACAGATAGAACTTTATTTTCATTGTTCCAAGTGATTGCAATTTCTTTTCATTTTTTTGGTCTGGTGGGGCAATCTGGTTTAATCATAAGTTATTGTAATTTTCTTTATTCTGTTATTTATAAAAGCACAGATGGAGTCACAAAGTGATGTTATGGAGTCACAAAATGAAGCTGTAAACCTAGGGGAAACACTGCACATATTCAGCAAGCACGGAGCATCGTTAGCATGCTTTTTGAGTTGTGTTTCTGGACACCTGATGAGCGTAAGGCCAGTATTTTGTCTCCTTGTAGCTCTGTTTTTGATCTCCACCAACCCCTGAGGGAAGTTTGTGTCTCTTTAGCAGCTAACTGCTTCACTATGTGTCCATCTGCTGTTTGGTGCTACCGTTGGGACTCGAATGGGCAGTTCTCAACCCTGCTGGACTACTCTGAATTTAATTTGATGGGTTGAAATGTTATTTGATGTCTTTTTCTTAATTTGGGCTTCTTTTTTTTTAAGGGTAATTTAGCTTTTGTGAGATTCTTTGTGGAGAAACTCAGTCACAGATCTGTGTATGAGGCGACACACACAACACAATAATAAAGAGCTGAAGTAATTGAGCTCTCAATAGGTAGTATAATAAAAGTACTTTATTCACCTGGGCGTCGCGTGTCAGTGACTCCTCACTGTTACTGCCGGCTGGTGTAACAACAGACACAACAGCCATTGCCAGTAAAACGAGACGCATCAGAATGTCTGCGTATCTCCCGGCGCCCCGACACAAACGGCCACGCTCGGAGCAAGCGGCGTGTATTCGCTATAATTTAATCAGGCTGGAACAGCGTCTGGACCGCGGGGTGGCTTCCGATAACGGCGACGTGGACGGCTCCTCGGAGAGCTCGTCAGGTGGATACGGGAGGTCTCCAGGCAGGTGACTCTTTTGTTGTTGGGCAATGAGGGCTGATAAGCAAGGCACCAAAAAAAATCAGCCTTGGAGAATGACGTGTGTGTGTGTGTGTGTGTGTGTGTGTGTGTGTGTGGGCAGGGGGGGGGGGGGGGGGGGGGGGGCGGCAAGACAAAGGCTGTTACATTTAACCGCCAAGGGCATAAAGGCACACTCCAACTCTGATTGATTTCCTCCCCAAAGTCGATGACGTTCAACCGGTTACGGCTTGTAAAGAGACTGCCGCTGTCTCTCACTCTGTTTCTTTATCACTCTGTATTTGCGTCCTCATCTGCAGTCCAACACACACACACCACGGCTCTGAGCGATGCCAATGTTGGACTGCAGTGTAACTGAGCCGTAACTCTGACCATTAACCGACGTCTTCTGACCAAACTCTGTCTTTTGTCTCATGTGGCTGGATCACGTTTAAAATGCTCTTAAAATGCATTTTTCTGAGATACCGAACACTGAACGTCAGCCTTTTTTTTAACATTTACATAGAGTCAGACACAGAAGAAGACTTATTGTAGCGACCTTTTCTTACATACTCTATGCTCCTTCCAGCCTGCAGACTTTGATATGAACATTATCAGGTGTGGGCCATATGGTAAATACATCGTATCACAATGTTTTCGATTAATGATCACAATCGTATCCAAATTCGTGTAATGTTAGTGGTTTTTTTTGGTTTTCCGTTCAGGCAGTGAATCAACCAATCAACTCGCTCGACCCGCAGGTCCGCATTACACGTCGTTGAGATTTGGAAGATGCGTGTGCTCGGTGAGCCTCTGGGATCCGCGGTTACACCCTTAAAACCCTTCTTTACATATGCTTAAAGAGACGTGTGTCTTCAGAGAAGCAGAATCACAGTTTGACATGTTACTACCTGGCTTCCTGTTTGGATTCACACTTTATTTCCGCACATATAGCAGCTTCAAATAACGATAACTGACTTCACATGTAAATTCACATGTTAGTTATCGTTATTTGAAGCTCCTATATGTACGGAAATAAATCAGATTACAGTCATTAAAGGTTCCTGTTCAGTACCAAGCGTAAACACTGGACTGACGTTTTGTTGTATGCGGATTTGAAAGCTCAGTCTGACCACCTGGATTTCATTTCCACTGTTCCACAGGTGACAAGATGTCACAGCAGGTTTCTCACCGTGTCCCTCTGCAGCATGCTGTCATGAAACAGAGTAAACAACTTCCTGCTGTCGGCTCGATGCCGCTCTCAGGGTTGTTGGACCCTTAAAAAAAGCAACCTTTTGTCACTTTGTGCATGATAGAATTTTTACGAGGACAACAAGTCAGTAGATGATGATTTTTTTTCTCAAAAAGCAAAAGTCTAAATCGAGTCTGTTACGAATTACTGTAAAGATATTTGACATTAAAAGTCATGCTTTCAAAGAAATGCTCGCTGTCAATGTAATGTAGTTATAGCCTACTTACTTAAACGCTGTGTGTGTGTGTGTGTGTGTGTGTGTGTGTGTGTGTGTGTCTGTGTGTGTGTGTGTGTGTCTGTTGCAGGGAGAATGAGGTCCTGAAGGTCCAGTTGAAGAAGTATGTGGGGGCGGTGCAGATGCTGAAGAGAGAGGGAAGCCAGGGCAATGATGGTAAACACACACACACACACACACACACACAGACAGACACACACACACACACTCTGCATCATTACGACCTGATATTAGATCTCATATCTGTGTCCCAGTCCATCTATTTTGCTCTGAAACAGAAACGCTTATAGAAAAATAAGGTCATCAGTTTCCTGCACATCCCAAATCAGTGCAGAATCGTTTCTCAGGGGCCCAGATGACCAACCACCCGTTTCACGGCGCAAAGCCCTTCTCATCGTCTGACTCATCCTTCTCTTTAGTTTTGGGGTACATTTGTTAACTTTGACTTTGTTTTGTCGTGTTGCCGGGGGATGTCAGCGGTGCTCTGTGTAAAGACGGGTGAGATAAGCTCCCGCTGTATCAAAGGCAAATAAAATGAACAAGCCAGATTATAGAGGGCCACATAATGGCTAATTGCATTTTGGGGGATGGAAGGGAGAGCGGTTGGTTATCTGTGCTTCCCCGGAGGGTTTATGTATTTGTGAGCTTTCTTGTACGTTTTTGTTAGAGGTAAAGGGATGTGTAGAAGTTTGTAATAACAAGTTAACGATGTTCCATTTTATTAAAGAGATCATAAGAACAGACTATTTGGTGGTATAAATCCTTTTAGGAACGCAGCATGAGTCCAGCTTGGGATTTGTGTGAGCTTGTTCTATGAGCGATAAAAAAAACACACAATGCATCAAGCGTTGCAGGAAACAAGCAGACAGACGGCTACGGCAAGTATGGTAGGTCAATATTGAAGTTGGACTTTTGTGTGTGAACAGTGCCTCTTTCACACGCTATTTACATGTATGACCCAAAATTATGGTTAAGAGTCGATATCTAGGCAGAAATGACACGGCAAAAACTTTGATAGAAAACATATCAGCGTTTGAAAAAAAAAAAAAGAACATAATATAATTGCTAATTTCATTAAAAATGTAACACCACTACTTATTTGCATATCTTTTGTAGTATACAAGCAGAGTGAACGACTAGCAGTATTATATTTAAGGCCCATACCCGAGCACTGTAACATTTTGAAATACGACTCATCTCAAAAGCTGAGGAGGAGCATCTCTCCTGTTCTGGTCGAGGCTTTCCTCGCATAAAACCATTCATGATGTATTTTATAAAAAGATCTTCAATATGCAACCCCCATGGACAGACCTGTGCAACTACACATGTTCAAAAAAAAACATCACATCCCTCTCGGCTGCCGGCAATCGCCGTGTTCAGCCTGTCAAACATGGCCGCCCGGCCCACTGGCCCCGCAGAGCACGGCGGGGTGTGGTACGCTGACGATGGGTGATGATTGGAGGGATAAATGGTGATTTCCCCTCCGCCCCTCCTCGCCACACACACACACACACACACACACACACACACACACACACACACACACACACACACACACACACACACACACGAAAAGGCACATATATTATTAGGAAATAGCCTTCACCCGGCTCAACTGCACAGTCTTGACAAACATGTTCTGGCTCTCTTGTTTGTCTTTTGCCCTTCTTGTTTTACCGCCAATCATTATCTTTCTCGCTCATGTTGACTTTTCATTCCCCCATCAGTCGTACCCTTTCCCATCTCCGTCTTCACCCCTCCTTCATCCCTCTTGTCTTTCCCTCTCCTTTCCGCCGCCGCTCCCCTCATCCCGACAGCCGTAGTAATTCCCTCTCCGCCGCGGCGTCTAAATGATTTCATCCTCCCTCGCCTCTGTCTTCTCCTGCTAATGATGTGCCTCGTTCCATCACACTTTGATGTTGACTACCACAGTCTGTGTGTGTGTGTGTGTGTGTGTGTGTGTGTGTGCGTGTGTGTGTGTGTGGGGAATAGTACAGGAGGAATAATGTGTGAGCAGTTTAGGGGGAGCAAAAATCGCGGGGTGAAAAAAAAGAAGACGAGGATGAATTTATACACAAGTGCTCCTTTTTCATGTGCTGTCAGTACGCTTCCCCGTGATCAGCGCGCTGCCTTTTTGAAAACCCCTCCTGTCTAATGACGGCACCGCAGACGTGAGCTCTCCGACGCTCCGGAGGCGCCGTCATCCCCACTGACATCCCACAAAAGACAGCTCTCCTTTCTACTGTTTCGGTGGAGTGATAATTATTGAGAAGAAGTATGCTTGTGCTGCCGTGTGTTCTTGACATGAGTGTGTATTACAGAACGGCGCAAGTGTGTGTGTGTGTGTGTGTGTGTTCCACGCTTAAATCCGTTTTGAAAAATCTGAACATATCTGTATAGCAGACGACACGCTTTACATGTCACATTAGAGTAGCTCCAGTTTGTGTCGCGCCAAAGTGAGTTGAGCGGTTAAGGGCTCTAGATGGGCGTGTGTGTGTGTGTGTGTGTGTTGCATTTGTATGTGTGTTTACGCCATTAAGAGAAACCATTAGCCCAACCCCAGAGGACGTGTAGTGTGACGGTAACAGTCGTGTTTACTGTAAAGCAGAGTTAGCTGAAGAGAAGTCTCCAGGGAGAGACACCGAGCAGCACATGTAGAATAATCACACCGACACTGACCCAGTTTTACACCGCTGCTGTGGCTCTTGAGCAACGTAATAAGTCTCAGCAAGTTTTTTTCCTACATAAATTGGGGGCCTTGAAAGCGCAGAGTGAGTATGAATCTGTACGAGCATAAGGAATACCGTATGAGGGTATTCCTTATGCTCGTACAGATGCTCGTAGGAGGTCATGGCCAAGTAGATTCTCCGCAGTAATGCGTTCTGACATTGATACCGCAAGTTAGTTTTCACTTTGGTTTTAAAGCCTTTGTCGTGCGACACACCCCGAAATGCATTCCATCAACCAGATGCTGCATGTTTGCAGCCAGTTTCATCATTTTGCCGCGACGCTCCATCTTTCTCCGTTTGGGACCACATCCAAGTGAACATGGCAGCTCTCCCCTCCGGCTCTTGATGTAGTAGGTCATTGAGAAATCGAGAGGGTTCTAGTAGTGGCAGTCCATCCACTTTATGCCATGGCAGATAATGAATTTTATCATGCTTTTTTTGTTACATTTTTGGGACTTACTTGCAAAAAGCAATCAATCAATCAAATGCTCGGAGTAGAAAAGAAAATGGGCCGTAACAAGCGAGCTTGTGAATGCCGCTTACCCGAGCTCTGAGCATGGGGGAAACCACAGGACGGCGTGACTTGAGGCTCGCTGTCGGTGCAATGGTCAGAGAACAAGGCCATCGACTGCATGAGAAAACACCTCAGAGAAGCCTGTGCCGCCTCGTCCTCAGAGGAAGCTCCTTGTCTCCTGAGATGCAAAGTTTCAAGGGGCTTCATCCTCCCTGTGGGGAGGTTTAATGGCTGGCTGGTTGACCGGCTGACGTTCGACTGACTGCTTTACCCGGGGGACTGATTCCCAGAGGGAATAGTTACCGAACCTGGGTGAACGGGTTTTTCGCCTCCTCCCGCTGACATGGCTGATCGCGCCAAGTGGTCGGCTGAAATTGGCCTGCTGTGCTTTTAGATATATAACAAAAAATTGGCCTGCCAGTGGCGGGATAGAGATCAGGAGTTATTAACCTGTTAAGTGCTGCCTGGGCTTCGCTGAGGACACTCGAGGAGATCGATAACGGGTCAAAGGGTGGATCATCTGGCGAGATGGAATTCCCTCTCCTCCATTTTCTTATCAAGAGCTCTGTGATACCTCCATTTCTTCTCCTTTTTATTCAAACAGTCCATTATCCCTTAGGATAGAAGAGTAAAGAAGCTTTAGCTTCGTTTCAACTATTCCGTTCATTCTTATGTTTGTCTTTCAAGACATATATAAATGATTTATACTTCTGGGTAAATACATTTCATTTAAAGCCTAATAAATCTCCTCCTTGTGTTTTCCCCAGCAGGAACAGTGACACACCTGCTCTCAGATTAATTTGACGTTTTGCACGTCAATGTGTACGTGTTTAATTTATCCATAAATAAACCCGCCGCGGACAGACGCTTATTCATCCCCAGTAAGGAAATTGATTACATGGCCATTTAAAACCCAATAAGCTTCCCGTGCTTCGCCCTGGTCGCTCCTGCTTCCTCCGGCAGCCAGAGGCCTAATGAGTGAATGAGAGGCATTTGTCATCGCCGCCTGCCCTAATAGGAGTGTGTAACTTATTCATTACACACATAGATCTGCGTTTATTGTCACTCTGTGCATTGTGTTTTGCCCTTGCGGGCCCTCGGGGAGGTCGGCATCCTGGTGTGTGTGTGTGTCTGTATGTGTGTGTGTCTGTGTCACTTTCTTTTGTTTATGTGCACACGCCTGCCTTATGTATGCATAAAAGTGTGAAGGTGTGTGAACATGTTAATAGAAACTTGTAATGTTTGTAGTTGGTGTCTCATGTGGCTGTAAATCCAACAATATGGTGTGTGTGTTTGTGTGTGTTATAATGGAGGTGGATTTTCATTACTTGTTTACTAATGAGTAGCTGAGTGTTTGGGGGTTACTGCGAGAAAAGCAGGTCACGGTGGCAAGAGGGGGGTCATTATTAAGCTAATGTGTGTAGGTATGTGTTTTTCAGGGCATATGTGTGCGTCTTCATGTAATGCATCAGTGTTAATTGTCATTTTGCGGACGAGTCCTATTATGTGTGTGCGCGCGTGAGTGAGGCCTAAATTAAACTGTGCATTAGCGGCTGTAGGTGGGTACGAAACTGTTGTAACTGGTGTGTAAGTGGTTTATGTTATGAGGTTATTTACGTCCCAGTTGGCCGACCGTAAAAGAGCAAATGATGAGTCATTCTCTATGTGAACTGAAGTTAATTGTGCCCACACATTCAGCCGTGGATCACAACAACTCACATTGTTTAGCCTCTCAGGTCTCAGTCCAACAGATTGGGCATGTTTACCAGCTCAAAGGTGTGAGGGACTTTTATTTATTTAGCCGAGAGTGGTCTGCTCGTGCGTCTACGTGACAATGAATTCAACACTCTTGTGTTTATTTACCTGGCACGAGAGTTGTTGTTTGTCACCAGCGTGGTCACCGCGCGTTGGATTTTCGTGCGTCTGCCGCGTCACGTCTCGGGGGCCCTTTTTCCAATGCGTGCGCGGTCGGGGTGCGTGACAGATTTCAACACCTGGACAAATCGGTGTTAATGAACATTTTAATCATCTCGCCGACCGCCGGAGCCTGCTGGGTGGCAGCTCGTCCGCCTCTCCCAGAGATAAATATGGGAAAAAGGCATCTGAGGAGGGAAAGCACTCCAGCGGGGGGCGTCGAGTCCCTCGTGATGCGTCGTTTGGCTCTCAGGCAACCAATGTGCCGCATTCGACTTGCTGCCTTCTTGTTGCAACATTGCCTCAGACTGTACCAGCAGTTGTTTGAGCTTGATTTGCAGTGGCAAAGCTTCTCTCTATAGCTTCTTTTTCTGACTTTTTTGTACCTGGAGAACTCATGAGCCCGGACTCATGAGCGCTACTATGACACCTGTGAGATGTCTATAGTTGCAGCATACTTGCATATTTAAAAGGGTGTTTAAAAGGTTATTATGTGCTCATTTGTTTAGATATGCAATATATTGTTGGCTCATTCTTGAGGCATCCACTTCCCACTGCAGCAAATGATGTAACGCAGCAGTGGCAGGAACAGGGGCAGCTGGTGGGAATGGGTAGAATAACTGACGGGATGACCGCTCATGGCCTAACGGTGTCACAAAAGAGCGCCATATAAGAAAACGTCAGACAAAAGAGTAGAAAACAGTACAAGTAAGAACTGTGACTCAAAATCACGGTCTGTTTGTATTAATTTGCTAACATCAGTCCATGTATCAGATGGCACAGTTGATATAAAAGTGTTTCAGTTTGGTCGCATGATAAGAGGAGGTCGTGACTCCTCTCGCTGTTCACAGACGGCCTCTGGCCTCAGATCTTCTCCAGCTGTCCACTGTCTCGTGGCTGATGACCTTCAACAAGATGATGATGTCTATTTCTAGACGAGAGCTTTTTTTTTTGTCAAACGACAACCATAGTCTCAAAGCATCGGCATAAAAATGTTTAAAGACGTGAAGTTTTTCAGCTGTAGCTGTTAAGGGTGGCCCGTATAGTAAGTGTCACTTCCACAGGGATTATTAGGAAGTCTGTCGCTGTCTCAGTTTGTCAAATCCAAGTCGTTTCCTGAATACATTTGCTGGTTTCAAAGCCCCCGTGAATATAAACTATGTTTCCATACAATGGCCCAAACAGGTACGTCTAAGTAAAAGCTGAGATCGCTTACTTGTTTCGACTATGAAATCATCTTCAAAAAGGATCAGCGAAGAGCTTAAAGAGGTACGGAGGGATTTTCACGCTTTCAGCCGAGCCGAGGCATTGTGTGCAAAATTTGAGAGCCAGTCAATTGAAGGAGGACGGTTTGAATATTTGTGCTTGCTGAATCCTCTTGAAGCTTTGTAATGGAATGAGGCGTCGGTCTCTGAGACTGGATTAAGTAAAGAGAGCGCGGCTATGAGTCTGAAGAGGGGAGGACGGGGACGGAGGGGGCTACATGTTTCTGGAGATTCACCTCTTCTCTTGCCTCAGGGTGTTTTTTTTTATGAAGTTCCTTAAACTTGCATCCCCACTAATAGCCGTCAGGAGGCTGGTTTTAAAAATAAGTCATATTGTGTAGAAGTCCATGAGAAAAAAACTCAGTAAACATTAATTTCTCGTCTCAATTGCTAGTTTACTTCAATTTGATTGACAGGTCACTACCATGATGTTCGGTTTTGGAGTCAGAGTGTGTTTTCAGTTCATGAAGGTTTCAAGTAACTTTTGGGTCACCTAAAACTCATACTCGATGTGCGGTTCTACTTCGCCGTCTCCTGTCACTTCTGGTTCGGAAAAACCAAGATGGCGACGACCAAAATACTGAACTTCAAAACAGTCGTCCACAATCCAAAAGGTGTGAATATTAAATGGCTCTTGTACAGCGTCTTTCTAATCTTCCAACCACTCAAAGCACTTGAACATGTCATTCACACCCGTTCATACACTGACATTCTCACACACTGTTGACATAACTTACAAGAGCGATTTGGGGTTAAGTGTCTTGCCCATATCGACATTGACTGGAGGAGCCGGGGGTCGAACGGCTCCATTTCTTCTATACAGTTCATGCATAGCACACAATCTCTCTTTTCCACATCTCCTCTTCCTACTCTCCTCGACCCCGTCACTCATGGGAGCGATTACATCTGATCCCAACTCCCCTGCTGGCCTCCCAACCCAGTGTAGGAACTAACTAGTGCTGTATTAGCAGGCTCGCCAGCCATCTACTGCATGACCGCTTGCGCTGCTCGCTGCTTTTTGACGGGCCGGAGCGAGGCCCTAGCGGCCCGGGTTGCGGAGAGCATATGTCGGGGACAGAGGGGGAACATGGCGGCCTCTTGTCAATGCCGGCTGTTGTTTGACTTTGACACCTGTTTTTGCTGCAGTGGCGCGTGGTGGAGCTGCGAGGTGGCGCGACAGGCGGGTGTGCCTTTCACCAAGTACAGAAGGAGAGTTTAAGGTTAAGGGCGCGTGCATGTGTTTGAATCACTTGTTTAAAGGTGGGCGGTTTTTAATTACAACAGCAGCTGTATGTCAGACACCTGCGGCAGTCCCACAGATTTCCACTCCGCCTCTCGCAGTTGTTGCAATGCACTCTGGGTAGGAGGCCGGGGCTTACAAGGATACTTTATTAGCAGTGATGTCATTGGCTGGGTTGGACCAAGGGGGAAATTAATCATAGCTGATCGGTGCTCTGTGACAGCCAACCTACGCGGCGTCCCACACACAGAGCTGATAATGAAACTGTAGGAGCATCTGTCTCTGTTGTCCTCTCCCCTGTTGGTGTTGTCTTCTCATGCCTGAAAACAATTGGGTTGGACCTCAGCACTTCGGGCATTCACAGGAAAGTTCAGGCTTTTTCTTCACCGTCTCCTTTTTATTTAGACGGAGCAGCGTAATGCCGTTTTGTTGCTTGGATTAAACAGTGTTGACATATTAAATTGTTTATATTAAATCATTTTTAATTTCAACCAAAACTAGGATCCCCTGGTGAATTCAAAATGAACAATAAATCAACCGAAGCAGCGGTTGCACGGATTTCAACAGTACGATTTGAATAAATTAGTTTGAATGTGGAAGGTAATTGTGATGCTTATTACATCAGACAGCTGACATCAGTTGAATTCCTGTTATGTTAAATGTTTCTTTCTGTTTAATTTACACAATTTGTGATGCCCGTTGGAAAATATCCAAATCAGCTAAACATCTTCAAACTCTTTTTCCTCCTCGTTTGCTGCTTTTTCTTTTTCGTTGCGATGTGCTGCTCTGATTAATTCCCTCAAAGCGGACGTACAATGTGATCGGTCGTTGTCCGTTTGACACATCGTGACGCAACTCGTCTCACGATCAATTTAATGACTGTGACTGTCAAAACATCCTCACCCATTGAGTCTACAGCCTTTGTTGTTGCGATACAGTTCATCTTCACTTTTCCCCCAAAAAGGTTAATGTCATATTTCGGAAAACTGCAATAGTTTCTTCTGGTGATGTTATCTTTATTTTAGACAAGGAGCCTCCGCTACAACAAGATTCATTGACGTAAATGTCAAGAACATGATTTCAAAGTTGTCTCCCGGTCTGCAGTTCATAGTTCTGAGGATAAACTCGGTCACGTTTCAGCGTGTTATTCAGATACCCAGCAGCTCTGTGAGACTGTACTGAATGCTAACATCAGCATGTTAGCATGCTCACAATGAGCATGCTAACATGCTGATGTTTAGCAGGTATAATATGTACCATGTTCACTATCTTAGTTTAGCATGTTAGCATGCTCACAATGAGCATGCTAACATGCTGGTGTTTAGCAGGTATAATATGTACCATGTTTACCACCTTGCATGTTAGCATTCTAACATGAGCTAATTAGGGCTAAACACAAAGTACACTTGAGGCAGATGTGAATGCCATCGGTTTTGCAGGAATGTGGTCATATTTTTACCCAATAATGGTAAAAGCAGAACTCCAGAATAATATTTGCACTGGAGCGGACAACTTTCTCAGTTGTTTGGGGAAGGCATGCTATTAAAGTTATACACCTACACCACTACGTACGCACGCATCACGCCCTGTGCTCTGCGTCACACTTTTGTGTAAATGGTCTCAAACCCGCAGACATCAAGGCATGTGATACGAGTGTACTGAACAGTGTCTGTAAGTGGAAAACTCCTAGGTTTCTGAAGAGCTCAGTGGGTGCCTCAGGCCGTCGACGTCTTGGCAGTGACGACCTACACAAGCTCACTGCTAATCCTAAAATGGGCCAAGAGGTGGATTGTCGGTGGAGCCGAGTTAGAAAACTGCTTGCGGCCAGCGACCTAATGCATAATCTTAAGACTTAATAGAATTTAAACGGGTAAGTTACATAGATGTTAGACCGACATCGTCATCCTCCGAGCCACGCGGCAAGTGTGGCTTAAAATAGAAATGGTAAGGGATGTAATTGTACGATGACATGAATCATGATTAGAACTGATTGACGTAATGGCGGGAACAAGGAAAACATAATGCACGTTTGAAAAGAAAAACCTTAATCATCCTCCCGGTGTTATCCAGCGTAATTTTAAGTGAGTGCAGACTGATTTAATTTTTGTTCTTTGATCAGTGAGATAACAAGCAGATGGTACAAGGCCGGCAAAGGTCAAACCCACAATGTCGTGACACACTGCAACCAGAGCAGGATGTAGTATGTAGTGATATGCAAATAATATAGCAGAAAATAAGAGTCATATTCCAGCGTTCCTGTAATTGAAATAATAATAATAATAATAATAATAATAATAACAATAATAATACATTTAGTTTGGATTCCCTTTCAAGGAAACCAGGGATCCTGCACAACACAAAAGAATAATTCTACTTGTCTAGTCTCAGATTGAGTCTCCAAACATGTGGGAGTAATCTGTTTTGAGTGATATGTCTCGGCTTGATTATGAGTTCTCTTTTTCTTTTTTGGTGCACTGCTGGGATTTGGATATGAATATTTAGAGTCTTACACAGATAACTATCCACGCTCGTTTGGAGCCCTTTTCTTTTAAAACCGCATGGCGCCTTTGAGAAGCTGCTGCAATTCTCTCCTATTTAAGTGCCACCAGCAAACCAGCATATCTCTCTCTCTCTCTTCAATGCTGCCTCAGAGCGCATTTCACTCCTCCTCTCTTGATTTATGTGTGTGTACATGTGTGTTCTTTGACTAATGTCTGAGTGTTTAGCTTGTTAATGTGCTATGGGATAACAGCCCATCTCTATAAACAACTTAATCCAGCATCTTATGTGCCGGGGAGCACCGCTCCCTGCTCCTTCAAAAACCACAAAGCTTAAGGTGTGTGAGGGGGTAGGTGTGCATATGTGTGTGTGTGTGTGTGTGTGTGTGTGTGTGTGTGTGTGTGTGTGTGTGTGTGTGTGTGTGTGCGTATGGGAAAATCAGTTTGGGGTTGTATATAAGAAGTAGATGTAGTCATTGTGACGTCATCAATTAGTTTGTAGAGTGCCGTGAAATCAACGCCGTTGTCATCTTGGATTACAGCCATCTATTTAACTCTAAACTCAACCTTAATTTCGTAAATGAACATCATGCTGTATCGAAGAGGAAACTATGCAGACGGGAGATGTTTCCAAAGTTTTCTGAGGTTAATAAATCAAGTGAGAAGGTTTCTCATAGACTTCTAAACAATTGGACTTCTTGTTGCAACCAGAGGAGTCGCCCCCTGCTGGTCAGTAGAGAGAACGCACGTTTTAAGAAACTTCCTCATCTTTACTCAGTGTGGGTTGACATGAGTCCACGAATGGATGCAAGACACTTTGCTGCAATGGGATTTTCTTTAATTTTTAAAAATTGTTTTGTTGTTCATCCTCTCTCTAAATTGTTTTTCTCTAATAGGCTTTCAGTTTTTGGTTGCTCTGCTCCTCTTAACACCACAGAACACTTTCCCTGAGCCCTTAGAGAGGATAGAGAGGTGGATACTTTAAATCAGTCTTCACAAATATGTTCAAAAATATTTAGTCTCCCCTTTTCTTGGCCCAATAGTCATTACATTTCAATGTATAAAAATTCAATTCAAGTTTAAATTCAATTCTAGTCGTAACATAAACAAGATTAACATTGATGAGTATAGATTACAAGAACTCAGATGAAGACTTGGTGGATGTTCTACATGGTCTCTGGTGCTTAAATGTTCCTCTGTTGTTATTCACTGTCAATAGTACTGACGCTCTGCAGTCTTTGTTGAACTATTTCAATACATCTCCCGTCCAACACACTTCACTTCTGCCCGGGGTGATCCTGAAACAGAATTTCGTCTTGCAGCACACATTAGGCGAAAGAATCAGAAGTGTGTAGAATGAAATGTTGAACTACAGCATCAGAGTAGCATTGACATCCCACGGAGGAGGGTGCTGGGTGTTAAAGGGTGAGGAGGGATGCTGCAGAGATGCGTTTTCTAACCGCTTCCAGAAGGCTCTTTTGTATTGGTCAAATACCTGTGCCGAGGATAAAGAGCGATCTCTAAAGGCCTTCTTCTCATTTATTTTTACTTCTCTGGGACGGCCACAGGCTTTACTTGTCTATCCCACCAGCTGTACCACATCAGACCCAGAATACTGATGAAGAGGTGACATTTACCTGCAGAGAAGTATGTTCTGCAGCAGCACATGGAGGGGAGGAGTCATTTACGCGTAATTTATGTTCTCTTTTGAAACGCTTCTAGGCGCTTCAGATTTTAATTTGCGAGCTCGAGAATGAATAAAATCCAGGTGTAAATCCACCCAGGATGTATTGAAGATCAAATGGTCTACTCACCTGCATAGAAAAACTCATAAAAACTATACAAAAAAACTAGTGAGCTGCAGTGGTTTTGACGTGTCTGATGGAAAGGATCCTATTAGGACAGAAATAAACGGTACATTTTCTGTTCAAACGAACAGCCGACGTTTGACAGCCAACACTGATACATGATTCATCTGAGCCGCTGTAATCATGGATCTGAATAGATTTTGCATTGAATGTGATTGAGATAAATATAATTTTTCGGCTCACGTCTGATTATGATATTAGTTTAGATTAACGGGTTTAGAGATTGGGGTTATGAGATTTAACTTGATCCGCAGTTTGTTTATAGCTTGACAATTAAGTCCATATTCTCTCGGGTTCCAGTTTTCAGAATTGAATTCCACTTTTTGCTTTCACTTCTTGCTCTCATCTTACATCATCTGTGTTAACTTGTACGTGCACGCAAATGCAAACAATTCCTTAGTGTATAATTGCATTACAGATATGATTATGAGATTGATAAGAAACAGTATTCTAAGACCTAAAATAGGCATGGATATTTGAAATTGTGTACACTTAAAAAGTCAAACTTCTGGGAAGCCTCCGGGTTCCTCACATTGTCATCACAAAAGATTTCATTATCCGTCATGATATGACCGTTGGTCTCAAAGGAGGAAATACGTTGATATTATAGGATGCACACTAGTGGTCTTGCTGAGAGTTAGATGAGAAGATTGATGCCGCTCTTTTATCTGACCATTAGGTGTGAGGCTACAGTCGGTGGCTCTTAGCTTGGCTTGATTTAGCTTAGCATAAAGACTGGAGGAACAGCTAGCCTCAGTCAGTCTAAACAATACAATATCTGCCTACCAGCACCTCTCAAGATCCCTATTTAACACAATATTTGTGTACTTTATGTAAGCGTTTGCAGTAAGTTGGCAATCTTTAGAGTTTCCGGCAGCTTTTTTCCAATCTCTGTGCTAAACTTAGCTAATACGATGCTAGCTCTATCTTAGCTCTTAGATCTGAGTGTACAGAGGAGAGAGTGGTGTCAATCTTTTCATCTAGCGAGATGATATTAAAGCGTGTTCCTTCAGCTGCTTTTTGGCTATCGCAGCAGGTATTGAGTCATGTTGGATCCTACGAGGAACAGGAAGTTCTTTTCACAAATAAACTGCGTCAAGTTCTTTGTAAAAGTTCTACTTTGTAATGAGAGAAAGCCTCTGACCCTTTCCTTTAGCTTATTTTAGTTCTTCCTATACATTTTTTTTTACAGGCTTTCAGAATTGAATACTACATCAGATGTAGACACTTTGTGGTCATTAATGTGGAACGCCGACTGAATTCATAACCAAAGCTTCATTATTGGGTTATCCTCTACTTGCCCCCTGCTACTGCCCGTCTCCTCTTAAATTGGAAAACTGTGTTGCGCTGATTAAATTGAGTTTTCAAAAATTAGCATGTTCCCAGAACTTAATATACATGCAAAACCCATAGCATCTTTAATCTTGGAATGAGAACAAAAGTGCTGAAAGATGGAAAAAAAGAACTTTCTACAACATAATGAAGATAACTCACTTGGAGGGAATCCACTTAGCGAGAAAAGTATTTTTTTTCTTCAGAGCATTTTTTTGGACTTTCTCCCTCGGTGATTCCCACTGTGCTGCAGCCAACTCAAAGAAATGCTTGTTTTGTAAAAGTCCTTTGGAGTCTGGATCAAAAGCATTTTCATAGCAACTCAATCTGTGATTGAAATATTTAACACTGGCACCGCGCCTCATGCGATCTCCTTCTTCACTCACTCTCATTTCCTTTACGTTTCTGTCTCTCATCTGCGCTCTCTCACGTTTATTCTCTTTCTCACCGCATATCTCGTCGCATTAATAACCCACGCTCATGCAGAGTGGACTTGGAGATATAAATAAGAGGCTGAATGTATATTTGATCGTCTTCCCTTGACCTTTGACCACCCATACAAGGCAGCTGTAGCAGCTGATATCGGCCCGTGTTTGGAGCTGCCGCCGTGTCTGAGTCACCAAAGAAATAATGGAGGTAGTCGGGGAAAAAAAGAAAGACACACAAAAGTACACTTTAGAGTGTCTTTGCTCCACTCCGCATCCCTTTCATCCTTCTGTGAAAAGCTTCTGAAGCGCTCTTTTTTCTTTCTTCAGCTCTTTCCTCGATGTGTTAATATGAATATGGAAAGTAGTGTCAGGTTGTTGTTTTTTCAGGGGAGGAGGGGGCTGTTGACATCAGAGAAGTTGCAGACTACTTCCTGGAAGATTGCTGCTTAATGACTTTGTGTGTGTGTGTGTTTTGCATATGTCAGGGACAAGACAGGTCTGTTTTCTGAGAGCGTAATGCCGATACTCCACGTCAACAGCAGAGGGCCTTTTCCCCGATTGAAATGCTCAGACTTTCATTCCTTCCTCGGCTGGACAAATACAAAGCTACGGATGTCTGCAGAGAAGTTAGCATGATTACAGGCCACCCGATGGACTTGACATTCGTTGCCGAGCGGCTTCTTGACTCGCACGCTCGGTGAAGTTTACAAAAACAAAATCCGACAGTGAGTGACGAGCAGGTGGTGCTTGATTGAAACTTGCTGTCACCTCCAGTGATTAGCCACGTCTGAACTTTAGTGTGTAATAGCACCCTCATCTCCTGCGTAATTGGCACTTGTGTTGATTAAATAACGTATGCAGTAGGTCGTGTTTGTTTATGAACTCGGGAAGTTGAAGTTGTTGAACTTTTGTGTTTGAGGCGTTCAAGAGTCCTTTCTTACTCCGAGGTTCAGCGGGAATGGCGGTGAGGAACTTTTCGGCTGATCATTAAGTGCCGTACCTTGGAAACAGAAAACTTAAGGTAATTGTTCCGAGCGTATCTGTGATTGAGGGATTGGCTCCACGCGGCTCTCAACGTGGTGACGTCTGAGTGGGTGGCTAGAAGCTAACAGCATGAACAGTGCAAGCTATGGCAAGAGTGTTTCATTAAACACTTGGAAATATCTGTGGTTCTGCTGCATTGAACCGCTCGCTCGGCTTTGGCGTCTCCACTTCTTAGCAACCAGCATCTGGAACGAGGTACATCCATTATAATGACCTCAGCAAGGCAGGCGAATGCAGAGCCCGATTAGTCAAACAAACTAATGATCTTCTGTCTCTGGACAGCTACCGAATCAGCATCGTGAACAGCGGTCGTGCCGGGAAGGATCTCAACGTAACGTCTCGTCAGCTTGTTATTTATGAAGGCCTCAATTTAACATTGTTTGGGATTAATGGACGGATTATTCCTTTAGTTGCGATTTGGCTGGAGATTTTGACTTTAATGGTACGCTGTCACAGCAGATTCTATTGTTGTCTTGCAGCAGCAGACGAGATATCGCACCAGCAGAACGGCATAACGAGGAAAATCCTCAACCGAAAAGAAAAGAACAGAATCTTTAATCCACTGTCCTCGTTTTTTTCCCCCTCTTCTTGCAACAAAAACAACCCACACGTGACTAAACAAACTCTTTTCTCTGCAAAGTATTGATAATATCTGCTGCCTCTGTGCGTCTGCACATACACAGTTAAAACTTGATGACCCTCAGTGTTATAAAGGAGCATTTGTGGGGCTCAGTTATGGACGTTGATGAGAGTAAAAGGTGGCGTGACTTTCCATTAGTGGGACCATCTCTTTTTACACCGCAGACGCACCGGCTCTCTCCAGGTCGACATCTTTTACCCATAGATGGCAGTGTGTCCATGAGTCTCCAACGGGGGCGTCTGTGCGTCTGCCGGTCTGTGCAACGGAGCGAGGAGAGGCAGACGGCCAACCCGACAGGCCCCCGTAATGCAGATTTACAGTAATGGCCTGCGAGGAAATGAGATGTACACTGTTAAATAGTTTGGAAAGACATCTTGCTCCGCCGTGCCGTGGCCTGACCTCGCGCCGGCGAAACACCCGAGCAGCTCATTGATTTGACGAAGGCTTTTGACTAATGATACTGGAGAAAAAGTGGGATGAGAGGAGAAAAAGAAGAGGAAAAAAAACACAAAAGAAAAACCCACCGTCGCGGTTGGTCTTTCTTTTACCATCTGTAACGTTTTATCAAGAAGTGGGATGAAGTGATCCAATGATAAGGTCACAGCGGCAGAGAGGTCTTACATTAACGAGCGCCATCGACACATGCTACCCCTCCACTCTCCCCCCCCCCACGTCCGCTGCGAATTTCTCACCCCTGTCCTCCGCCGCCGCCTCTTTTGTCCTGCGACTTGGATCGCTCAATTAGAGCTGCCTTTTGTTCCCGAGGCTCCTATGGAGCCAGTGGTCTTTGTCGGTCCCCTCATCCATTATGGATCAGCACCAAGAGGAAGAGCCGCGTGTTGGCTGATTTGATGGAGAGATGTCTTTGTCTTGTGTCTTGTATTGATGGACTTGGTGGGGACGTTTTCCTTCCCGTTGTCTGGAGGCGCTATAAGATGATGTTGATATTTGAAGAAAAAAAAAAAAAAAAACGTGGGCCAAAAAAAGACATTGTGCATTGATTGTGTTTTTCATTTACCTCTCTTAGTCTTTGGAAAAGACACACTTTGACGTCCTCTGATAGATAGATTTTTCTTTTTTTTCTTCCTTTTTTTCAATCTAAAAGAACATGGCTGACCGAGCAATCGTATCAATCTGCTCACTCCAGCAGAAGCTGTTTTTGCATGCTAGAACAAATTCAACAGCTAGGTTTACATGGGAAAAATAACAATACGTAATGAACAACGATTCCCTAATAGAATTAAGACAATATTTATAGTTGGAAGATAATTGCAGCAACATAAATTGGTATAAATTCCACGAGCATGAGTGGATGCACTGGCGTTAACATCAGCCAATGTTTTTCTTGTGATGGTCAAAATCTCTCGGCTGCTGTGAGCACGGAAACCTCGTGTGCTGTCGTCCCCAGTCATCAAATTAGCAGGATGAATCCAACATAATAGGGTCGTCTCCTCTTTTGATACGTTTGAAGATCTAATGTCAATGCAACTAATGTAAATGTTGCCTCATTCGACGTGGTGAATATTCACAATGTAAAGAAAAGCTCAATAAATCATGCGGCGCCCGCTGTGGGACCTCCTGGCAGACACTCCTGGACGTCTTTTCGGCTTCTCTTTGGCAGCGATTTACCCTGTTTTAGCAAACACGTCTCGTGTCTGGCAACCTTTCGATATGATAATTTCAAGAAATACAGATCAGATCCTGTATGTGCATGCTTCTCTGCGTGATAACAACCTCTGTCTCGTTGCTCTCCTTCTCTCGCGCTCTCTCATTTTCTCTCCCCTTATTTCTCATCATATCTTCGTTTTATATCCTTCTCTCTCTGTCATTCTCAGTAGCCTCACTCTGTCACCATCCCTCTGGCTTTCCCTCAGCTCTAAAATAGGAAATGTCTAAATTACACTTGCTAATAGGTTTCAGCGGCACTGTTTTCTCTCTCGCCCTTTCTCTCACCCTCTGTCTTCCTCTTTTTAATTCAGTATTAGGGACAGAACACATTTCATTTGATACTGAATGAAAGGATTGTCTTATCATCTTTTGAAGGAAGGGAAAACTCTCCGCTCCTCCAGATGGGAACATCAATTGTTAATGCTCATTCTGCCACGCTGGTACCCGTCTCCCCCCCCCGGGTGTACAAAACCAGAGCACAGGGCATCATCTCAGATGCTCAGTATCTCACTTTTCTCCTCTGAAACACCGACAAGATGTAGTTTTCCCTTTTTAATAAACACTCCCAAGACAGCTGAGCCGAATCCTGATTAAAAGTACGTCATGCAGGGCAGATTATTAACATATTAATATAGAGACATTACAATAATTACTTTCTACATACCAGACAATCACTGGGAAGATTGGCAGCCTCCTTTGGCCTCTTTGATTTGGCCGCCGCTCGGCTTCGTTTCATTGAGGTCGAGAGAAAATGTGAAAGACTGAAGTTTAAATAAAAGTCTTAGTTGCTCAAAATGGCAGATATTAAAATAAGTAAACTCAAAATGAACTTGTGTTTCATGCTCCCCTCAGGATGAATTGTAAAAGCGGTGGTGATCCCCTTTTCATCTCGTGTCACCATCAAGTCAACGTTTCAGTTTGTCTAATAATTTATGACCAAATTCCTGTCAGCGTCCGCTGTGCGGTGGGTTGAGTGCTTCTTAGATTAAATGTTGGAAGGCCACCACGGTAAACTACGATGGAGACCTTAGTAAATATCATACCTGTTAAACCTCCTGTGTTAGCTTTGTTAAGGGAAATTAAAGCAAAATAAAAAAGAGAAAAAAGTGCAAATACCATGAGTTTCCAACTGTTTTGGAGTGAATAATATCAGCTTCGCCAGGCTTGTCTGTAACGATCCAGTAAACAGAGGAGAAGAAGTAAACGTCATGAACACCTGAACAAAACAAGTCTGCTTTACTTGGCCATCAGTTACACTAACCAGCTGACCGAGAAGACACCGAAAGCACAAACAGCTGTTCAGTCATTTGAGCTAAATGTTTGCTTTTTTTTTCCTTCAGCAAACGCTTTTTCATAATCCATTTTGCGCATCAAATCTTTTTCAACAAATGCAACAAAAAAAAAAAAAACACCTCCAGCAAACGCAAAAACCTTTTTTTCATTTGAGCAATTGAATAAATTTAATCCAATTTTGCCGTTCCCACACAGCTTTACCAACACTGTACCTCAAAATGTGCTTTGATGGATGTGAATGGAGAACACGCCCACTGTCACCATGCTGGCATGCTAATGTTAAAACTCATCTCTAAGCACCACTGTGCCTGAGTGCAGCTTACAGGGCGCTCGCAGGCCTGTAGGCGTGTTCTTGTTACCTGATAAAGGACCTCAGTGATTGGTCAATGTCACAATAGTCACCGATCGACCAATTTATTATTCACCTTGTTTCAGCGCTATAACAATACTGTGAGACAGGTATTAGTCATCTCTAGCGTACGGTCATTTGTTTACCACAGTCATGCCAATGTCACGCTGTCTTCCACTCCTGTCAGTCTCTGCCACACTACATTTTCTGGACTCCAAGATGTAGTTTCAGCGTATTTTCTGTCAGACCTGCAGGCGAGGCGGTGTGTTAAACTGGAAGTGGTTGAATCACAGTAGACGCTGTTAACTCAATGTATGCTTGGGTAGCGATCCACGGCAGACAGGGTGGCTAGACGTGCTCATTTGTTACTATGGCTTCATGCTGCCTTTTAAGTACGCGAGGAACTCGGCCGTTATACACCTGTAAATGTCAGGGCGAGATGTTTTCTGCTTGCACAGTTGTATTTTCTCCTGCCATGGTGATGTATGGCATGTGTTTTTCCCCATTGCTTTTTAAATCAATTTTATACACGGTATTTCCTTTCACTGTATTTTGGCAGAGGCGAGGAGAATCGTACATGCTGCTGTAGTGAGAGCAAAGCGACTGCTCTGACCGGTATTCAAACCTCTCCTTTTCTATCCTGCAAGTATTTCAACCTTTATTTCACCAGGGAAGACATGCGCTACACACTTTTACCGCTTGATGCTTTTATTTTCTGGCACTTAAGGGTACCTTGACAGTACTTTTTAAGATGTGAGAATGGCCCCCATTAGCTTTTCACACTCAGATTTTTTCTTTTTGTGTACGTATACCCAAAAGTTAAATTTTCTAGTCTCTCTCATGCTTCCTGTACTTCCCATCTAATTGTGGTTTAGAGGTTCGCCGCAGAGTTATCTAATGTAGGTTGTTGATAATTTGACCCTTTTAACCTTTCTCATTAGTCATCATTGCTAAATGGTGGTTTGGTCGGTCGGTGGGCGGCTCCAAACAGCGGAGGATAAATTGTCTGTGTCACTATGTTGGATGTTAGCAGCGCAGGTGCCCTTTAACAGCAGACTATTAACAAGATAACCAAAAAGCAATTAGATTGACTTTCTAAAATGGCAGTCAATTAGAGAGGGAGAGAGAGAGAGAGCGAGAGCGAGCGAGCGCACGCTGACCTCTTGCCCCGTCATGTCCAACACTGACGTTTATTGTTTCACATTAAGAGCGGTATTGATTTGAACAGCATGTTCTAGGACTATACTTTCATTGATCCATGTCTGGCCAGTCACACATTACAAGAAGACTCATGTTTAGTTCTGTCAAAGCACACTGGAGAGCAAAGGCAACATCTGTTCAAACCTTTTTGTAAGATGCTACAAAGATTTGTTTTAATCTTAAAAGTAAACTTCACCGGGCCTGTTCTCACAGAGTGTCTTTGTGTTTGGCTTCAGACAGTTTCATCTTTTTGTTGCTGTTGTGCAGATCTGTCTTTGTTTTGTGACTCCTGTCAGAACAAAGATGATGCCAGATTGACCGTCATATGAATCCCACATTTTTAAATAACAACTAAAGTCCCATGAATACAACTCCAGTTTTTAGCTGGACCTTTCCACCACTTTGTACATTGGCTGAAAATGTTTTGTCTGTGAAGCCCATTCTGTTAATAAGGATGTAATGTAATATTATTATACATGCCTCAAGGAAAATTGTGAAAAATGCACTCTTTTCTGAGATTGTATTCTCAGTGTCCAAAGAAGCAGACGTGACAAGAAATAAGAAACTTGATGGCCAGACATGAAAGGCTGATGCCGGTTCATATTCGACCTCTTTTCTGTTGTATATACAATGTACAATACATTTTTGTTGGTGGTTCTTAGTGGAGGCAGAATAAAAACTCTGGCTAGTTTTGTTAGCTTGCTTTTTATATAATGGCTGAAGAAGTTTCTCTCAGTTTTCCACCCACTCTCCTGGGCTGCGAGCTCGCTAAGTAGCCCGCCATCAGCTAGTTAGCTTGCTAATACAGTGTTGTGAGGATGATTAGCGTCGCACTGGTTCCCTTCACAAAAAGTTAATACGATTTTGTGTTATTGCAGACAATAAGCTTGTTTATAATACTTACAGGTATTGTTCAGCAAGATAATCCTTCACAAATTAACCTAATTTTCATGATTTTGGAAGAAGGATGAGGGAAGTAAAAAGCGCAAGAACACGAGCGCTAAAAAAGTGGATTAGTCAGCGTGATGCCGTTCTGCAGTCTCATTTATCCACTTATGTTGAAATCTCTTAAACCTGTGTTAATCACAGACGTTATTTCAGTCGTCTTACCAAAAAAAAAATCATTATAATAACCGGTTGACTTTGAGATGAGGGAACCTGAAAGTGCGAAAATATGCAAACGACTTTTCCAGGTTTCAGGACACATGCAGCGCTCTTTTCCACCGTTCATGCCACACTGAGATTAAGCCCAACAACGGGCCATCTCTTAGTCTTTTTAATAGTTTAGCCTACTTATTCTCCCCATCTCTAATAATTTGACTATGGTGGCTGAAGAGGTTAGCAGAAGGTTGAACTATTTAGCAACATTTTCTTCCAACATCTCCGCCGCTAAAACCTTGAACCAGATCATCTCACACGTATGTGATATTGATTCTGGGCCCCAACAACACGGCGAGATATTTTTGCTGTGTCATTACCCCACTACTCTGAGGTGATTCATGTTTGCCTCCAGTCTTTTCCTTTGTTTTGCCTCCAGCTAACACTGTGTCGTAACCATGATGTTGGCTGTAAAAGGTTCTATTAGTCACTACTTGCCTCCCTGGTCTCACAGGGATTAAAAGCACATCAAAAGACGCTGTGGACACGTTGTGATTTAGTAACAGCATTCTGAGGTGGTGAGGAACACGAGCGAGTACAGAACGTTGCGTCACACCGGTATGTCACTGAGCCCGATGAAGTTTCACACAGATCAACAAAGACAGTGATGTGAGGTATAGAGTTTTACCTCTGTTAAATTTTACAGAGTTGGTGGGGAAATCCTCAGGTTTAGAAGAAACTGGCTCCTCACCGGTACAATTACATCAAACACACAAGATCACGTCAGCATTACTGTAGTTCGACAACTTTTTAACTAATGCATTGATGTGGGAGTACAGGGGGGAACTAACAACATTTTTCATTATTGATCAAGTGTGTGTGCTTTTCTTGAAAATAACAGACATGGGCATTTTTAAGGTGCTCTTTAAACTAACAAGCATCATCTCTAATCTGATGAAACCACATCTATTCAGTAATCTGTGCCATTTTGATTGGCTGATTAATTGCAGCTCCTCTCGGGTTCAGCTTGAGTCAATGAAAATATCAATTAAAGACCCAGCTTCAGCCAAAGTGAACAAAGTGAAAGAGCAATGACCCGGTATCGAAGCGTACAATAAAGAAATTGAGCGTTTCACGTTACTGAGCCTGAATTGAAACCTGAATTTTACTGCACAGACCGGATGCATCAATCCATCGTATAACTACTCTGCAGAGCTGAAATTGTATTTCTGCTGTAACGCTGCACTTTTCAGCACTTTTTTTTTTCGACGTGTGAATCCGCTCCGCACAGTAAGGATCACAGACTTTAATATGCATGGGGTGTACTTTCTATATGAATAACAAATCGTGTACTGTAGACGAAGGCCACTTATACTGCAGTGCTTTTGCTTTGGTAGAAATGCTGTCTATGAATATGTCACCAGCATGTCAAGAGGTTATGCACATGTTAATGTGCAGACAATATTTCATGCATAACTAAATATAAATGCCTCTATGCTTCGCTGTAGGTCCTTTTAAATCGGTGCTTGTTGTTTGTTTTTGAGTCGTTTCTGAGTAAAAATATGGCGCGTGTGACTTTTGAGTAAACCAGTTTCCATTTCGCATTCGATTGGTTCTGTAAATGTGTGAATTTTGTCTCAGTGAATGCTTGATATGTCTTTTAATAGGATGCTGCAGATTTAGCTGCTATGCTTTCCAGCTGAGACGTTTTTGGGTCAGTCTCTTCTTTTTCTTTCTAATAATTGCTTTGATCATGGCAATAATTAGGTTTGCTTCTCGCCCCCCTTCTCAAAACGCAGACGTCAGCAGAGGCAGGCACCTGCTCTCTCTCACACACACACACACACACACACACACACACACACACACACACACACACACACACACACACACACACACACACACACACACACACACACACATCTCTCTCTCTCCCCCAGCCTTCAGTACACGGTGGCATATCTTTTTAAGACACACTGACAAGAGGTGGAAAGTCAGGCAACGAAACAAGTGAAGCCCTGTCAGGTCAAAGATTTAAGGGAAACTCAATCTTCTAACCGCACACAAGCCGAGATAATGTTATTATTATTTTTTTTTTTAATAGAAGCTTCACTTCACCGGGCAAAGAAACGATAATCACTCTGTTGAACTAACTGTTACCTGAGCTGGGAACGTTGCGACTTATAAAACGGCGAAATTAAATTACAAACCCCCCGCAGTGTTTCTTTTTCTTATCATAGAATCATGTTATGCAGTAAAGTTGGCTTTTGGAGGTGGAAGTTATTTGGCAAGTTTCTTTATTTCTTTGCTTGTTTTTAAGGTGCTAATGATGTTGAATTCCTCATCACGCAACATTTGGGCAACATAAAGTAATTTATAAAATTATTTTCCCTGGGTTTGAGTTAACGGCAATAACTCCACATTATGTTAAGGTGAAGTGAATTTACAGTTGGCAGGAGAAAAAAAAAGTTTTTGTATCAATAATGTG
The DNA here is from genome assembly GCF_023055335.1 of Clinocottus analis. NCBI lineage: Eukaryota > Metazoa > Chordata > Actinopteri > Perciformes > Cottidae > Clinocottus > Clinocottus analis. Next base: position 11,245,001 of record NW_027175920.1, on the reverse strand, counting down.
ATTTAAAAAAAAAATGGTTTGGCCCACCAGAGAAAAATGGCTTATTTTTCTGGGTTCTGAGCTTCTCCTGCAGAAAACTTAAGCCATCAAGGTAGTAAATATGTCCCGAATGAAGAAAGTTTTTCCACAGGTTTGATTTAGGGAAATGAGATTTTGCACGGCAGAGTTGGAGAAATGAGCCGCGGCGTGGAGTCTGCATGTGTGTGTCTGTATTCGCCCCATGAATGAGTGAAACGTGGGCTTGGTGTGCGTCTGTGCATGAATGATACAGACAGGGACAAATGCATACTGTAATCCAATTTGTGTTCTAATTCTAGTTATTAGAATTCATGATTAAGCCCTCAGCACTTCCTATAAATATGAATTAAATCATTCCACTACACATAATCCAAATATTGATCCCCCTCCCCCTACACGAGCCGTGCCCCATCTTATCCTTTCTGCCGCTCGGCAGCCTCGGCGAGTGTTCGTGTGATGCTGCGAGGTGTGAAGGCTAAACAAAGGCTGAGTACTTCAGATTAGAGCCCATGATAAAAATGAAACTTTAATAATCCCTACGGGGGAAACTGGGTCATTGCAGAAGGGAAGAATAGGAGACAAGAAGAGAGAAAACGGAGACTCTCAGATAACGCAAGTAATTACTAGCAAAGGACATACCGTGCCGAGGGTAAAAACGCAGGTTACGTTAAGATAGCACATGCGTGTCGGCAGCAGCGGGGTGGAGCGCTTGGACCGGGTTTTATAACACATGCTCCAAACATATGTTCAAAGATGAAAGCCAGCCATCCACAGAGTAGTTGAGGCACGCGTCTGACGAAGCAGAAAAGCTACGAAATGATCTTGTCACAAAGACGCGCCACGTGTTGCAGCTTGTTCGAGTCACAGCGACGGGCTCACTCGGATTACGCGCTTGTCCAAACAATCACTCCGCTGATTTGATCAGTGTTGCCGTAGACGCGCGGTTTGATTGCAGGCTGAATCTGTCATTATAACCTCGGTGTAACATAATCAGATTTAATCGTCCGCGTTCTCATAAGAGCGTCACATGAACTTTATTGATCCTGGCAGCTAAATTGGGTCATTACAGTAACGGCGATTAGAGGTGTGTGTGTGTGTGTAGGAATGAAACAAACACACTTTTTAATGCTCTGTTGATTCCTGAAGGAGAAAGGACGACCGTGTGACCTTTGAATCGTGGAGGACATGCTCCTCACACTCAATGAATAAGATAAACATATTCCAAAACATTCTGGCTGTTTTACGTCCACTTTCGCTTCTGTCACCATTGTTCACATTTCTTTTCTTTTTTTCCACCAGAGCTTCTTAACAATTTCCTTTTTGCGTCGTGGAACAATAGTGTCCATCAGTAGGATGATCAGAAACGATCAAACATTGTGGCGTACTGACAGAGTATGCGCTTGAAAAAGTTGAGAAGAATGGTTTATGAATGCAGTAGAGAACACTTATAGGGATCTTGGTTACAGTGATCATCCTCTTTATTAGTTGAAAAAGCTTTGGGCTGAATCATTCCTCTACAAATGCTGTTTAGATAATGAGCTTATTGTTGTAATAAAGTAGTCTACTTACAGTGTTCGTTTTGGGTCAGTATTTGGAAGAAAAAAATGTTAAAACTACAGAGATTCTATTTTTTTTAAACCCGTTACTCCCATTGTACTGTTGTACTGGAAATGCATTAATGAAACCTGTGGTTCCTCCCACGGTTGGAACTGTTTTGTATGGTTAACCTGCATCTTTTGACAATACTATTCCGTATTTCATTAGTTTTCATTCATGCCAAATGGATGGTAATCTGCATGAGAAAAAAAATAAAAAGGAGGCAAAACATGGATTATATTCATCCTCCCCTCATCGTGATGCTGAGAGTGAAAACAGTAAAGCTGGAGGCTGTAAATGAAAACAAAGAGCTGAAAGATGCTGAACGGCTACATACACGTAGCTTTTAAAGAGCTGTATTGGTAGTGGTAGTATTGTGTTGATAATATTCACAACAAGTCCTAAATCACAAGGAGACTTTCAACATGTGTTGCACTGACTGTGCCGAAAGTTATCACGGACAAAATGTGATTCTGGGTGTGATACGACCAAACACCCTGTTGATGTTGTCTTCCATTACTGCTCTGCATGAGTCATGCCCGTCGTTTGACGCTGTTATGTCACCAGCCCTGTGACATCTCCTCTTGTTACTATGAATGGCTGGTAAATCGGAAATGTTTGTCCATTAGTATTCCTCACCATCTGCCAATGTCTGATTTTACACTTACAAGTTATATTCAGCTGATTGCTTTGAATCCAATGAGACATTGTGTTAAGGCAGCGCGCTGTCCAAACGTATAATCAAGTAAAATCAGGACATTTTGCACCTTTATATATTTACAGGAAGAACACTCTCTTTTGGATTTCTTTTTAAAAGGTTGGGGCATTATTAGACCTGGTGTGTGGTGTGGAAAAAAGGAAATTCTGGGCCAGAAGAAAAATAGTTTCGACCACTTTTCACCCTTTTGTGGGATGCCGGGCTGGGAGCTGGCGGGGGCTGGCTCTGATTGGAGCTATTCTGGACACTTCCAAGAACAGAGCTCAAAGAGCACCCTCGAAACGAAAGTAGAGCACACACACAAACAGCCAGATGGTGTCAAAATGATAGGTTTGTGTGTGTGTGCGTGTGTGTGTGTGTGTGTCCTGGGTATATTTGTATACATACATGGCTCTGATTTCTGTGTGTGTGATTAAATATTCAATTAAAACATGAACATAGTTTAAATCCAGCTCATTTCATTTGTTAAATAGTTTACCCAGAAGAGGATCTGATGGTTTCACATTCGGATGCATCAGAACATTTGGTCATTTGTTCACATTTCTTGACTTTCTTTAAGATCATAATTGGGACCTTCGATACCTTCCATGCCGCCCAAGTCAACTCAGGAGAGCTGTAGAAAGGTGTGAGCTAGATACTCTGGTGTGTGTGTGTGTGTGTGCGTGTGTGTGTGTGTGTGTGTGTGTGCGGGCGTGTGAGATCTCGCTGTTCTCCACTCAGATGATGAGCCTGGCCGGCACAGAAGCTCCCTGATTGGAGCCATCAGAGCGAGAAAAATAGTGATTTCCACACGTGTTGCCTCACGTGCTTTAGAATAAAAACCTGTTTGTCCGGTGTAACAGCGGTGAGCCGGCCTGATCTGAATCCTTTTCTTTTTTTTGTTCATTATCAATACGCGCACACAAAGGCCTCAGTTATCTGAAGGAGGGCAACGCGATAAATGAGCTATGAACGATTAGAAAATGAAGGAAGATTGTTTTTGATTAGTACTCGTTAATTAACTCAGACGGCTGACTGTTCCCTAGCCAGCACATCACCAATGTATGGCCTGACCGCGTGATTAACTCAACTGTGTGTGTGTTTGCGTGTGTGTTTGTGTGTGACGAGGCCCAAAGACATTTCGTTTTCTAACCCCTGATTTTTTTTTTTGATCTTGTAGTTTTATAATGAGAAACAAATGAACCTTGAACCTAAATTTGCTGTCGTTTGCCTGCATCTGTAAAGGTGTGTGTGTGTTTGTCTGTGTGTGTGTATGTATGTGTATGAGAAAACCCTTTATATGCATGTTCCCATTGACATGCATGGCGTTAAGTGGCTGGGCTTCACAGCAAGCAGGATTGGTGGCATGGGACCGCTGGAGCACAACACCGCAGCACGTTGAATTGAATTGAACAGCAATAAAAGATTGATAAGATGGGGTGGAAAAAAGGAATTAAAGGAGAGATGTGAGGAAGACAATGAGGAGGAGGATGAAGGAAGGAGGAAGATTTCAAAGGTGAAGCGGGTGTGGAGAAACAGGATGAATGAAGGTTGCATAAATGAGCACAGGGTGTACAGGAGTTTGAATGAAAGATGCAACAAAGACTCGCAGAGGGGGGAAAAAAAGAAGCCAAATCAATACTTCAAAGACGAGAGGACTCAACAAAAACAAGGACATGTTTTATGAGCGAAAATGGATAAAGGAAGGTTAGGGGCACGAGAACTGAAAGAACAAAGGGGATGCGAAGCAGAAAGCTGGGAGGGATGGAGTGATTTCATAAGAAGAAAAGATACGCAGGACGAGATTCGGAAGAGCCCCAATTTCACAGTGGTGTGAGTGCCGCTACACGGAGCGCTCCACTTGATTGCACATTAGTCCCATTGTGGCGGGAGGCCTGCGCATGTTTTATTTAGCAGGCTTGCTCCGCCTCGGCTGGCCGTTTTGTTTGTTCTCCAGCCCCGCCGTGTGCTCGGGGGTCGCGGAGGCAGAGCCACGTCTCCTCGCTGCTAATGGACGGAGCAGCGCTAGTGAAGTGTGTCGGCCCTTTGCTCTGTCGAAAGCCTCCACTTTGGAGAGAGCATTTGAGGCTTTTCTTGATTTCACAGGTTACAAAGTCACTTCCAATGTGAGGATTTCCGTGCGCCTGCCTTCTTCTTGTTCAAGAGGAACGTTGTATTTGAACCCGCTGCTAGTAATTAGTTAACAGACTTTGTTTATGTACACTCTTACTAGCATCCAATGCCAACAGTTGCCCATTCACACACATTTATACACTGATGGCACGGTGTTGGGGTTCTGTATCTTTCCCAAGCACACCCAGGATTAACTTGGGATGACGTAAATCCGTCTCTGTCCTAGCCCGAGGTCGCAAGAGAGAGAAAGCATCACAGTTCTGTGGTGAATCTTTGTCTTAACCTCCAGACCGGCAGGCAGGAGGCAGTTTGCAGCCCTCAACACGTCTGATATATACGAGAAAGCCTTCGCTGCAGACTGCAGTTTGTTCCGGAGGCTGTGATCGCCATCTGCTCTGCAGTTCAGAATTAGAATCGCGTTAATCTGCGAGCGAAGACTCCAGAAATGTTGAGGATGTATGGAAAAATAGGAAAAAAAGAAAACGATCAGACGCCATTGTTGATAAACCTGACCTCTCTCTGAAACGGTGAAGGTTTGTTTTCCTCATAAAATACACCTCGGGAAGGCCTTTCAACGCAAGTATTGGTATTTTCAGTATTGATGGACAGCTCTTGCTGCTTTCCTGGCTCTCTAAAGATGCTTCGCTCCACCTGTCTGTATTGTGCGTGAGATCTTTTGTGTTCTGAGGGGAATCCGCACCGTGCTCACTGTAGATCATTATCTATGTATGATAGCCATCTTACTGCTGTTTTCTCAGCTCTGTGCTACTGGGAGTCTGAGGCAAAACCCAGGAAAACAAAGAGATGAAGGTTTTAAGGATGGTAGGATGATTGGACAGTGGATATATATATATATATATATATATATATATATATATATATATATATATACACACACATACATACATACATACATACATACATACAACTACGGCAACACAAGATATTTAATGTTCATAAGATCCTCTTAGCGCGTCAATATTGTTTAGCCATCAGGTCAACAGTATATCATTGATACTGTGTTGGTTCTCCTCTCTCGGGATAAGATATATGAAAAGGCTTTTCTCTGTATAATATTTACGACAGTTATAGTACATGATGACATCTGTCAAGATGTGACCCTCATATGATTCCTGCATGCTATATAGGTGTCATTCTGAATTGAAATTCAATAGATATGTTTGTGATTTCTAGCCTCCCTTAAAAAGGGAAAAGTGCTGCTATGAATAACACATGACAAGTTGTTTGGCACAAGAATCCAGGGATGGAAGATTTTTATTGTTTGCCGATTGTAAAGCAATTGTAAAGCTGGGTGTGACGGTTTGAACACTGAGTCCTGTTCCTGGAATATTCCTGTGTGTGTGTGTGTGTGTGTGTGTGTGTGTGTGTGTGTGTGTGTGGAGCTGCAGCCACTGGCCCGTGTGTGTCCGTCTCCCAGCGGACTCCCCCACTAAACTGGCTAATTATCTCACACACTGTGATCATTAGAGAGGCTCCTCTGGAGAGGTACACACTCAGGTGGAAGCCCATGGGGGATGCACACTTATGGGAATGGGACAGTGCAGCACAAAACACACACACACACACACACACACACACACACACACACACGTATAATAACATCTGATACACTTTTTGCAGCATCTTGCTGGTATGTAGCTCAACATTTGGGCCGTTTTTTACACACACACACACACACACACACACACACACACACACACACACACACACACACACACACACACACACACACACACAGAGACTGATTGGGGTTGCCCACTCAGATTGTAGGCAATTATTAACACTCTGAGAACTCCAAACTTTCCAAAGCAGTGAAAGGACTGTGGGCATGTGGGTAGGACACCTTGAAGTACAGCTGAGCCCCGTCAGCTCGCACACACACACACACACACACACACACACACACACGGCTGCTCGGGAGCGTTGCTCAGTTCGTTTTGCTACGACAGACCAGCTGTCTGCGACATTTCCCCCCTTCTCTCTCCGATTCACCCTCACCTCTCTCTCTGTCGCTGCCCACACAGCCCGTATACGTTTCATTGTTATTCAAGAGCCTATCACTGTGACAGGTAACAGAAATGTAACCTGAACACAACACGACAGCGAGAGCAACCGTCAGCAATTGTGTGTGCGTGTGTGTGTGTGTGTGTGCACGCATGTGTGTGCGTTTGTGTTTGATTTGCTGCCTTTTTGCCATAGTTTCCATTTATTTTGTGTGTGTGTGTATTTTTTATAGTATGTATATATTTTCTTTGTGTGTGTGTGTGTACAATAGTTGTCGAGGCTATTAGGCTGCTGACTGAGGTTTACAGTTCAGTGCTGTTGGTGGGCCAAAGATAAGCTTAGGGATTGCTGTGCTACCGGGCCCTTTGCAGGAGCCATAATAAAGCATTTCTGTCAGCCTCTGTATATATATATATATATTGTGTGTGTGTGTGTGTGTGTGTGTGTGTGTGTGTGTGTGTGTGTGTGTGTGTGTGTGTGTGTGTGTGTGAGAGGGAGTTCATGGGTATATACAACCTTCTATACGTGTGTGAAGGTTGGTGTGTTTGTGTGTGGGTGTAAAACCTTCTTGCTGTGCCAGTAATTGTCGTTTGTAGCACGACTGAACTTTGTTGGTTTGGTTTGACGTCTGTATCTCTGTATGTGTTCATTCTATGTGTGTATCCGTGGTATTCGTCTATTAAGGGGTCCAAATTAATACTAAGAGTATAAATCGACTAGCTGACCACTCATTTTTAGATAATCAACCATTTTAACAGAATTTTCTTAATTAATCAAATACAAATGACAATTGTGGTGCGCAGACTTTTTCAAAGTGAAGTGCAATTCACTAATTTAGACCCAGAATATGGTTCTCATTGTCGGTGATTGCCTCTTCTGATTTGTCTATCATATCCGTATCACCAATAAAGGCGAACAATGTCAAAAAGAATATTCTTTAAAAATAAATTTAAAAAAAAACTGGTAATGATTTCCATTGAGCTTGTGAAAAGTGGCTTGTAAAGGTGAAAGGGTCTCGATTCCTGCTGTAATTTAATTCCCTTAACTAGTTTTGCCAAGTGAAGCCTCAAACCCCCCTGGAGTCACGCTGGTACCCGGTGCCTTTCAGTAGAGCAAAAAACAAATGCAAACATTGTCTGAGATATAACGTGTAATGAAAGGACTAAAAGTTTTGCCAGGAGTCTGTGTCTGTATGTCTGTGCGTGTGTGTGTGTGTGTGTGTGTGTGTGCGCACCCCACGAGGCTGCTATTATCCAACCGTGCTCTTATTTTTTGTAACCGTACCTGCTATTGATTCTCAGCAGCTGTTCCTCATACAGGCCCGTCTATATGAACTACAATGAGCCTCCTCCATCAATACCGCCTCTCTCTGTCTAGACAGCCACACACTTGCAGTGGGTTCACATTGTTTATTTCTAATCACAGTCTGTATGTTTTTTTTTTTTTTATTAATTTAACTCATCCCCTAAGTGCCTTTGGACATGCTGAATTTCTACCTTTGTACTTTATTTCCCTTTCAGCTGTACGGTGGCGGTGGTTCAGCGGCATTAATTTACTTTTGCGGTGGTGGGAGCAATCTGTCTCCCAACCGCCAAAAATGATACAGAGCCCCGACTTCTGCTAAGTTGTGCCATTCTTTTGCTGAGGGAACCCGATTAGTTGATGTTTATGGCCTCCGATGCGGCGCTTCAGGCTCCGCAGTGATGACTTCAGCTGGTTAGCGAGCTACGGTGGCGCGATGAAACAATAAGCTCGGCCTGAAGGGTCAGAGTGAAACAGGCGATGGTGAGAGTACGGGAGTTTATCATTTTGAAAAGAACAGTAAGAAGTTTCCTCAGAAAGAAAAGTGTGTGTGTTTATGTTTGTTTGTTTGCTGCAGCATCTTTTAATGTGTATATACAAGAGAGTGTGCGTGCATGTGTTTAAGCATTTGTGTGTTATGGGTGTTCCTCTGTGGGTGTCTGTTTGTTTGACTCGTATCTACTTCAGCGTGTGACATTACTTAAATAAAATGGAAATTGGTGGCGGCTCTTCCCTGGCTGATAATGTCTACTTTATATAGATCTGCCGCTCCCTGCCGCTAAAACCAAAGCATCAAACTGCAGCAGGTGTGACAACTCGCTACGGAAGACGACACGATGCTCATAATTGGCATAAAACGCGCTGTTTCTAATTAGCTGTGACGAGAGTTCCTCGCAGTGTGTGTTATCGAAGCGCCACGTATCTGTACATCTGTGTAAACATAGCGGTGCTCTCTCTCCCTCTATCTCCCTCCCTCTCTCTTTCTCTCTCTCTTTTTCTGCCGCAGCCATGTCAATGTTGCCGAGTGAAGACCAGGCTCCGGTCCCACAGAACAAGTTCATGGGTGACTGCGAGGAGCTGGCCGCCAGCTATGAACGCAAACTCATCGAGGTGAGTGCCGCCGCTCTTAGTTCTCTAACTGATGTCACTTGAAACTTTGCATTGACGAATACTTTTCATTAGGGCATTAACAGCTTAAAGGAAGAATGATAAGAAGGATTGTTTTGGCCTTGAGAGAGCCGTGGTGGGGAAAAAATCCTCACAACGGCACTCAATCTAAATAAAGCAGATAATTATACTTTATGCAGCTGCATTGATCTAAAACTCTTAACAGTGCCAAGAGCTATTCCCTGAGGTTCTTCTCAAATACATTGATATTGTTGCATGGTGTAAATCCTTATGTCAAGTTTCCTGTCAGATCGACCAACCTCCCAGTGAGAGTGACAATTGCGGAGGAGAATAACGTTCAACATCTGTCTTTTCTAATGGTTAGTGAAGTGTGAGAGGCGTCCACATGAATAATTCATCCGCGGTTTTATATTGCTTTAATAAGAAATAATTCCAGCCTGTGTCACTTATTTATGCACATGTTTATGTGGTACATCTCGAACGGTGTTTACTTATTCATTTGTCCATTTGCTTGGCTGTCGGCCTCGATCGGGCCGTCACAGCGAAGCCTGGAGGACCGGTGTGTGGGACACTGTCGCACCTCTGCCGCTCTTCTGGTCCCACGCCAGCCAGGCTCTGACAGCTTTGTTCGAATGAGAATGTCACGCAGGACAAAAGTGTTTTTCCTCGTCCCTGATGTGCAACAAGCCTTCTCGCGGCAAGTGATGTCAGTGAGTGTCTTAACCTCAGAGGAAGGGGAACAGGAAAGATATGCAGCAATCAGGAGACACAAGATGTTGTGTTTAGTGACCACCACCCATGTTTTCAGCTACCTGGTGTCCCAGGAGTTGCCTTGATATTCAGGGTGCCCGTGTGTGTGTGCGTGTGCGTGTGTGTGTGTGTGTGTGTGTGTGTGTGTGTGTGTGTGTGTGTGCTGCTGTCGGCCCGGAGGTGAGGATTCAAAAAATGTGTGATTTACATGAGCAGCTGTCAGCAATCCTGATTCAGCTGTCTGGCTTCAGCGACTGAAACAAAATGTGACTCACCAGGTTATTGATTTTTTTTTTGGGAAATGTCACATCGAGCCTTGTTGGATAACTACAGGCCAGCCAGACACAAATAAATATTGGACAGGGCTCAGCCTTCATTAACCTGGGAAACACGCCCCGTGTTTGTGACCCAGTTCAGTTTTAATTGAATGATGCTAATGCGTGGTATTGATTTTGACTTTGTTTCTATTTGAGCTAAATCTCAAGGCGCTCTCTGCTCTTTCCGTCTCGTCTGCCTGGGGCTCTGGGTTGGGGCTCTGGGTTGGGGCTACAGGGGTATTTAAACAGAATAGAAAGTTGACCCTCATGTCAGTAAACGGCCGTCCAAGAAGTCAGAAGTTGGGTGTAACCTTTGCCACAGTCGTCGCAAAGCAATGTGATTTAACCAGCAGGGCTGGGTGAAGACTTTGTGGAGTCTCCCAGTGTTTGTGTTTTGATCCCGCCCATAGACACATCAGGTGATCCGTAGTGTTAGTGTGAGTGTGTCCTTCCTCTCTTCACACCTCCTGTGATCCGGGTCTTTCACACACTTTTATTCCCGCCGGATTTCTCTTTTATTTTTCTCTTCATCACTGCTTCCCTTCGTCTCAGCTGAAGATCGTAGCGTGATTAAACCGCAACGACTTGAGGAGGAAGCGTTTATTTTTACTCTCTGATGACTCCAGAACCTTTTCTTCTCTCCTGCCGCCTTCTTCCTCGCTTCTTCATGTCCATCACTCCTTCTTCACCTGTCCGCTGCAACTGTGAGAAAGCGATATGAGTTCATGGATGCGTGCTTTACCAGGTGCGCAAGGTCTTCGCCGGATGAGTGGGATTCCTCACACGGATCTGCATGGATGTCGGATCTAAGTGGGTTTAAAAAAGCTATCAGAGTGGGAGGGCACTTTCACACATCCCAATAGACCGGCGCTTGTCTTAAATGAAAGGAAACACAATGAAATGATGAACAAGGAGAATGAGTGAAAGACTGACGGATGCGGAGAGAGATGAAAGCAAAGAGAGAAGAAAGTGAAACTACAACAACTCTGGAGGATGGAAGCATGAGCATTTTAATTTTCAGCTTTATTGCGTGATGTTTTTCCTCGTCTGTGAGTGATAAAAAACAAATTACATAATGCAGTTAACATGTCCGCCGAGGTTTCTGAGAAACACCAAAACTGCAAGTCATTGATCTGTGAGGCTCCAGTGATAAGGAAACAATGGGCAGGTAGTGATGCAACACATCCTCTTATCAGTGCACACAAGCTGTTGGTGTCCGGCTGAAGTTATACAGAAGCTCCCCTCCAGACTAATGGGCCGGAGAAGCTTTCACACTCACCAGCATGTGACTGTTTTGACATTTTTAATTACATTCTAATTCAATTATGAAACTGAAATGATAACGGCGTGGAGTTGGCATTTGGTTATTATTATTGCATGCCGTGCCCTTTGTTATTGAACGATGTCAGGGTGTTGGTAATATTGTTATTGTCAATATCCTTCAGTTGTCGTAGACCACATTTGCAAAAGAAAGAAAGAAGCCACAGTCAGCATGAGCTGAAAATAATGGAGGGAGTGCTTGAGAAGGATTTCCCAGCGAGGGAGTTTGAATAAAACAGAGACAAAGGGAAAGCTTTACCTCTCCTCAGGCTCGTGAGATTTTCCAACTCGTGTGGAATTTTTGACGCCACTCCAAGCTACTGCGAAACGAGACGTTCAGGGACTCCTCTCGAGTGAAGTCAGCGTGTTTTTGTCTCTCTGAAAAACAGATTTAAACCTTTTGAAGAACTAAACTGCTAGTTAAAAAAAACAAAACAAAGGAAAGTTCACGGGAAAAGACGGGAAAATAAATAACTACTGTGTGTCTGACTGATTGAACTATGAATATGCAACTACATGCATAATTGGACTGTGCAAACTAATATTGTTATGTAATTTGTCCATTTAGCTTGTGAACAAAATGCGATACGATGAACGTGTTCACCATAATACAGGCCGGATGAGAGATGGGATGAGTTTCTAAAAGGCAGCTAATCTCAGCAGCTGTTGTAAAATAACCCTCTTAAACCTCTGCAGAGGCAGTGTGTTATGATCAGCCACTGCTATGGAACCGTATACTCTTACTGCAGACACCTGTGAGTCATTAGATACTGCCTTCAACATTTATGTTATTTAGACTTAGAAGGCATCTTGCATTTGATATTGAGGCATCATTACATCATACGGTGCTGCCATAAACTGACTCGTCTCCAGCTCAAAGGCTGGATAACCCAAATTGTTTATCAGACGTCTGATTCACATCCAGTAAACAAACTACATTAATGTCTAACTACACTGGGAGTCTTGTGACTATGCAGTTACAATTACAGCAGATGTTGTTGTTTTTGTTCCGGTTTCCCATGGTGTTTTTTTCTTAATATATTTTTTATATCTGCTGTGTTGTATTGATAAGAAGAGGCAAAGCCCTTTTTGGAGGATGAAGAAGAGATATGGGTCAAAACTTCCAGTGGGATCAGGGATTCTCCCTTTGATCCACAAGCTCATTAATTAACCATCAACAACATCAAGAACAAGAACAACAATTACAAGCCACCGACTCAGTCTCTCGGAATCTCCTCCGAGGAGAGACGGAGTAGAAAAAACGGGAGAATATGAACAGAAACGCCTCTATGATGCCTGTTGTGTTTGCTGTGTAATGCAAGTGAATCTAACCCTTAAAAAAAAACAGAAAAGCTGCATAATGCATGCGATTCTTCTCAGAATAGTGCAGGTGAATCTGCTTTGAAGTGTTCATGCATGCTCCCAGTACAAAAGCCGTTCTATGGCTTATTCAATTAGCTTTTAGTTGAATTATTGTAGGTACGTACGCGTGTTACGATGTTCAGATTGGTCAAATGAAAAATAAGCGTTGTGCAATAATGGTTTTAATGTTACAATTTGTGGGCATTTAATTATGTGGATGAATCATTAAAGACCCACAGTGCAGTAAAATAATCTCCCCAGTATTAAAACTTAATGTCTCTGCCATGTAGCTTGAAGATGTGCATCTATGTTTAAGTTCATCTCAGCTACCTTCAGTGTTAAGCTCCGTGAGGTAACGGCTGATGTCGTGCTCGTTGCTACACAGTGTGAAGCCTCGGTTATATTTACAAAGGTACGGATGCACGGACATGAGCTGACATGGAAACGTGGCAAACCGCTCGCTCCATTGTCTCCGCCCGCCTGTGACCGCGTGGTTAGAAAATGTTGGATGTGCCCGGATAAACCTACCGCATGGACACCATGTGACGGGCCGTGTCTGACTGTCACTTGCGGTGGCAGCAAGCTTAAACCATTGAAAGTGTGTACAAGTCTAACTTGTTGATTAACAGACTTTTTTTTGTCGTAACCCGCCTTGTAATCTGTTTGCTCCGAACCCTTTTAGTTGCTGTTGCTCCACCTGTGAAATGTTCCTGGTGTATTGTGTCATATGGTTTACAGTGAAAACAGTGTCTGATTCAGCACTTGAAGCGCTAGTTATTATTTATATAAATGCTCCCTGACCTCACACATAATTGGACTAAATGTCATTTCTAGTCAATTTTGTCACCTGCAATGACAACTTTTGCTAGTTTATGTTGTCAGCTCTAGCTAGTTAGCTAACGCTATCTCTTGCTCTCTTTTCAATGCTTCCAGCTGACTAGTTTTGCTACATACATACATGCTAACATGCTAAAACATTGAGGCTAAAGCTGTGAGCATGTAATGCTAAGTAAATAAAAGGTATTGTTTGTGCATTTCGGCATAGAGATTATTTATTTATTAATTTTACTCTTCAATAGCATTTGTTTTGCTTTACGTGTTACTTCAGTTTTTTATACTTATGACAATTTAAAATTAGGCAACGTTGGCTGTGATTGCTGAAGTGTGAACGCCCACAAATCAAACAAAGCGCCGAATGTAACCGCTAACGTTAGCTTACACCCTGATAGCATCCAGGACCAGCGCGCTCAGTGGGGGGAATGACGACACAGCGGATGTGCGAAACATTCCTTACATGTTCGCTCTCTGGTTTTGGAAAGGCAAAACAAAGTCTGTAAACTCTGAGTGTTGCTGTCTCGACAGCCCCATGCGCTCCGCTCCCAACATGCAGAGATACAAAGCTTGACAGACCGGCCATGCCTCGTTACGGCTGCTAACCTGTTTAACAGAAGATCTTCCAGCAACATGCATGCACAGAGTCATGTGGCAATAAGTAAAACATACCATATGCTGCGATTACCCAACATCCATTTAATCCACTATCTTAATACTGGCAAAGCCCCGTCAGTGTGTATTTAAATTCAGGCTCTTGATAGTGAACGTGACTGCTTTTGGAAAGCAAACCTAATCTTAATATTTCTAAATACTTTTGTCACCCGTACCGGAGAACATGCTGTAAGAGAGGGCTTTGGTTCTCAGTGTTCATCCGGTTGTGATGAAAACACCCCAGAATTAAAGCTGACAGACTGTACTTTAACATTGTCATCACCGCGTCGTTTCAAAGTAATAACACTGCACAGCCCAAAAATGTGCGATCCAAGTGCTCATGGAGCTCGCTGTGTGATGCAGCAGTGACAAAGAGCCGCGCGTCTGTGCCACAGGCCAGATTTTTCCTTTTTTTTCTCTCCCATAAACTATTTCTGCCTTTTCTATTGGTCCATCTGCCCCTCTCGTGTGCTCACACTTCTTAACTCATGTCTCTTTGTATCTTTTTTTTCCACCTCAGTTCATAGTGGCCTAGTGGAGAGCACAGCTTGTGATGTCTATATTGGTCCTTTCTCACCCTCTTTTTCTTCCTCTCCTTCCCTCCTCCCCTCCGTCTCTCAGCCTTGTCTCTTCTTGGAGCAGCTGTGCTGAAGTGAGTCAGAAACGCAGATAAAGAGACAAGCTGCTTTTAGATTTACAAAGTAACCCAATTTCGGCCGTATTCTGGTTGAGGTCTCACCCAGTTTAAGATGTTTAAATGAACCTTTTGATGCCCCGCGGCTGGGTCTCCCTTCTGCCCCGAACGGAGAAAAAAAGAAAGGCGTTTTCCTTTTCAAGTCGCGGTGTCCTTGCCCAAATGGTCCTGGTTTAACACGAGCGCTGAGAACCTCCTGCCATTATTAAGCTTCATGTAAAATCACAGTACACGATAACCTATTCAGAAGATGTGAACATGTAATTCTTTAAAGAAATGCTTGACGTTGAATTGGAAAGGAGACAAGCGCCCACGCTTTCACTTGAAGAAGTATTACATTAAATATTTCCAAAGACATATTTATTTCTGAAAGAATTAAATTAGACTTTTGGACTGTATTTGGAGGAGTATGTGGAAAGTGAGTTATGAAATGATGTGTGTATATGTTCCAGATTAAAATAATTAGAAAGAATGCTGAATAAGAAAAGAGGATGTGTGTTAGTATTTCTGAATGTTGTGCGTGTGTTGTCATCGGTGGCCGGGTTCATCAAAGAATGTCACAGTAACATTGCCACCAGTCCGGCTCATGATCTCCTTTGCACTGCATGTCATCCCCTCTTTTATGTTTCCACTTGCTTTCTCCTTGTTACCGGCAACAATGAGTGAGCATTTTTCGTTTAAAAGATTTCTTTTCGCCCTCAATCTCACCACAGGAGCAGTAAACATATTTGACTTTGGGCTTTGTTAGTAAAATATATTGATGTGCTTATCGTAAATACTGGAACAGTGAAATGTATATGAAATAATGCTGAATGCACGATGTGCAGCCAAGGCTTTCTTGGCCTTTTTAATCAGGTCTACTCGGCTGGGAGGAAGACGCATGAGAGAGCATCCATGTGAGAGAGCGTCCATGTGAGAGAGCGTCCATGTGAGAGAGCGTCCATGTGAGAGAGAGCGTGCGGTCAGCGTCACTTGGGTGGCAGTTAGCAGCGCCGTCATACTAAACTCGGCCTGCAGGTCAGACAGGTCTGATAGCAAACAGCAATTTGCCTCCCACACTCTGCTGGGGTCATATCAGGTACCACATGCAAAAATGAATGATATTAAGTGGTCCGTGAAGCAGTTGCTGTGTCGGGCGAATTTACATCTATTTTCACAATTTGCGAGTTGGTCTGTTGGCCCCGAAGGACTGTTTAGTGTTTGTGCTGCAACAAAAGTAAACTTGGTTTTGTATTTGCTCTTCAAGAGGACCAGTTCTACTTTGCAGTGTCGCATGATTAAAATGATGACAAACTGTCTTTGTTACAGAGGAAATAACCAACATAGACGGCAATGTTTACTGTGGGGAGTACGAATGTAACACATTTGTCATTATTAATCCTAACGGAGTCGGATCACTGCATTATTTCCTTTTCTCTCACTTCGTTCTGGACTGTGGATTTATTAACAGTGCAAGTTGTCTCAGTTCCATTAGAAAATATAATTTAGAAAAATAAAACTTAAGCCGTGAAAAAACATTTAAATGTTATCTTGTTCACTTAAGTACTTGTTTTTTTTGTAGAGTAAATGTATACCAATAGGAAGTATATGTACTTTTACAATAGCTTTTTCATTGATTTTCCAACATCCTCGCTAGAGATCCAATGATCCTTCATTTCTACATAAGAAAAACAATTTTAAAGCAAAGTAACTTGGCTCCAGCAAAAGAACAAATTCATCTTTCATCATTCAGTGGAAAGGCAATGTGTATCGCTTCGCCAGCGTGCATGCGTTGTTGACACGAGACTCAAACAAGGATCCAGACAAATTGTTGACCAACTTATCAAAACGTTGCCCTGTAGCAATATTAATAACATTTTACAAGGCACCTTTGTACCTTCCATACAGTACATACAAGTTCCTGACAATATCAGGTCATTGTTCTTCCTAAAAATGAAACTCTGGTAATTCTCTTCCTTTTCCAGCCACTAAAAAAGAAAACCAGTAACATCGATTGGGAACCATTTTGCTGGTTTTGCTTGTCCCAGCTCCCCAGGCAGCACATTCGCACACTCGTCACTTTTGGTGCTGATCTGTGATCGCACTCATCGGCCTTAGAAGCTCCCCGCGTGAGCCTCACCGCCGCGGCTTCAAGGCTGCAGATCGGCTGTAGCTCGCAGCAGACAACGCCGGCGTGTGGCGGGCCGCTACTTCGCTGCCTCGTTGGGCTGACAGGTTTTATGGTTTCACACTGAAAGCTTTTCAACTTGAAACCCCGCTGGCTTCAAGGATATTGTAAGCCAGTCCATCACCTTCAATAGGAAGAATCTGTTTTTGTTCAGGTTGCGACTGAGAGAAGAGTTATTACACACACACACACACACACACACACTACAGTGCACCACATGGAATTTCTATAATCTCCCTCGCCTGCGTTTGTCATGTTATTTCCTGTCTTTGTTGTTTGTATCTTTTGAGCAGTTTAACTAAACTCTAAACCTAACCCGTTCTGACGGCGCCCTTTGGCTTTCATTTTCTCTCAATCTCCTTTCTTCCCCTCGTATATTTAGTTTGGTTTGTTTTGTTTTTCTGCATCCACTCGTTAGCCCGAGTCCTGCAGATGTTTATTGGCTGATGCAAGCCTGGAGCCGGCCTTTCGGTGGCCTCGCCGAGAGAACGGTCAGCTCGAGAGTGGGCTAATAATGCAACTGAGTAATACCGGTTGCACGTGAGGTCCCGGTACGAGTGAATGAACCCTGAAACGTGGCTGTGCATCCGAATGACCCGGCGTTAATAACAGTAGAGGAGATGAACTTTGATGAACACATTGGCAATGCTTAATATAGACCACCGCTTGGTGTGTAGAATTAGCATGCACACTCTCAAATACACACACAAGCCAACACGCATGCACATGCACCCACTATACTGTACATTCTGGCGTACACACACACGCACACACACACACACATGGTCGTAGAGTAACAAATCGATTAGCTACCTCTCACTTAGAATTAATTGGGTTTCTTGGCGCTTCAAATTAATTCCTTATTTTATAATGTCTTATTTAAGAGTTGTGGTGGCTAAATAATTAGAGGTAATGAGTGTTTCAGGGTGGACTTTTTTTCCTTGACTTGAATATGACAGGATGTGGCTCGTGACTGTTGGACCTTGGGCGTAAACCCCTCGGAGACGTGTGGGTCTAAGCATCTTTGTCACGTTGTGAGACGAACGTGACGTCAAGGTTTCTTTCAGCATACAAACAGAAACATTAAGGATTTGTTTTAGAGCTGGAGACCGTTATGTTTTATGTTCTAAGATTACCCTCAGCTGTGTTTTATTGCCGGGTGGCCAGGTCTGATCCTGAGATTTGTAAAGTCTCTGTTGTTAAGAGACATGTAGATATTGACTGAGCAGCTCAGTTTAATTACATCGGACTCCCGTGGTCTCAGTTAAGCAGGACTCACGTTGTGGATGCGTCGTCCTCAAAGTGAAATTCTTCTGCTGTTTCCCAGTATTCATCACCCTGAAGTAAAATAGAAGATACGTGCAGACTTCTTTTCTCTTTTTTCAAAAAGTGTTGAATCCGTTATCCGCTGTAATCAGCTGCAAGGGATTGAAGGCCTTCCAAAACTCCCAGACTAGTTGCAAGTAATTTACTTAATACTTTGGATGGATTACCGCCCGTTAGAGCGCCGGTTGTGTTTGCCTGCCTGAGGAAACGCACATCATTATTCACTTCAAAATGTCTGAACTGCAGTCAAACAGACAGAGGGACACATGAATCACAGCAACAACTTTCTCTCGCTAGAGCCGGTGTGTTGACAAGAGGAATGATGAGAGAGACTGAGACTCAATTTCCTAAGTTTATTACATGGATAATGGTGGGTGTTGCTACATTTGGTGCACAACATTGTATTTTGTGTAAAATGTAATCGTGTGTTTCGTCTTGTGTATTGTATATTCTCTCTCTGTCCTCTCATGTTACAGATATCTCAGAGTATGCAGTGAGGTTTGTTTTCTAAATACTTGTAACTTGAATAATGTTCCAAGACGTATTATTCATTCATGTCATTAAAGTTGCAAATTAACTGTTAAAAATGTCTTTGGAGACTATAAAGTTATAAGAGACACTTACTAAATCTGATATTTCCGCAAATAAAATTGTGGAGTAAAACCGCTCAACTAAAAAGCTGTTTCACATTTTGTTTTATTGAAAAGGAAGCACATCGCTGCTCGTAGCCAGGCTGGATCAACTCCTTCTCTCCACAGTTGCAGCGCTGAACGCTGCAGGAACGAGAGCCGCCCGGTGCAAAATACCTTGATTTTTTATTTTCCTCCTTGGCCCGCAGAGGCTGCACAGGGAGACATTTTTGTTATTATTTGGCCCAGAGGCAGTCTGCTCCAGAGGCGGGGACAACACATGTTCGGTAGCCTTGCTTTCTGTATTTTAGAAATGGGGTTGTCATGGCAACTGGAGGCTTGAAACTATTTCAATACCACTGCCAAAGATTGAATTCAGTGAATAGCAAAAAAAAAAAAAAAAAAAACATTGATTAAATGGGTTCGCCTGAAATTTCCCACCAGACTGTAGATTGTAATAGTTGAGGCGAGAAGGCTTGATGTATGGAGCTGCAGTCTGCACACGTCGATGTCTTACATGGACATTAATGTGCCGAGACATTCGCGTACAACAGTTCTGGTCGCTGTGTTGCTGTGAAGGATCTCCCTCAAGGAAGCAGCTCTGGACCAAGTGAGCGATATTAAGACGGGCATGAAAGAATGTGAAGCTGTCCTTCAACCAGGTGAATGAACTGTAGCCACGAGTAGAAGAAGTAAATAATAAAAGGTTAAATAAGAAAAGATATGGAGCCACCAAGGGAGAAGAAAAGACACACTGTATTGTTGAGTCACGCTTATGGTCACCTTTAATGTCAGACTCTTGTTGCTCTGCCGCACAAACTCGCACTATCAGTGACACTAAAACTGTCTCACTGCAGTTGTATCCCTGTTTTATTTTGTTGCTGTTACACATACTGATGTTCAATCCTCGCCGCTATCAATGCAGCCTTTGTTTGAAAGAAACCGCGCCGCTTAATCTGTTCTGATGCGTGACATTTTTTCAATGTTGCATTGTCATAACATGAAATTTTGGGTGTAAGCTGGCGGCGAAACTGAATTCTACTTTGACGCGACGCTACTTTGCGAAGCTTCCAGTGTTTCATAAATAAAGTTCATTACGCTCGTCATCGCTGCTGTTGTTGTTATTACATAAGCAGCCCCTCTCCTCCGCCTTCACGGCAGTGTGTGGGCTCCTAAATGGGATGTGAACGAGTGGGTGTATGAAGGGTCGGTGTGTTGGACGGGCGGCGGCGGCGGCGGCGGCCTCGGCTCACCTGTCAGCCGGAGACGGCGCTCTGCCGAAGCGGCTGTGACAGCAGGTGTCCTCCATACAGCTCAACTGTCAGTCTCCTGACAGAGACCTGTCCACACTGTCCAGCCTGGTTAGGCAGACAGGCCGACACACACACACACACACACACACACACACACACACACACACACACATACAGTAGCTCGGCCATATTTCCACATACACACAGACGTGAATAACACCACGTCAAGGTGAGTTAGAGCTGATGAGAATTGATTAGCTGGCTGGCTGGCAGGAGTCTGACTGTTTAGGATATGAACTGGCTTCAGCCCCCCCCACCCGCCCTACTCTCTCTGTCTGTTTCTCTCTATGTCTCTCGGCCCTCTCTCCCTCCCTCCCTGTCAGGGGTTTGACTGTTTCCCAGAATCTGCTCTTCTGTCAGCCTCCATTATGTAATTTCATTCATCACCTGGAGTGCTTCAGCCTTTTGTGTGTTACAGTAAATAGGAGCTAAGAATTGTACATTTTAATGTTTTCAGGCTATACATAATATGTTTACATGCTTTTCTGTTGTCTATTTTTACTTAATTGTGCTTTGTATAATGATGTTCTACAGCATGATTCATTTAAGTGCCCTTTTTGTGTCTGTATGTGTGTGTGTGTGTGTGTTTCTGTGTGTGTTTGTGTGTTTGCTGCAGGTGGCCGAGATGCACGGTGAGCTGATCGAGTTTAATGAGCGCCTGTACCGTTCCCTCATGGCCAAAGACCACCTCATTGTCCAGATGAGACAGGAACTCATTGACCTGAGAGGCCCGGTGAGCGACTGGACACACACACACACACACACACACACACACACACACACACACACACACACACACACACACACACACACACACACACACACACACACACACGCACTGTAATGTCCCCTCTCATCTGATTCCTCGGCAGGTTTTCTCTTTTTTCCCTCCCGTCTCTGTCACTCTGCCATTCTCTCAACTCTTCTCGTGGTGATTTTGTTTGATTCTCATCTCCACTTCGCCCTGTTTGTTTTTCCGGCGTTGCTCTTCTCCTCTTTCTCTACGGTCAATGGATGCCAATATCGGTTGACTGCCATTTTCCTTGAACATCCGTGAGATTCCTCCGTTTATTTTATTCTTTTGCGGTGCTTCTGCCCTGCGGCTCTGAGATTAGCTGTCAATCAAACCGTGTGCGCTCCCACCCTTCCACTTCTCTGTGGACTGTGATTGTGTGTCTGTGCCGTTCTTTCTGGTGCTTGTTTAACAACAGAGTCCAATCAATGCTAACGCTAACTAGTTCAAACTTATCCACTTTGAAACTAGTCCTCGACAACAACAACAACCACAGAGAGAATGCCAACATCTGGTCATGCTCAAGAGAGCTCGGAGCAGTGTACAGACACACACACACACACACACACACACACACACACACACACACACACACACACACACACACACACACAGAATTAGTGGTCCAGCAGAGAACAGCTGAAGCTTGGGGATAAGAGGTCCTATGTTCAGCCTGAGGCTCCCATCACTGCAGACGGTGTGTGTGTGTGTGTGTGTGTGTGTGCATTTGTTTGTGTGTCAATCTCTGGCTCATGACTGCTGCATGTTTCCAGCTCCCAATAGCTGCTGCTGCAGATGACCAAAATGCTGGTCACTTTTTTCTGCCGCCTCTACACTTTCCTCCCGGGTTTGATCAAAGCCTGAAGGCTGGGGTCTCCGCTGAAGGGGCCTGTGGTGACCGTGTTTAAAATAGAGAAGCTGACAGAGCAACGGAGGAAGACAAACACACACACACACACACACACACACACACACACTTTTTCGTTATCACACAGACACACACACAGTCTTTCTTTATCACACAGACACACACATCCAGAATGCTAACATCTGGACCTGGTCATGTGGTTCCTCAAGGGACCTGAGAGCAAAGAGTGAAACACAATCACAGGCTTGATGAAGACACACACACACACACACACGCGCACACACACACACACACACACACACACACACACACACACACACACACACACACACACACACACACACGCGCGCACACACACGCACAATGAGTATTGAGTGTCAGATTAGGATAACTCATCCTAACTGGGGATACATCACACACATAACACATATGTGCATGTGCAGGTGTGACTCAGATGAGGGAACGGTGAGTTGTGTTGGTTCCCACAACCCTGTCAGGTGATCTAAGTACTTCTCCATCAACACCTTCAGTAATGTTTTGTTTCTAATTGACTTTAAAGTGGTAGTTATTTATACTGGAGAGTAAGATATCATGACAACATGTTTTCACAGAGCTGCAGCAATGTGTTTCTTTTACCCGAGGGTCTATAAGTACCTGCTGGGAATCAATTATTGGATATTGAACATGTGTGTGTGTGTGTTTGCCCCTTAAGTTTCAACTGTATATTAAATAGATAGTATTCTTTCTTTCTTACTTGTTATTAATCTCCCCCTCGCTTTTCTTTTCCAGGTTCCAGGTGATTTGAGCCAGACATCAGATGACCCCAGTCTGTCAGATTTTGAGACGTAAGAATATTTCTCTTTTATCTCTCCTCCATTACTCTCTCCCCCTCACTTTGTCCTCCTCCAACCTTCCCTCTTTTCATACTTCATTTCATTTTTTATTTCTTTCCCCCTGCAGTGTGAACAAAGCTCAAGCGCCGCTTGATTTCAGACATGCGTTCATTTTTTCCTCGGAGGAGTTTTACCAGAGTGAACCGTTTCTGTCCAAGCAGAGTGCTGTCTTAGTCTTAGTGATAACGATGATTATGATGATTATGACGATTATGACGGCGGCAGTAAGGACGGTTTGTGGTTTGTGTCACTCAGGGCTCATCGCGCGCTCATCAACGTGTGGATCCCCTCTGTGTTCCTGCAGGGCAGAGCTGCCAACGCCTACCACGTCTACCAGGTACGCTCAGACGCTTCATATCTGTGTCCTCTGTTTACTAGGCTCGACCAGCAAGTACTGCCATCACATGAGGACATATTGGGACACTTGCCGTTGGTGTTTGATTCTAACGTCGCAGAGAAACTGAAGAAAACAAAGATGAAGTAGCAGCGAAAGGTCTTTGCGAGTCAATTTGTTTGAGTTAAACCAAACAACAGAGGGATGAAGTTACAAGTTCATTAAGCCAATGAGGGAACAAATAAGCAAGCTCTGAAATAATTAAACCTTAAAGTTTGCATTAATACCTCATCATGAGCGTTCATTAGCATCATTGCACTCAGGCCCTTGTTTCCTCTCGACTGCTCAAGTCGTCAAACAGATCACTTTCCTGATTCCTCTTTTCGGCTTTCTGTTATTCTTTCCCTAACTCTAACCAAGCTCACTCCTCGAGCCTAAACCAAACCAACCAACGAAGGCAGCGGCTGCTAGCCAATCAGAAGCAGAGAAGGACAGGTCGTCCCTTCGCCGCAGCTGATTTTTTAATTAGGCGATTGGCACTAACCTGGTTTTAGCTGTGCTAGCGGTGTAGCACAAAGAGACTGGAATATCTCTTTTCCAAAGAGTGTCTTTATATAGATATCATGTGAACAAAGTGAACAGAACTTTATCAGGCTTAGAAACCAACTGAATTTCATGCCATGTTCAAGTGCCAAGAAAATAAAAAGGGAAATACTTTTCACTCGTCTTTTCCATCAGAGAAGACGAAGCTTAAAGTTACCGTCCCCATTTTTGGTGTTGGCAACCCTCGAAGGAAGCTGTGTGCCCCGTTATTGAGTGGTGCTTTGACAAAAAATTTTGAGACCTAAATTAATCCATAAATAGTGACTCCACTTCCCACTCCACAGTCTGCGCCACTTTGTAATCAAGTCTTATTCTGACTAGGCTTGTTTTCACAGCGATGATAATAACACAGCTCCACTTGTGCCAGGCACTTAACTAAGGTGTGTTGGGAACTGAACTCGAGAGCAGCCTTAACAAATCAAATTGCTGCTTCTTGTTGCATCTGTCAAGTTATGGAGCAAAGTAGACAACAGCGGCTCGTTCCCTCAGTGACTGTTTTACTGTTTCTGTCACATTAACAAGGTTTTATACTCCAGCTCCCTCACCGCAGCCGTCCACCGGTTCCTCCCTGTGAGACAGACACACACGCACACACACATGCACGCACACACATGCACGCACACACATGCATCTACAGGTACCCTAGATACACTTCATCATGCTGTACTAAACCACTTGACAGAATCTCACACACACACACACACACACACACACACACACACACACACACACACACACACACACACACACACACACACACAGTGCTGTTATCTGCTCTGTAGCCAGGAGGTACAGCTGTAACGTTATTCAGGGGAAACCATATGGGAGGGTAAGAGACAGGTGACACATCCTCAGCTCTAACTGATAGTCAGGACTGGCTGGGTATCGTGCTCAGCCCTGATACATAATGGATGTAAATTCACAACTCGGGGCTCGAGCTGAGAGCTGTCTGACGCCTTTCTGTGCAAAATTATCTCCGTTCTTTTGGACAGGACAGCGGCACAACAATGACAAATGAGATGCATTGTTTTAATCCCGCTCGTTCCTGTCACTTCCGTCTCCAGACCCGAGTGTTCGCTGTTCTTCATTGAAGAGCAGACGCTTTGATAAATATATACGGCCATCTCTCAACACGCGTGACAAAAACGATTTAGGATTTTCTGGCATCGCTGGTGGTAAAACGCTCATGCGGAAGCCAGCTCACTTTGATATTACGGCACAGTGTTTGGACTTGTTCCCTGCAATTTGTGAGTTTATTCATGCAGCTGGAAAATGCATCGTAATGGTGCTGTCATCAAAACAGAGTTTCAGGAGGATTCCTTACAGAGCGATGTGGCCTCTCATGTATTACTAATACATTTCAGTAATAGAGCTAAGCATCCGAATTTCCTTCAAGGTAAATACCCTCTGATCTTTGGTCATTTAACAGCGGCCATTTTGGTAACAGTCCTGTCAGTATGTGAAAGCACTTCACCCGCTGTTTGATTAATATGATTCTGATTCATATTAATCTCTTTCCTGATCTAAATAAAGATGGAAGACAGAAAGTGTATATCTTTGGCTGAACCTACATTTTTGATTGTATAATTAGTGGTATATATATAAATTCTAATATTTCATATTTTTCCACCAAATAACTAATATTTTGATCCTTTATTTTACAAAGAGAGCAGGGACTTGTGTTATTTCCAGCTACCTGTTTTAGGAAACCATCTAAATGGTGAGAAAGGACTTTGAGTATTTTGGCTATACCTTCAGAACAGCAGTGAGTGCTGCTCAGTGACGAGTATTGCCAAGTATTTGTTTTATCAGTTAAGCTGATGCTTAGCTCTGTGGCTCGAATGTAATGGCAAAAGATGAAGACACAAACTGGGGCTCTTCTCCAACATGAAAGTACTAATGTACTGTTGAAACAATAAAAGAAACCAATGTCTTTGTGAGGGTTGATATATCATGTTTCACCTGAGGAAATCCTACACAAAGGAATTAGATATGATAACAGTTTGGTTAAAAGTAGGTACACAATGAGTTTATATCTGCCATGCTTTGGGCAATAATCAGTGTCCACCTGCAGTTTCACACTCTTGGACTGAGTCCAGCATCGAACCTGAACATTTTCCATGTGTTGCACCGATTTAGCCTAATTTCCCCTTCTCAATAACGCTCTGTGAGCCTGCTATCCAGCCCTGGAGCCGGTATAAAGCACAGCCCATCTGGTGTATTGGATACTTCCCTTCCCAGAGCTATATTCGTCTAATGGCTCCCTATGGAAACAGCTTTTGTTCTTAGACAGGCTAATGGATGGCCAAGGTTACTGGAGTCATTGTTGTTAAGGTGAGGTTGTTATGGTGATTGAACACAGCGCCAACAGTCTTAAAGACCGGAGAGTATCGCGAGGCGAAGGGAGGGGTCTCTTCAAAGCACCCGCAAACGGATTCATAGACTTTCTTTTTCTCAGTGTTTTCTCGCGCGCGTACACATGCATATGCTTGCAAAATTGAACCGATGATGAGAGCAATGAGCCAGAGCCGGAGCTAGAGAGGGTTTAAGGAGGGTCGGGGAGTGAATGGGATTTCAGAAGACGGAGCCTAAGTTAGGTCACGGCAACCTTGTGGTCGAAAATAAGCACGCAAACAGCTCTGTGCTGCTGCTAAACTCACCCGCAGACCAAGAAAGACTGATCCAAAACCACCTCTCGCATTGTGTGTCCAGTAATGTCTCTCTCTCCATCCCCGCGTCCTCCCTCCTTCCCTCTGCACTTCTTATTCAGCCCTCCCTTTCCGTCTCCCTTCCCTGTGCCAGATTGCTCGGCATTATGGCGGCGCTAAAACCGCTCGCACTCCATTTTCTCTCTTCTTCAGAGACACTTTCCTCTCCGAGCTTTCTGAAATGACTTCCATCTAAAGCTCAGTACGGCCTGTGGGATGGATGACGAGAGACGGGCTGCGACGGCGGGCGAGAGACTGATGGATTTGCTCCATTATCAGTCGGGCTTTGCTCTTTGTGGCACGCCGTGCCGCCGGGCCTCCATCCCTCCAACCCTCCCCGTGCCTCTTTTCCTCTTCTGAACTCATAATGAGAGAATTATACCGACCGCGGCAAATCAGTGTCTCCCTCCTACACAATACCAACAATAGAGGCTATCACTAGAGGAGGGAAGGAAGCGTCCTTAGCACGCTGTCAACAAACACAAGGACTCATTTGGTGTGTGCAGGAGTGTCTGTGTTTTCATTATCTGCGCATTTTAGGCCGGCATTGTGCTGTGAAAAGAGCATCAGTCAGAAGCTGATGAGGATATTGAGGGGGCTGTGGAGTTGTGTGTGCAATAAGGCACTTAGCCTAAACTTGTACACGGAAAAGAAATGAGAGGCATGTTGATCTAGAGATGGCAGCCGGTCGGTTGGTCTTCCGCTCCAATCCAGATGGAAATACTGCAGTTAGTGTTGGTTGGATTGCCGTGAAGTTCGGTGCAGACGTTCATCTTCTCTTTTGGATGAATCCAAAGTCCTCTGACTCTCTGGACCTGAATCTAGCACCACCAGCAGGTCTGTTATGCGAGATTGTCATTCTCCCAGATGATGTTTTCTACTCATAATCCTCTGACTTTTCCTCTCGTGCCACCATGAAGTTAACATTTGTTGTTTGTGTGTGAAATTACTTAATGACTTGGACGCCGTTGGATGGATTGCCATGAAATATGGCGTTTAAAATATGTGTTGCGCTCACTCCTCTATGTGCCAATGGAACAAATTCAACTTTAAGTTGAAGGTAGTTCTGGGAGTCTCTGAAGTTCAGCTCATGTTCATAAACAACGCACCGTCACCGACTTCCACTGAATCATGCTATTCGGCTCAAGGTATTTAACATTTCTCTTGTCTGACACTCGGAGGGGAGCTGTGCTGAGAAACTCCCCGGCGTGCTGCTGTCTGATGGGCGCTTTCAGATCGTTGATTACTAGGTGTCATACCTGTGGTGGTGCAGCAGCAGGAGGGGAATGCTCTTCATGCGGCAGCTGACACCGCCAACCTATGATGAAGTTTTGTTTGCTGACAAAGAAGAGACAAATACTAGTGTGTACTTTTTGACTTATCTGGAGTTGTACATTCTGATTGGGCTTCTGAATAGTTTCACACGTTGCAAGTTTTTCTTAAACTGATGACTGTCAGTTGAGATTGCACGGACCCGCTAGTTGGCGAAATGCTTCACCCTTTTTTTTTTTTCAAGCATGAAAAGGTATCGCACGGTGCACTTTCTAAGGTCCCACAAACTCATTGGGCTTACTGCTTTTATTTGTGGATTAAGCCTCTCATCACCATTCAGCTCCTCTCCTGTATCACCTGTCTTCTGTTCTTTTTCATTACATTTTTTAATCAATCAGTCTTTCGTCTTTGTGCTGTCTTTTGTCAATCGTCTCCCAATCATTTCCCCTTCTCAGACAGGTTGGGAAGGTGTTGTCGCTCCCGGTGATTTAGTTCCGCCGGCAAAAAAGGGACACAAACACGAACGACTCACAAGTTTGTCTTCACACCACTTCCCAGACGAGACAAAGACAAATACTCCTCAATGTGTTTTTATCCTTCAACACAAAGACCTATCTTGTCGAAATCTGCATGGCCTTGTGCATCCACCCATGCACGCACATGCAAACACCATATAAGTACCAAGCACAAACACAATGCAGTGTGACTGAAGAGTCTGTAGAAATAGCAGCACGGCAATGTTGAGATCTCGCACCTCTGATCCACGGCTCACCGGCTGCTTTACATTTGATGGATGTGTGTGCATACATTTCAAATGAGCAAATCTCTTTGATCAGCAAAAAGCTGAGCCTATCATTTCCACAGAGTCATCAGCTCACTGTAAACTTCTCACTGTTTTAATTATGAGACTGGATTACGGCTGTTGTAACTTTTCTCATTCCATTCCTCTCTCTGTCCTTTACTTGTTTATTTCTGGACAACTGAACTAGTTTGAAGAGATACTGGAGGTAAAGAGAAAGTGCACACGTGAGGGGGGGATTTTCTTTTCCCCCCCTCTGTATTTTCTCCTCTGCATATGCTTGTCTTCATGCATAGTACAGTACCTTTAACCGTAGCTGTGTGAAAGAGAACGATAGAAGGTCCCAATTAATAGCAGTTATATAAACCATCCTTCGCTTCCCTGTGCCTCCCAAAGCCTTTAGTATGCACCATATGAAACCACATAAATCCGCCACTCAATAAATAATTGAGACGTCCTCGTTGACACTCTTTTAGATGTGTGCTCGACTGCCTGCAATGGACTGCCAACCCCACCAACCCCACCCCCAAGGGAAATGTAATGTGAGCAATGTATTTGCACCTTTAATTTCTATATTAGCCAGTGCATATGGCCCGGGTTAGCCTGGGAAATAGTGTGGATGTTCATGCGGAAATCTTTACTTCCAGACCGGCGCAGCGTGAGTCGCTGTGATTCGCCAGAGGCCCAGACCGCACGGTGAGGGGTCACTTTAGGCAGATGAGATAAGACATCTATATGTATTAGCATGAACTTTGAGTGTGTGTGGGTTAGCTGTGTGAGTGAGCTGGTGTTGAGAGGTGATAGATGGATGGATGGATGGATAGATGGATGGATAGATAGATCTAGTGTAACACGCTCCTGTTACTTCCCGAGTTCCCCCCCCAGCACCAATGATAAAAGCACACTTAAGGTATCGTTTTATAAATGCTTTTTATGGTGCGCCGCACGCTCTGGCGGTCTGTGCCCCTTGCTCTCCTGTCCCTCGCCTCCATCCCTACTGAGCTTCATATCGGAACGAGACACAAAACACCTGATCAGTTTCAGCCGAGGCCAATTAGGGTTCTTCCTGGCACCTGTTCCCTGAGCCGTTTCTCCACTCCCCCTCTGCAGCTGAGCCGTAACACACCCCTTCCACCACATATATATATATATATATATATATATATATATATATATATATATATATATATTGATCTATATCTATAAATAGATATATATTGATCTATATCTATAAATAGATATAGATGTATATATGTGTCTTTTGCTGATGATCTTGTGCGTAAATCTTTTTTTGTCCTGTGTACGTATCGTCGCCATTTTTTGTGTGTGCGCACGCGAGTGATTATGGTTCTGATAATGGCGGGTTGGTGAAAGAGGGAGATAACTATTATGTTGATGATGGTTATGATGAATGTTTTACAATGATGATGATGATAATTACAATCGTTGTCTTGGTGCTACATCCATCAGTCATAGATTAAACACCCTCGGGAAGACACAGAGGCTGCTTTTACTGCTGCACGCGGCAGCACGGGCCGCACCAACCTCAGCATCGGTCACATTACATTTACATTTCAGGCACTTCAGTCAGTGCTCAGATGTGGAGTGATTCACAGCGGGGGGAAGCTGTTGATGGACGTATGTTGGCAATGGTTTTTAAACTGGGAGCTTTTGGCCAGAGGGGGAGGGGCACAATAAGAGCATGTATTGTGTAATGCAACACCTTTGAAAATAAGTTAAAATGGTATATAATAATAAAGAGAGCAGTCTCTCTAAAATTGCTTTCTTTCCATGTTGTCGTTAGATATAGTTTTTAAATCTAATTGAACCCTTTTAGATCACATCCAGGATTATGTTGTGCACTTATTTAACAATATGTTTTTATATAAACTGTTTATTTTTTTCTTCTTCTAAAAAAAAATCTATTTAATTACATTTTCATTTTAAAATCCAATTGTCTTTTCTCTCCGAATGTGCATCTGTAAGCTAGCACCGACCAATTTATACTAATAAAATGAATCAATCTGCAACTTAAAGCAACGAGGGAGCTTTTTCTTTGTATCGCGCTGCTTTCTCAGCCCGTCCACTTTCAACAGTCCAATCAAATGGGAACAAAGAAAATACAGCATTCATTACTAATTTTGCACATGAGCTTATTGCATATTACTAACACTGCTGTTGTTTGAGACACAATATCACATACACTTTACAACACACAGCCTTAAAGACGACCGCTCTCTAACCGTCACTACAGAAATGTTCAAAACTAAATCCTCAAAGGTGTGACAGGACTATGTTATTCATATCAATCCATCACATGGTACGGGCTTTGATTTCATTATTGTGTGCACTCACTCGACTGCTTCGGTGCGACGCCCTGAATCCCTAAACGGCCCATTATTTGTTCTATTTTTTTATTTATGCTCACTGTGCCTCAACTCGGTGAGTTAAGGTGTCACCGCTCTTCTGATAAAAAAAAATACTGCTGTTGGTTTCATCGCACTGCTTCTTTTTGGTCCCCCATCATCTGGATCTTACCTCTGCTTAACAACAGCCAAGACAAACCCCGCTGCAGGGTCTCATGGAGGTGTCTCTGCTCTGTCCTTCATCAGCGAGCTGCCCTCGTATAAAAACTTCAAAGCCGCGCAGTTAGCGGGTGGAAATGGGATGGGCGGGGCCTCGGCTCGGCCCTCCAGGGTGGAGGAATCAGGATTCGGCTGGTGACGGTGTTGTCCCTTTGAGGGAGTGTGATGATCTCTGCTTCAGCCTCAAGACATCTGATTAGATCTGTGGTTGGAGCATAATGTGTCAGACTCTCTTCCCCCCTTCCCTCTCTGCTCCCTCTCTCTTGTTACACTCCATTTATATTTACGCATTTTGTTTGGGTCTCTAAGTGTCAGCCTCTCCTTCTCATCCTTCATTCCACCCCCGTCACTCTGCTTTCCCCTCCCCTCTTTCTTTCACTCTCCTTCAGGTCTACGTCTCTGCCCTTACCCACAATCATTTGCTCGCTGGCTTCCTTACTACACTCAAAGCCAATTTTCAGGACTTGTCGGTGACTCATTCAGTCATATGAAAGAGGGCAGGGAGACGGGGTCTCCAACCATGACTTGGTTTTTAGTCAGGTGTTTGAGGAGCGCCACACAGAGGGGAGTGGGAGGGAGGGAAGCGACAGAAGAAGGAAGTAAGAGATGAAGAGAACAGAATCAGAGAAGCAATTGTGATGAAAGATGGAGATAAGGGCTGCGGCTTGCCCTGTTTTCCTCCCGCTGCGACGTCAGGCAGTTTTTCCAAGGTAGCCTCTAACTAAGAAGTGGAGTGCTCGTATCTGGTTACCACCCGCCGGTCTTAAACAAGTTGTGCTCTTCAAGTGATAATAAAAGCTTACAGCGTCTGGTGAAGTGGTGGCTGTTTTGTATGACGGAAAAAAAGAACGCACCCCCTTCCTCCTTACCACCAGCATTATTTATTTTTCCAGTCTTTTCTGGGAATGGCTTTACTTCTTTTTTTTTGGATATGGCGACATAATTCAAAGCGCTACAATCCCGCCAAAATAAACTAAATTTAGCTGACTCTAGTTTGCAGCAGTGTATCTGGTGCTCCAGATGCACTGCTGTGTTTTTCCATTATATCCTTGTTCGTCATGTTTGAGGAAATACATCTCAAGCCTTTAGATCTTGACTCTCTGTTCTCCTAAAGCTGTTATAATCAATTCTGCATCAACAATGCATCACATGACTACTTGAATGTGAAAAGGGGTTTTCCATAGTACAACCGACTTTCAGCTCATTGGTTTGGGTTTTTTAATGACCTGCTACTTAACTGCGCCAGTCATCACTAAAGCTAGTCACTAGCTGGTGAACAGTGGAGGATTTAGCAGCTAAAAGCTATTTCCATTAAACACAAAGCTCACAGTGACCCAGACGCACAACTCCAAATGAATGCTAATATTGGCCCACACCTGCTGGAGTGTGTAGACGTTTGCTAATTCCACACATCAGGTGATATGTTGTGTTCACAGCTTGTTTGTGCACCGGAGTCGCCCCCAAACAGTTATTTCCTTGCGGGTTGCGATGCTGTATATTGTGGTTTTTGTGGTCTTTAAAGTTCGATTCAGCTTGTTTGCAGAGGATTTGTCTTCTTTGCTGCTCGGCTGATTGTATCGTGTTGCTTCAACAACATATGCTTCCAAGTTTTAATTACCACAAGGCTAAAAAATACTGTTAATGCTGCATTCAGTATAATATGATTGGTGTTTGAAACTGGCATTGAGGGACCTCTGAGTTGATATGCGTGATGTGTTTGCATTATTTTGTCTCCTGTAGGCTTTCTGAATGAAACGGATGCTGCTGCCGACGTACACGCAGTCTGCTAACCAGCATTATTCTCTTCAGACAAAACTCTGTCCTTCAAAAAAACACCAATATGCACTCGGGGATCCGTAGCAGGCGCAGAGTTGTTTGCCGAGATTTGTAGACGTGACATATTCTTCATTTCAAACAGTGAAATAGAAAACAGAATATTTTAATAATAAGTCCTCCTTCACATTTAAGTTGTTTTTTGTACAGCGATGTAGGAGAAGCTCGGGTAGTCGGTGCAATGTGAGGGAAAAACCTCCTCTGTCACTCTTTTATTTCCACTCATTACATTTTAATGAGAAAGAGCTTTTCCTCTTTTAAAGGGTAATGCAAGCAACACAAAAGTGTTCACAATGTGCCAGACAGCTTTTTTACTATTGTCTCATGGAAATATGTCCGATCTGTTTGGTCACTTACACGAGGAGTGACTCCTCATCTGCCGTTGACTTTTTGTTCAAGGGGATTAGTGGGACACATTTGAGAGAAGGCCGTCTTTACCCTCTGCATCTCTGAGCTCACCTCAAACCTCAGGCAACATCCCCCGAGCAGAGACAGATGGTGTAGGACACGCTGAGGGCGAATGCCTTTTTTTTGTTTGTTTACGAAAATAAATATCTCGGCCTTTATCGACAGACGGGGGAGTAGCTATTCATTCACAACCGAAGACCTAACGTGAGCTGGAGGAGGGAGAGGTGGAGAGGGGGGGTCTTGCGACAGTTTAACAGCGTCTTATATTCCCATGGATCTCCTGGATCCATGAATCAAGAGAATCAGAAGGACACACAGTGTTTGTTTCTGAGTTCGCTGAAGCAGCTTTGTGGCTTTCCTTCGCTTCCACTTGGCAACAGAACTGTTTGGATTATTTTGGTGTCGCCCACAACGGTGTCAGGAGTCGATTTATTTTTCACGGACAGACATTAATTTCCCCATTTAATCAGTTGGTGGATTCAAAAGCAAGCGATCTCTCATCAGAAGAATGCTTCGTTTATTTTTCACCCGCACGCCTCCATGTCCTCCTCCTCCACACTCTTCCGTTTCTTGACCTTCCACCTGTTTTCCGTGTGTTACTTCACCGGTTCCACTCTCGTTGCTCCTTGTCTTGGATGTTTTTGGTTTCTGCTCCTCCTCTCAACTCCTCCAACAGCATTCTTTCACCTTTCTCCTCCTCCTCTTTAGGGGTGGGTGATACGGTAAAAATGTTATATCACCCTTTTTTTTTAAGGCACGATCACAATCCACAAAATTGTATTAGTTCTTTTTCTGTTTTTTAAGACTATTCTGGACGTTCCTTCAACAGGACAACCAAACGTATTTCTCTATTTAAAGAATTAGAGCTGTACCAGGTGACAACACACCATATCAAAGACTTTGTTTAAAGTTCATTTATATCTGAATCAGTTACTTTTCCTAAAAATAGTTTTAAAACGCACATGAATCACTACTCTTCACATCTGCATGAATTAAATCCACCATTTAAAAATAAGATGTCCTATAAGTTTTTTTTTTCTCAAGCTGCTTTGCCTGTTACTGGACTATATGTCCTTCTTCCAAACTGGTTAAAACTACTAGCAGTTGAGTTTTTATTAAAACTAAATTATGACAAACGAACACGAGCACACGAGCGCCTCCTCTGTTACCAGATGACCGGGTGTCGACAAACAAAGCAGCATTTAAAAGGTTATTTTCTGGGTTACGTTACATCACTTCCAGCAAACGTCACGGGAAAAATTAGGATGAAACGGCATCAATGATCAGTAATGGTAAAGGCGGGTTATGGAGTCATTTTAACCGTTCACGATCTAATATTGTCACCTCGCGCAGCCCGACTTCTCCTTGCCTCTTCCTCATTTGCATGTTGGGTCTTTTCTCCTCACGGTGTCTCGTTCAGTAGGATGTCAGTAGCAGCAGAGCTCTAAAATAAACACCGTTCCTGCAGCCGAGCTACTAATCAGCACTCTACTCTCGGTCGTTGGCATGGTCTCTCCATAGCTGTTCTTTTTCTCTGGTACTGTAATGTTTCATCATTTCTCTCTCGCTTTGCCTCACTGTGAGGTTGTTTTTCTGTGTACTGGAAGAATACGGTTGATGGAGAGACGGTCCAGGTATTTGGTTATAAACCGACCAGTTGAAATGTTCACCTGACGATGTCGCTACATGCCACAGCGTTCCCACAGTTATCACACACCATCCCCTCCGGGACATGAAACTCTCCACCAAACAATTGTTGAGACATTTCACTCAAAACCACAAATTCCCACCTCATGGCGACGCCTCAGGAAAAGTCAGGGGATCGCCAACCAGTATCTGTTTCCACGGCAATCCATCCATGAGAGTCTGGACGGACGCGTTGGACCGAGCGGCTGACGGGCATTGTCAACCCTAAAGCCACTAGCAGGGCTGAAAAGTATACGGCTTGCCTGGATTGCCGGCAGTAAAACAGGGACGGGGGCGCACTCACACATTCACGGCCGTCCTTTCCTGAGGTCCTTCGCTTCGTCTCCTCTCTCCAAACTCCAAATGGAGTCTATTTTCTGCCTAATTGGGCAAATGTTTTTTCAACAATGATCTGTGAAGAGTGAGGGGGATGACATGAGCCTCTGCTGCCTGTGCTTTGGCTTGACTTGAATCATTCTCCTCGTTTGCCCACTTATAGTGTCTCCCTCACTGAAACACACACACCAAAGACATCCTTGCCCCTCTTGTATCTTTCCTGTGCTTCCTTTCTCTCTCAATGGGTTTTCCACAGTTTTAAATCCTCATTTTGTGCAATCAAAACCTGATATATTTGTTTTTGCGATTTGAGGGTCTTTATATCTGTCTCCCGTCTGACTTGGTCAACACCTTCAACCAGTGTTACAATACTTTTAACGTCCACCGACATCTTGAAATAGGTCAGGAGCGAATGGATTTGTAGTTGTTGTGTTTGTTTGAATCTGCTCAAAAGTTATAGCTCTCATTGCTACACGTAAATGTAGCTCAACTCCGCTACCTCCAAACCGGGCGGCGCGGTCCTACCGTAAATCGGTCAACGATGCCAGCCACGATGCTTTGTGTGTGTGTGTGTGTGTGTGTGTGTGTGTGTGTGTTTGTGTGTGTGTGTGTCTGTGTGTGTGTGTGTGTGTGTGTCCCGTGGTGCTGGGAATGGGTTTGCGCACCAGAGTGGGATCTCCTACCGTTAACCTGCCTGTCAGGCGGGGGAAACAACAGAGCCGGCTCTTTTCAAAGAGACACGGCAGAGAGAGCCGCATCATTATCATCTGCACTTTCTGCAATTCTCAGCTGTGGCTCACGACTCCTGGTTTCCACCTGCTAGTTGGAATACCTTCAGGCTAAAGATCCAGCGAAATGTCAAGCAAAGAAAAGGCTGCAATTATCCCTTCACAGACTTCCCATTTCAGATCTTTATTTCTGTCACTATTTCGCGGTATGCAAGTGCTCTTTTCCTCAGGATGCTGTCGTGCTGTGAGGCGGCCACAGAGATGTAGGCTTGGTGCGCGTGCAGTTTGCATGTCCTCCTCGGCTTCATGTGGATTTCTGCCATTCAGGCTGGAGCTTCTTTGAATGTGAATGTATGTGCAGCAGACCTCGGACCAGCTACTGCCGCTGAGGTGTCTGGTAATGGGTGTCTTCATGAATATGGTAGAGCACATGCTAGCCTTTCTATTTTAATTTTTTTTTTTTTTTTTTTTTTTACATGTAAGCAGGCTGGGAACACAAAGAGCCCATCTGAATCTGATTTTTCAAATCACTCACTGGATGGACACGTACAAAAGATAATATAAAAATAACAGCGGGAAATAACAGCAGGACAGATTTATGTATTCTTTTGTTAAGTTCTGCATTTTATTTGACATCCTCTTGTCATTTTTACAGTTTTCGTCATTCATTTGTATTGGACCTGAGCTAAAAGTGAGAGTCCTGTTCTCGCTCGAAGACGTTCTGTCTTAAGCGTCACTACATCTATCAGAACAGTACAACTCACTGTGTGAGTATCCAGAAAAAGCTCTGTTAATATTTTTAGACCGAAAACAAATAAGTTATTCACATGGGAGATACGCGTTCTGTGTTTAATATAGCACGAAGACTTCTGATCTGTTTTTAGGGGATGTAGAAAATGATGAAAGTCCACTTCACGTCGCTGTATTATTAACATTTTGGGTCCTCTAACGTGGCTACTGGCGCTGCTAACATCATTTAGTTTTATAATGATATGAAAATGTTCTCGTGTGAGGCCCATGTCACATCCCATCCATCCTAACAGTCCAGTGGCGAGGTGACCTGTGTTTCTGGGTTCATTGAGTTGTATTCCTGTGGGTGACCGCTCTGATGCAGAAAACATCTCTAGTGAAGATAAGAAAGTTTGATGCGCTGCGGGAACGCTTTCTAAAATGTCAACGGTAAAGGAAGAACGTAGACGGCTCCTCAGACACAACACAGTGAGCACTTCTTCCTCGACTCCTTTTTCTGCAGCCAGGAATCCATCACGGAGCGGCAGAGACAACTTTCTGCCTCAACATTAGTCTCCGTCTGAAGAAGCAGCAGCGCTGTCTTTACCTTCTGTGTTGCTATAACACGGCCTGAAGCTCTCGCACCCAAAATAAATGTAGAAATACATCAATAATGATATAAATATGATTGGATAGTTGATTTCTCCCCTCAAAAAAGTACATTTTATGATGAAATAGCGTACGGAAATTGTGAAGAAAAAACATACCGTCTGCCTGCGATACTTAGGGTCTATAATACTGTTTATTCACCTGTCAGAGGCTTCAGTAGATGTATTTATTAATCTGCAGTTACATGAAATAGCAAAATAAATAAATGCGTGAGTAAATGAATGAAGGCACAAATGAATGTAACATGTATTGTCTCATTTAATTAGCAATGTATTCATTCATTGTAGCAATTAAGAATTACATTACATAATCTTTTATTTATTTGAGCGTTTCATTAGTTATGTATTAACTAATAATTTCAGCCTTTGAAACCCTCCACATGAAGCTGAGTGCAGTGAGTTTGCAGCTGAGCTGGAGGAGTCAATGTTGTGGGAAAGGTAAATGACAGTGCTTCACTATTACGACAAGCCGGTCTTTTATATGATAAATTGCTGATACTTCAGTTACCAACGGTGGTTCTTCCTTCTTATATTGCCTCATTGAGGTTATATTTTCATCAAACGTGTTATTATGCTTTCTCAGATATTCTCATAAGCCATTTAAAGACAGACAATAAGACCGTGTCCATCACAGTCGAGCTTTCAGCGACAGCCAAAACCCATCAACCCTTTTCGCGTGAGGTCCCTCTGAAGCGTGATTAGAGGCCCCGTCGCCGTTTGAAGACGTCTTTTATTGGGGAAATCAAAGCGCCGCTGCTCAAATATTCAAAGATGGAGAGTTTGGATGTCGCCGGGATTTTTGTCGGAGATAATGAAAGACTGTTTGTGATAAGTCGGGAGGAGAGAGCTGTTAGCCGCATGTGTTGCCGATAATTAGTGAGCCAATGAGATGGCGTGAAGTGGATTAGGCTCGCTGTGCTACTGCAGCCGTCACATGTGTGGAGCCGGTTCGCGTCCGGCACACTGCACACACCACGGGGCTGATTCGATCGCTGCATCTCTGCTTATGCAGCTCTGAGTGTGTGTTCAGGTCCAAGAAGCTACAACGTGTAGCACACATGGTCACGTGACCCAGTGTGGTCTTTGAAACAGGCTAAACCGAATGTTCAGTAAGGATTATGTAGAATTATTATCATATTTCTACAGTGACGGAGGGTTTGAGCCACGAATGCGGATGTGTGGAAGTTAGGCTCTCTTTTTTTTTTAAAAATAGATTATAAAGGGGATGGATTGTGCTTATTTTTCACTCATTTACCACATATAACACAGACTAAAGTTGTCAATAATAAAATATTAATCTAGATGATAACGTACACACACACACACACACACACACACACACACACACACACACACACGGACAGAGCCCTTCTCTTGCAAAAAAAGAAGTTGGTAAAAAGTTAGATGTGCTTCGGTGGGTCAGACACAAAGTGCTGAGATGACAAGTCTCCCGTCCATTAGCAGCCTTGTCTGCTCCCATCTCGTCAGCGACCTCTGTCATTTACTGCATTCTGGTCCTTTTTTTGGAGCAGCAGCTGCTCTTCATACAAAAGGTACTGGATATCAGGGGGTTCGACGTCTGTAGGCAATTAATTTAGCCTTACACCAGAGAGTCTCATAGTTTTCATATCAACCTTTTAGCGTGTTATTCTACTATTCTGTGATAGCCAAACCCAGGATACATCCATAGCAGTGGCGGGCCGTGGAAATGGTACCTACGCTGGCTGTTTAGTTTAACAGCGTGCAGACAGCAATGAGTAACAGACAAGAGCTGGTTGATGAGAAAATAAGCTAATAGGGAAAAATAACTATAATGCATGTAGTGTATTTGTGAAAAACAATTAAATTATAAAATAGCTATGACTTTGTGATTCTGACGGCCCGCCTCTGATCCATAGGATTAGAAACACCTCCCACCAACTCAGTAAATATGCTTTTAAATGATGGTACATGGCCTTAGATCATTCTATTCAACTTTTCTGGGAAGAGCAAGTTTCACATATCTTTTTATAACATTAAGGACGTCTAGACGTGTCCGTCAGTGAGACATTTAGGATGGCTCACAAAGCCTCGGCTGTCAGTCTCCCCTTAATGGCTGTCCAAAATGTCACATTTTTCCATGTTTGCCGTGTAACCTCGACTGTAAAGTAGCATGCACACTGACAAAAGAGCGCCCGGTAAAAGAACAGTCTCCCTTGAAAAAAAACACACAAAAACTGTCATCATCCACTTGTTCCAACATCCGTCAAAACATCTTGGATGTTGACATGAACACAACATGTGGAACGCCCCTGATAGTTTGTTTGCACCTCTGGAAACGACATGAAATGTCTTGTAAGAAGGACAACAGTCAAATGCCTTTATTTATATCATATTGATCACGTTATGTAGCAGGGCTGGGCAACATTACGTGAGATGAGACTTGGATATCGTAATATGGCAAAAGATCTGTCTCGTCAGTGTTTCGTCACTGACCAAATATTTTTTTAGTACGTGTATCGTTTGCTTTTACCCACTTAGTCTTTATAAAGACATGACTGATGAGTATTTATCAAACATCTCATGGTGTAAATACTTTGTGGAAGCACCAATATTGTCACAATATCAAAGTGTTTGGCGAGGAACAGCATCATATTTGATTTGGACCATATCCCATTTACCCAGAAATCAATCAAGAGGCTGAATCCTCAGGAAACTCTTGACTTTTCCTCTTGTGCCACTAGTGAAATATCCAGTGAAATACCTCAAGATCAACTACAAGGATCGGCTGAAATGTTTTGCACAGATGTGATCCTGATGCTTATTTTCAGACACTCCCTCCCTCGGTAGCCATGTCCTGTTGTGTTGTATTTAACGTCGTAGACAGACGGTCGAACCTTTGCCTCCTTTTACCTGTGCGGAGCGGCTCTGCAGTCAACCGTGCAGCGGGTGATCTGCTGCATGAGTTTGAAGCACAGCTTTCATCCTCAGTTGTCTAAGAAAGGAAAAGTTGGATTTGACGAACACGTTCTCCGATACCTCTACGAGGCTGCATCCAATCCACTCTTGTGTCTTGGCTTTTAACTTGTAACTTGCAGGCAACATGCAGTTCAACATTCTGGCACAGACATTTACTATATTAATGTTTTTTGCCTGGAAGGGGGCAGAGGACTTGGTCCACTTTTAAATCAATTTCTGTTTGTATGTACCTGAATCTAGTCTGTATGTTTTTGTTGTTGGGCACTGAATTCTCAAAAGCCGTTCTGCTCTCTTCGTCTGTCTCTGTGTGCTTCCTGTTCTCTACTGTGAAAATGGGACCCATCTCTCGCTCTCTTCCTCATAATAGGCTCATCTCTCCTTCTCCCTCTATCTTTCGCGAGTCTGAATAAAGCAGCTAATGGTGCATGGAAATGGTGGCACCACAGTGGCGCCTATAGACAAACCTTTTTCTCTGTCGTGCGCTGCAGCATTTAAGTGAAAATACACATTTACAAGGATGAGAGGCCGTCATTCTTTCACCCATCTCATCAATGTATTGTAAAGCAATATAAGGGCTCAATCGCAAATGCTTACGTTAAAAAATAGAAAGCTAATACACAACAGTGTGCTATTAGTTATTTTTTAAATCTTTTTTAATGTTTGATAAATTAGTCCTGGGCTTGTTCGCTTCTCAAAAGGTGGTTTAAGTTTGTCTACATCGTGTTGCATTTGTATTATTGATTTGAAGATATGCTGCAGCTGATGTCTCATATGATGATGATGGTGATGATGATGGTGATGGCGTTGTGTCTCCGCTGTCCCCAGGTGTACATCCGTATCCTGGACAACGAGTGGAACGTGTACAGGCGTTACACCGAGTTCAGGGAGCTCCACACCCACCTGAGGACACAGTTTCCACAGGTGGACACCTTCAACTTCCCCCCTAAGAAAGCCATCGGGAACAAGGTGAGCCACACGTCACCTTGACCTTCACCGTGACCTTTCTCTGTGACCGTGTCAAACACTTCTGTGGACCGGTCGTACATCCAGACTTATGTTTGACCTTCTTGATGATTGTGGACAAAATGTGTCAAACAATGGGCTGTTGGTTTTTAAAGACAGAAGTAGACATAAGCAGAATTATAATGTCTAATATATAAATAGTGTTTGCACTCGTCTCAGCCGAGGCTCCCTCGTCTCAAAGTCAATGGTTTCTGTTTGAATGGGTCTTTAGTTGGACGCCTGAGGTTAACACAAGAGATTCTAACGTTTTGTTCAAAGACATAATAAATAGGTCAGTCAATATCCCACTTCCTGAAAGTGGGATATTGACTGAAGCTTTTACATGTCTTTTAACATAAGTGTCTAAGTTTGACTACCGGTACAGACGCTGTCGAGGTTGTCGCGCAAAACAAAATATAGAATACTGATACATAACAATAATAATACAGCCGTAAACTTCATGCTAACATTTCAACTGATGTTCAACGATGACTTGCTTTTGTGTTTTGTGTTTGGGATTGGCTTGAAAATAAAACACGCACACCACCCTCTAAGCCCTTTAAAGTGTAGCTCTGACCACGGCCCCACCTGGACGAATCCAGGGCTCTGCAGACTCGCTGTGCTGAGTTATGGCTGCTAAGCTCTCCCTTCAGAGGGAAGGCGGCAGTGAACGGTTGTTTGAACCCTTTTTCATCCCAATAAAAGACACTATCCCCACATGACCTTCACCAGTTATCAGAAAAATGCATGTCAGCCTGTAAAGATGGAGTTAACCAGCAACAATTCCCTGCCAGCACTTTATCG
The DNA here is from genome assembly GCF_023055335.1 of Clinocottus analis. Classification (NCBI taxonomy): domain Eukaryota; kingdom Metazoa; phylum Chordata; class Actinopteri; order Perciformes; family Cottidae; genus Clinocottus; species Clinocottus analis. The sequence goes on along the minus strand of NW_027175920.1, from coordinate 11,202,732 downwards.
CTGCTCCTTTTTTTCGCTATCTTTTTTATTTTTTCCCTCACACACGCCCTCCTTCTTCTTCTCCAGGGGACAAACGCTGCTCCGGGTCTCACTGGCTCACTTACCTGTCTAGTTATAGGAGATCTCTCTCTAACGCTCCCCCTGCACCTCTCTCCTCTCTCCCTCCTTTTTCATCCCGTTCTCCTCTGTCTCCTCTGTCTCCTTCCATCCTCTGGGAGATAATTTGGTTCTGACCTCGATTCTCTAGCTGGTTGGATTGGACGCCGGTCTGACTTCCCACCTTCAAAGACAGTGCACCGTCACGGCTAGAAAAGGGACTGAATGCCAATGTGCAGGTGCTGCAGTCGTGAGAAGTGTGTGTGTGTGTGTGTGTGTGTGTGTGTGTGTGTGTGTGTGGGGAACACGTGGAAGTCCAAGTGTCTATCAAAGGCTTCTGTGTCATTGTGTCCTGGGAAGCTCTTTGAAAGCCCATTACGCTGCAGGTTTGTGTGAATTATTGGTTTGCACCATCTCCAGGAAGTCAGCCTTCACCGTGCAGAAAGCTGCCTCGCGGCTTTGTCGCTCTCTGACTACGTTCTAAAGCAGGAGCTCCACGCTCTTCTGGAAAGACCACCACACACCGTGAACCCTCGCACTACGCCTTCCCGTCAAGTATCAGAGTAACTTAACACCGGACCTTTCTTTTTGTGTGACCTCGCTGCACTCATGTGGAGGTGTACTCAGGGTGTGATGTCACTGGTGTGTGTGTGTCTTTCAGCCAGAGGAGTTCAGTGTATGATGTCCAGGGTTTCTAATGTTACAGTGGAAATTAAAGTATTCTAAACAGGCATGAATAATAGATGTTGTCCAACACCAGTCTCTTCTTCTCATAACATATCTTTTTTCTACCCAAATTACCATTTCCTTTGTTTGCCATCATGTTTGTTGTGTCTTTTTGTTTTGAGTGGATTAATTTATAAGCCTCGTGAGGTCTCTTCCTCCCCCACTCTCTCCATTCACACAAATAGACTGTGCCCACAGTGATGATGTTTAAGTCAGGTTTGCACTGTGGAGACGAGCCTCCCTGGTATTCGTCTTCCAGGTTGATACTAAAGCCTAAAACACAGCCATATATAGACAGATGCTGAGATCTCTCTCCCTGTCTGGTTTCATATCTAATATATCTAATTATTATACAGACTTTACAGGACTCTCGCATGCTCATGCGAGTTGGATTTATTACATTTTTTTTACATATTTATTACAATTGGTTTAGCGTGTCAAACTGAGCCAGAGGGAATCATCTCATGTTGCATAAAGCAGGTTGCGTTCTGCAAATTTGGTCAAACGAAGCTCAATATCTGTGACCTTGAAAATGCATTATACTTCTGTAGTTTGAATAGTCGTCTCATATCAGCTAGATTTTGTATATACCTTTGTATATGTGATGTTCGGTTTGGTCTTTGTAAATCTCATTTTGTTCGATTGTCTTCTTTGTGTACAAACAACTTGACAAAGTCAGAACCCTTTTGCGTCTAAATACGTGGCAAACAAACCCTCAGCTCTGACTCTCATCTGAATGTAGTGCTGTCCACCCGGCTCACCTCTAAATGAGTCTTAATCCCCCTGTTTTCTAAATGCAGACCTCCGTTAACCTGAAAGTATCGGCTATGAAGACATTCTAATTTGTTGAATCAGAAGAGAAAAACTGCACAAAAGGTTTCAAGTTCAATTATTTTCCTGAACATTTTCAATACTGCCTTGACAAAACTTTCATATCTTTGCTCAGAGCTTCAGTCCATTCACACAGCAGACAGAGATATTTTACTCCCACAGAACCACTGATATTTGAAACAACCTTGTTTTAACTTGTACGAATAGCCTTGTTAATTAATAATACTATTTATTTAATTATAACTTAAATATAATTGGGGAATATTTCTGCTATAATAACTGTCTTAAGATCAACATTGTGAAGATGAATTAAACATCAGCCACGATACAGCTTTGCAACTTTAGTGAAGACGAGGCTGATGCGTTTCAAGCTCCACGCAAACTAGTGGCTTTCAAACTGGAAAAGGAATTATATTTAATAATTTTCTCAAATATATGCTGCTACAGCAGCAGAAGTTTTGGAGAAACTTGCCAACAAAAAAAAAAAAAACTGAGTTTAAGGCCTTAGGGACCAGACTGAATGAAATGAGGCAGCAGGTGGAGGGCTTTTTAGCTCAAAGATTTGATAAGTACCAGCTTGGTGAAGTGTGTGTGTGTGTGTGTGTGTGTGTGTGTGTGTGTGTGTGTGTGTGTGTGTGTGTGTGTGTGTGTGTGTGTGTGTGTGTGTGTGTGTGTGTGTGTGTGTGTGTGTGTTCAAAACATGAATTTCTCTTAGAAAGCTGGAGCCGCACAGCATAAAAGAGCAGTTGTTCTAAATGTGTGTGTTTTAGCGAGAGGCGCTGTATTGGCTGAGTGTGCAGGGGTATGCATGGTGTCTCTCTCTCTCTCTCTCTCTCTCTGTCTCTGTCTCTGTCTCTGTCTCTCTCTCTCTCTCTCTCTCTCTCTCTCTCTCTCTCTCTCTCTCTCTCTCTCTCTCTCTCTGTCTCTCTGTTTCTCTCTCCATACCCCAGAAGTCTCTGCAGCAGGGAGTGTGTATTTAGTATATTCAGGTGTGTTTGTTGTGTGTGTGTGTGGTGTTCTTGGTAATCAGCAGGCCTGCCGTGTTGAGTTTCTCTGTTACTTCAATCCAGTCGGTGTTTGTTTCTGGCTCTCGTGGAGCACTTTGGAGTGTCGGCGGGGGAAACTGCCGTCTTCAGGTGAGGAGGGGATCAGTGCTGCTGCAGGAACGAAGCATGCACAGATATTTTACTCCCACAGAAATGCTGCTATTTCAAACAATCTTGTTTCCAGTAATACTCATAGCGTTTGTTAATTGATGATTTAAAAAAAAAATTGAATTATAACTTAAATAGTGTAAAATGCCAGCTGACATATTGACACTTAGTGTCTTCCCTTTTTTTTCAGCGTGTTTTGCCTTCAGCCAGTTGTCAGCGATCTCGTTCCTGCTACATTGTCCTAATTGGGGGATTATGTATAATTGGGTTACTGTAAACCCAATAAACTCCCTTAAAGCCACAGCAAAGCTGCATTCACACCAAATCAGGTGTTGAGGCAAAAATGTCGCTCATTATATTCGTTTGAACGTGGGCAGAAAGCCAAAGAAACAGAGCGGCCGGTGGCGAGAAGTTGACACAGAAAGAACTTTTTGACCGCGATCCAGAGCCGAACACGTCCAGTGACTTCTCTGCTTAGAGGTTGTTTTTGTGCAGATTTTGGACCAAGGATTATGATAATAATGTAATATTATTAGTAACGCATCTAACTATTTCAGTTCCAAGTAGAAGTAATAATTATGTGTTGATGAAAGGTGCTGCTGTGCTGCAGCTTCCCTCCATGTCCGGTTTTCATATTTATTCAGTTTTCTCCTCTCCGTCTCCCTGTTTCTGCTTCAATCTGTCTTTTAGCTTCTTTCCTGCTTTCATCCGTTACAAAGTGAGACTTTTGCTCCAGTGTTGCAAATCCCAACCTGATTTTGATGCACACCCGGGGCCTTACACTATGATGTGTGGCGAATGATGGAGAAACGTTAATGTCAGGAGTGACGCGAGAGGGAGAGACCATCAAAAGCCTTTTAGCGGCAGCACCGTGAATATCTGCTCTGCTGTGGTTCTCTGTGCAAAGGATGAAACATGCCGACTGTCAGTGGAGATCAGGTAGTAGAGGATATGCACATACACACAGACACACACACATGCACCTTACTCACTCTATTACATGACAAGGACACTGGGTTTCATCATCCTATACACACTTTTCAGAATGATTGACAGGGAAACACAGCTGCAGTTCTGCTCTGCTGTGGAGTTAAGTCGGTAGAAATCTCACGGAAAAACGCGGTACACATTCCCATCACATGTAAAGCAGGTAACTTACACACCCACACGGTCAGATTATCTATGCTCACACTCCTCTGGCTGCTCAGGCAGCTTGCATGGCAGCAGCGACCTGTGATTGGACCGCTCAGCTGATCTTCTGCCTCCTCCAGAGTGCAGCGAATCAGAGGCGTTCACCGGATGTTACACCTGAAGAGACGGGAATTTGAACTGATATGAAATAGATATGGGCCACAATGTCCGTCTTGTTTTTAAGCAGTATTTTACGCACTGAACCTTTTCGTAAATGTCGTGTCTCCCTGAGTTATATTGAAATGGAGCGATTGTGTTTTTCATAAAAGGTCTAATTATTATCGTAAACCCTCATGTTTGTGTTGATCAAGCCAAGCCTTCCTGTTCAAACATCTTCTGCATGTTGCTTTGATAATTCAGTTATACTAATTTCTTGCGGCTGTGACATTTGAAACATGACTAACGATATTCAAAAACTACTTTATCCTTCTTCTGTTTTACACATTTAAGATTTTTTTCTCCTTCAGATGAGCTCCTCTTTTTAAAAGATGACTCAGTGATCTATTTACAGCAAAGGATTTCAATTGTATGCGAAACACAAATGGTCTTCTTAATGGTTATAATATACAATATTAATAATACAAATAACTTTTCACTGAACGTAAGTCCAGTTTCAACACACCCGGCGCTGCTATCAGCTGGATGGAGAAACAACTAAGAGTTTCGGGAGCAACATAAAAACAGGAGCCGAAAGCCTCTGTTCCATAAAATCAAGTTCACTTTCATAAACCCTCATGTTTTGATCACATTCTGAGCGTTATGGGGCTTAAGGACTGACACGGCGCCGCTGGAGCCCAGGAGGTCTGCCTTCATGGGGCCAATGGGGAGCTTCGTACCATGTTTTCTCCTGGAAATTGCATCATGATGTCTTTACGATTTGTAGGAAAGGATGCGTTTCTTAGAATGCAAAAACATCTCTGGGTTCACGGATCGAGGTCTTTAATTTAATTAGCTCCAGACCGTGCAGGTCAGACAGAAGCTGTACATCGACTATTTTTTCTCTCCAACATTTTGCTTTGAGCCTCACACAGACCACCTGTATCCCTCACCCACAAAACAACTCATCTGAAACAACATCTCTGCTTCCACTGTCGTGTTCAGGTGGAAACTCGATTAACGTGTATTTTTTTCCAAGTTGTCCCCTTTAAGCATTTTAAGTGCTATTCTCTGAACTTTCAGGAAGACTTCAATTGCTCCTCGAACAGGGAAGTGAAATAATGTGAAAACCTTTGATTGCATTTGGGAGAAGAGAAGCCTCATCATTCCATTTTTAATATGTACAACTGCAGGTAGAAACGTGGGAAAGGAAGTTTGAGATTGCGTGGCTGACGGTTGAGAGACATTACAGTCATTTGTCTTCGGGATTATTGCAGGATAGATGCAGAACTTGCACATGGGGGCATTTAACATGCAAGTTGTGACATACCAGTTGACGTTTGGAATGAAACCTCCATTGGAATAAACTGGCTCAGCTATAATCTATTTTTAGATTATAGATCATGTATATGTGTGTACGCAGAACCCTTCATTTACATTTCAGACTTAACGGGACACCTTCAGCCACCATGTGCATGTTGAGTGAATCCTCATTTGGATTCATTTCATTTAGAAATTAGCTCATGTCTCATCCGCCCGTGGCCGTTGACCCCTGACGGTGGTAGCTGTGGCCCCGCGGGGCCTCGTCGCCGCCGAGACTCTGCCTCATTTGACTCATTTGTGCATCTGTGTCCTGTCCGGTCCTGCTAATGAGCCTCTCCCTCTCTGTGTCTCCAAGCGCTTTAGGAGAGACTGTCCAGCTGTGTGACCCAGCAATACGGATGTTACACGCACACACGCACGCACACACACACACAGAAGCGCACACGCTTGCTGTGACAGCTCTTAACCAGCTGATTTGTCTGGGGCCCGGCCCGGCTTACAGGCTAAATGTTCCCAAGTCACGCCTGTCAAATCCGTCCTGAAGCTAACGCTGAGACACGGAGGAGCCAGAACGATTGCCTCAAAGACGCGTTGTCGTCAGACCCCCCGAGTCCATCCATCTGCCGTTCTCACTGGCCGCACCTCATCTAGATTTTATGACTTGTGTCCAAAGGCGTTTGCCATTACTTTTTTCTGTTCTCCGTCCTCAATACCATCTTCTCTCGTTTGCCCACTTGTATCGCTGTCTCCCCTCTTGCTCACTGAAGTCACTCATCCGCCTGAGGCTCCGAAACAAATAGCTTGATTTTTCGGCTTTTTTTTATCTCCCTCTTTGTTCTCTCAAGGCCGCAAATGGGAGACGTTTTCCAGGAGCGACAGATTAAAGGAGAGACACGATGTGAAAGAATCTTTTGGTGAGCTGTTTCTTCCACGGTAGAGACCACTCTCTCCATCAGCACGTTTAGCGAGCAGTCATATGAGACTGTGGCGAAGAGCAACTTTTATTTTCTCACGTTTTGCCATCAACAGTTGCAGACTTATCAGACTTGTCAGTAACGTTTGCATGTTATCCGCCCGTCCAAACCGCTAAGCCGCATCGCAGTGCTCTTGGTCACTGAAGCCGACTTCGTTCATTTCACTGTTGTCTTCAGGTGTTTTCACGTTACGTTACATTAGTTCGGGGCGCTCAGCTTGTAGCCTGTAAAATGATGAGCATTTTTAAAGCATCAATCTACCACAACAGCCAGCAGTCGGTTAGCTTAGCTTGTAACCGCGGCCCTGCTGATGCCCCTCTCTACATCCTTCTGCTGACATGGATCGTAGTTATCTGGATCGTGGTCCATGCCTACTGCTCATTATATGAATAGTTTCTGTCATATTCATTGAATATGCTGTAACTGTTACGATGTTCATTCTGGTCACATGACATCTGTTGCTTCTGTCCATCCTGATAGAGGATCCTCCTCTGTTGCTCTCCTGAAGGTTTCTTCCTTTTTATCCCTGTGAAAGTTTTTTCTCTGTTTTTTTGGGGGAGTTTTTCCTGATTTAGACGTGAGGTACCGGGATAGGGATGTCGGGTACAGATCATTAAGTCCCCCGGAGGCAAATTTGTAATTTTGGGCTGTACTAAATAAAGTGAATTGAATTAAATTATCCGAGGAGCCAGACCGTTAACCTGGTAAAAAAAAAAGTGTTTTCGACGGGGCTGTGAGCCAAACTGTTTCTACTGTCACTGAGCACTAACTTCCTGAAAGCTGCGGTTGTTTGCGTTGGTTGACACTGGAGAGCACGTGCTCATCCGCATCAGCCAATCGTATGCCGACTCATGAACAATGAAATGACATTGAAGTCTACACATCTACACAGAGGAGTATCGGCGAGATGAAAACAGTGATTTAAATCAATAACGGGTGCGTTTTTTGATACCAGATATCTGTTTAAATAATATCTAAACCAACGGCAATGGGTAATCTTGGCTTCTGATCGTAATTATGGTAACATTACATAAAGGTTATCATAGCAGAAGAAATGGCGCTTCCACAGCTACCGTTTGCCCTCGGCCGTCGCCCCCATCTGCACATACACAGAGTGCCGAGGTTCCCTGATTAATTAATCAGAAACTACAAAGTGAATTATTAACCAGTCCTAGTATGTTGTGTTCACGTATTATGCAATATACATGTTTTACGCTTTTAATTATGTCAAAGAGACATTGTGGAGGTCTTGTATGAGCGTTTCTGAATTGCCTGTGATGTTTTATGCATGGCCCGGACCCAGGGTGTGGTGCTTGTTCAGAGAACAGCCCGTTCAGCCCGGTGTGGGCTGACTTGGTGGAAAGTGTTGACCTTGTTTTGTTGCAAGCGTGTTCCAATGCTCGACTAAAGTGGTGACTTGGAAAGTTCTGTTTTTAGTTGTCGTTGGGTTGTTTTTTTTTTCACATGTGAATCTAAGAAACTTTTTGTTTCCAGAAAAGATGCCAGACACCGAGGGCCTGATTCACATACGGTAAAGACTGACACAGAATTAGTTCTCAGTCTGCTCATTATCGCCGTGTGAATTGCCAAGACAGCAGCTTATTATGCAACCAGCAAATCTGGCCTAGGACTTCCATTACATGGCATCCTTACATCCCTCCTGTCTCTCTGTGAAAGAATAAAAACCAAAAAGCCGAAACGGGAACATAAATCATTGGAAACACAGTTATTCTCGAATTTCAAGTCGGATCAAAGTCTCAGTCAAAAGCATTGATTTTCTGTTGGGAACCAAAAAAGTGGTTGTTATAGTCGTGTGTAGTTACTTTTTGTTCTGAATATATTTTTAGTTGCCAGGCAACATTTACTTCTTGAGACGTGCTTTTGGGATTATTTTTCCCCTCCTCCAGAATTGAAAGGCGTAAAGCTGGCAGCAAATTCACTGAGCAGTTGTGGAGACCCCGACGCACATGTGACTGATTTATGCTTTTCTTCCATTGACGTCTCCCCTCTCCTATCTCTTCTCTCTGGAAAGTGACATTGAGCTGTGTGTGTGTGTGTGTGTGTGTGTGTGTGTGTGTGTGTGTGTTATATATACGTCCCGTTTCCCGTTCTACAGTTGCGTGACCATGTCACGACGCCACGTCGCTCATGAGCTGCTGATGAGCATAAATATAGAAACGTCTTATCTTGACACTAGAATCCGTGACGTGAATGACGTCTAGAGGTGAGGACAGACGAAAAAGTCCAGAAACCGTCTCTTGTGCCCGACAAAGCCAGACAGTATTAACTACAGAAGCAGTGAAGAAAAGCCATAAAACCTAAAGTCAGTTTTGTATTGGTGGACCTTCCTCGATAAATTCTGACATCAATATTTGTAATAAATACATCTTGAAAGCAATTTAGTTGAATTGACTCTGAGGCTCTGAGTGAATGTAAGAGCCCTCTGGGACGCGGTGATGCGGCGGTCTCTGGCTTTTGTTGTGAAAAGTAAGAACGGAACTAAAGCGTTATGCGCTGCCCTTGTCAATGTGGAGGGAATTAACTTAATAAATGCAAAGTACTGCGTGGTTGTTCGTGTTGTGATGCGCCGCTCTGCTCACATTAAATAGATACATTTTGCACCGCAACTCATGAATTTGTCTCAATCCTGCTGCTCTCTCTCTCTCTCCTCCCATGTATCAGCCATTTTTTTTCTTATCAAGGCATAGTGAGGAAACAGCTCAAATCCAAAGTTAATTGCCTTCACCGAGCTTCATCTGTCCTTCTACTGGTTAGACAGGATGTGTGTGCTCACCTTCATGCTTTGTATGTACTGCCGGTACATGTCCTCTCCCATAAGATGAATAATAATGGACTGATTTAGGCTTCATGTCATATCAGTACAGCGGTGAGGAGGAGGCGTTGAGATAGCTTGAATGTGCACAGACAGATGTGAGAGGACAGAATCGGCCTCGTCCCTGCATCAGTATGCCACGCTGGTTCCTGCTCTGTCGTCTCTGCAAACAAGAGACAGCACCTGGCCTCTTCAGCCTTTTCCTCTCCGTCTCCAACGAGAGGATGAGTCCGTCACGACGTCCATTAGGGTTTTTACCGCTCTGACATCCATGAAGGCAGTCAGGGTGTCCCTTATTGTGTTGACATGGCATGAAACCCACGCTGGCACGCACATCCTAATCTGACACATCAGATTTACCCGGTCCTACTGCGCCTGTTTCAGCCTGCACGCAGCAGAGTTGAGTGATCTACACTTATCCTCTACTTGGGGCGACAGTGAACCTCTTATCTACTCTCCATTTTAAAAGTTCTTTCCGGCCACTGGACCGTCTGTCATCTCTCAACTTTCTGGGAGGTTCGCAGTGGCAAAATGTCAACACGCTTCTGGAAATCCACTATGCATTGGTGGAGATATTGAACTTCTTCTCTTTTCCACCTATTGTTACCACCGCCAGCTTTGTTTGGATACGCAGCCCGGGACTCATTAGCACAAATGGCAACAGACAGTTATTTTTACAGATCAGTAAGGTTATTCTCGTGTTTGCTGAAGTTTACGTGTGACGGTGACGCAGTGGTTTTTTCTTGTTCTTTGACACTAATCAAACTCAAAACTATGAGTCATAATTATTTTAGTCTGTGTCATGTCACAGTTGTACATTCATTTCGATACGTTGTGCAGGACACTTGGGTGGAGCAGAACTGAAGTCTAGCAACTGGTTGGTTGCGGTGGTGAGATCTATGCAGACAGAGACCTTCCTCGTGCACTGTGGTTGTTTCCCATTTGTTTGCATTTATATGCAACACAGCAACCAAACAAATATATATATATGTATATATAATTTGTGTATTTAGAAAAAGCGAGGCCAATAGTCATTAGAGTCTCCCCAAGTAATGAAATAAATATGAAAAGGTCAAACTGCTGATTAATTGAAAAATTGTTGTTTTTTTTTATTTGAGATTTTCTTCTGGATTGTAAGAGTTAGAGTAAACACTATTATGTTTCATTTAAAAAACAAAACATAAAAACTAATTGGCTCCAAATGATATTTTGCAGTGTCCACTTCCTGCAAATTCCACTTCCCAACGACTAGTATTTGTTTTTTTTTAATTATGCATGTTGTTGTATTCATACAGCTTTTTGCTGTTATTGATTGTATTATCTTTTCATATTAGAGGCAGTGCAAGCTTGAATTTCAACATATTCTCTGTCAAAAGCATTGCTGCTAGTGCAAGTGGCATGCCCCAGCTCCTGGGGAAATAGCAGGTAGCTTGTTGAAACCCCATGGGCGTCAGATGATAACAATTTATAAACAAGCAGTAATTTCATAATTGCACTCGCTGATTAATTAATTTGAACCGACATCAGCCTCTTTGTTATCAGTGCTGCGTGGCACCAGGGCGTCTTGTACAGCATAACCACATTTGTATTTTCAGACGGCAATTGAGTTCACTTGGGTTTTGGGATTTGAGATCAAAAGAGAAGCAGTAGTTTCAAAAACAGGAATTATTGGCCTCCTACAGTATAAAAGCCGTTTGTTCCAGTCCCAAGCACCGGATTGCCCGGGCTTTGTTCTGAGCCTAGCCGGACAGCGATTAGCCATGCTAACATCGGCCATGTGGCTCTCTGCCTTCAGAGCCGCTGTGGGAAAGAAGTGTGAACGCTCATATGACTGCCTAATTCTTCTTTGACATCGGCAACCGTATCACAAAATAAACACAAATATTAAGGTTTTTTAATCCATTTAAAGCCCTAGAGCACTAACGGTAAAAATAGTAACACCATCACTACTGTCGGGTATATTTCACTCAATATAATGTGTCTGATAAAATATACTCTTCATCAAATATTAAAATACAACACTATGAGGCAAATTGAAGTACTTGAAACGAAAACAGGAATGAAAAACAGGTATCATGGAAGGACCCTAAAAAAAGGCTAAAAATCTGGTGAAAGATTAGGAAATCGTCAATAAAACATGATTAAAAATGTACTTAACAGTGCAGTGAACTTGTTCTTTGGTCAGGTCGTTCCTGAGACATGTGAGCTTTGTCCTGAAGGAAAAGTCTCCCTTCAATATTAAACATTAAAACCCATCCGGATTTTTTCACCCTCTATCACTAACGTTGGGTGAAAATCAACTAAAAACATGTTGAAAAACCAGGGATTGAGCAGAGAGACACGCATACCTCCAATAAGACACACCTCCCTTCAATAACACACACCTAAAGACACACCAACCTTCAATAAGACACACCTCCCTTCAAAAAGACACGCCTACCTTCAACAAGACACGCCTACCTTCAATAAGACACGCCTACCTTCAATAAGACACACCGACCTCCAATAAGACACACCTCCCTTCAATAACACACACCTAAAGACACACCAACCTTCAATAAGACACACCTCCCTTCAAAAAGACACGCCTACCTTCAACAAGACACGCCTACCTTCAATAAGACACGCCTAAAGACACACCTACCTTCAATAAGACACACCTACCTTCAATAAGACATGCCTACCTTCAATAAGACACACCTACCTTCAATATGACACACCTACCTTCAATAAGACATGCCTACCTTCAATAAGACACACCTACCTTCAATATGACACACCTAAAGACACACCAACCTTCAATAAGACACACCTCCCTTCAAAAAGACACGCCTACCTTCAATAAGACACGCCTACCTTCAATAAGACACACCTCCCTTCAATAAGACACACCAACCTTCAATAAGACACACCGACCTTCAATAAGACACACCTCCCTTCAATAAGACACACCTACCTTCAATATGACACACCTCGTTTCAATAAGACACACCTACCTTCAATAAGACACACCGACCTTCAATAAGACACACCTACCTTCAATAAGACACGCCTACCTTCAATATGACACACCTCGTTTCAATAAGACACACCTCGTTTCAATAAGACACACCTACCTTCAATAAGACACACCGACCTTCAATAAGACACGCCTACCTTCAATAACACTTGCCTACCTCCAATAACACTTGCCTACCTTCAATAAGACACACCCACCTTTAATAAGACACACCTACCTTCAATAAGACACACCTACCTTCAATAAGACACGCCGACCTTCAATAAGACACACCTCCCTTCAATAAGACACACCGACCTTCAATAAGACACGCCTACCTTCAATAAGACACACCTACCTTCAATAAGACACGCCTCCCTTCAATAAGACACACCGACCTTCAATAAGACACGCCTACCTTCAATTAGACACACCTACCTTCAATATGACACACCTACCTTCAATAAGACACGCCTCCCTTCAATAAGACACGCCTACCTTCAATAAGACACACCCACCTTTAATAAGACACACCCACCTTCAATAAGACACACCCACCTTTAATAAGACACACCCACCTTCAATAAGACATGCCTCCCTTCAATAACATCAGTGAGCAGCATGAAGCTACACAAGGACGTACGCAGCTCAGACAAAAGCAACATAATGAAAATAACGTAACCACAATCGCTCGGGTGAAAATCCCCTGACGTTAGTGTTCTAGGGTTAAACGCATGTTGTTGTTTTTTGATGGTTTAATGGTAAAAGTGTGGAGCTGTGCTTGTTTTAGGAGGTATGTGGAGGCCTGGTCATTATCAGCATTAGTTGGCTGAACTACAAATATACAGTATTTGTGCTGATGGAAGGAAAGCTCAGACCAAGTCACACGGGTTCAAGACTTGATGCTGCACAGGACATAATTACTCCAGTCACAAGTCTTCAGGGGGACTAAAGCAGAGCACAAAACAATTTTAGTTTTTCACTCTGACTTTGCACTGATTTACTCTGTGCAGGAATCCCTTCTCCAGATTATCTCAAATTACTTTGATCATATTCAGTTTGTTCTCCTGGGCCGAGATGTCGAGAAAAGCATCGTCAGTCGTGTTTACCTGTTGTTTACCTGTGTCCATCTCGATAAACGCCGTGCAGGCAGCCAGTAATCCCCTGCGTTTAGGTTCACTTCCTACAATTGGGTTGGATTATGCTCCCGCTGCAATCAGGGACCGCTTGCGAGAGGAGGTCTCGGTCCAATTGCTAGCGAACCCGTCGTGTGGTGTTTGTGATTATTGCATTCACAACTGCCCAAATCAACCGCACCGGGGCGTCGAACCCAAACTGAGTTTGATTTAAACAAACTAAATGTTGATCTTGTCTCATAAGCAACATTCTGCCTTTACACAGCTTGTGTTCTTAATCCAGCTCCACCTTTGTGATTTTACGAGCTCTTTTGCTGGAAACAGCTGCCTGTTGCATCTGAAAACATCCCGAGTGGGAGCGCTAGAGGAAGACCGTGAAGTTGTGGGCCGTAAAACCCAAACTATTAGTTTAAAGCTCCATAAATCGGTTGACAATTGTGTGTTTTGCTTCATCACAACCCCACCTTCACAATGCACATGATATGAAAACTAATGTGTTGTTTGAGTGGTATAAATAAAGTCTAATGTTGCAGCTTTAACCTCAGCTATTCCAAGCACCATTTTATCTGCAACTAACTCGTTCCTCTCTCTCTCTCTCTCTCTCTCTCTCTCTCTCTCTCTCTCTCTCTCTCTCTCTCTCTCTGCAGGATGCCAAGTTTGTGGAGGAGAGGAGGAAGCAGCTGCAGGGCTACCTTCGCACGGTGATGAACAAACTGATCCAGACGCTGCCAGAGTTCACAGCCCGGCCCACCAAAGAGACCCTGCTGTCTCTGCTGCCTTTCTGTCTGTAAGTGGACACACACCGACATGTTCGACACAGGTTCTTACCCTTTCATGTGAGCATGTGGAGACAGAGAGAGAGAGAGCACATGATGTCAGCACATGTTAGCAGGTGAAGGGCTTCTGTCTGTGAAAGACTCCAAACAATCTCGGAAATAAATCAGGGAATATGTGTGTATCTCTGTAACTTTATTTCAATGTTTTTAGCATTAGATGGTGGTTTAAGGTGTGTTTTGTACCACGCAACTAAAATATGGAAGAATCTAAATGATATGCCTCTTTGAGGATGTAGAGCTGCCTCTAATCTTTACAGAAATCCCACTGTATGCTCACATGACATCTAAAAGGGGAGTTTCTTTTGCAATACTTTGTATGTATTTTACCAATTTAATCTACAATATTTTGTGAAAGAATTAACGTCACGTCACGGCTGTTGCAGCAGTCGTTGTTACAGGATACAAACGGGGAGGATTAATGTCACCGACGATGCCAAATCCCTTGTAAACAAACTTCAGCGTTTTACACACACACACATCATTCACTTATACAAGTGTATATGTTCTCTCATGCGCACATTCACACACACTCAGACTCGCGAGTGTGAAAGTGTGTGCTGCCTGAGCTACCCACCTACCGAGCAGGCTGCGTCTGAAAATGAGATGTTCCAGTCATTTCCTGTCAACATTCACATCGGTTTCCACTCACTGCGATCAGTCAGCCGGCGTGACACCGACTGACTGGAATGTCATTTCCTCTCTGGAGACATCTGAGTCATCGGGTCGAGGCAACAACAGCAACGGCGTCGCTGAGGCCGTCGCAGACGCTTCACTCTGCGGCCTCGCCGGAAGCCGCGATGACTTCTGATGCGATGAAAGCGCTTTCAATGATCACGGCACGCGTTTTTACTTGTAAGGCAATGAGAAGATTGTCGTCTCATGTGTTGCTTTTTAGCCAATCCACATGCGTGTGCCCGGGTTTTGGGGGTTGCAGGATGCGGCCTCAGCAGGGCTGTGGGTCCTGGATCAGACTCCGTGGTCCAGTATGCATGTCTGTGTGAAGGTAGATGTGTGATTCCATATTGAATACCATGGATAAACTATCAAATCCATCTGCTTATTGTGAGAACCGTCCGGCGATCCCCGAGGATCACAGAATTATCCAAGATCAATCGGTAACCATAGTAACAGATGTGCACTGCTTTTCGTGTGTACCATCCTTTACTCCATCGTCTGTTTCTGCCTGGTCTGGACTAAATACGACATGCAGCGTGAGGTCCATTTGCAGCCTTGATTAATAATGCTCATACTTAGTTCATCTTTTATTTTTGAGTTAATGAGAGAAGATGAATAAACTCTTATTAGTTGTGAGCAGTAAAGGGAGGGACAACATAAACAATAACAGACTGTAGTGGTAGAATACTCTACAAGGAAAACTCCTGCATCAAAAGTGTATTTCGGTCAATATTCTCATAGTACCAAAAGTACTCGTCATGTAGAACGGCCCCATTCAGAATAAATAGATATGATTGTAGATGCATTCATTTACCAGCTGGTGAAGATCAAGCTGATTGTTACTACTTTATATACTCTTGGGTAATCAATAATAAGAATAAATTATATTTCATCATAATTTATTCGTTGTTTACGTTTTGTGATAATAATTTGAGTCTGTAAAGTAACCTAAACAGATTAATGTAGTGGAGTCGATAACAGAAAATGAATTTCTCAATTAAAGTGCAAGTACCTCAACATTGTACTAGTAGCAGTATTGTACTGTGACGTAGTACTCCCTTTACTGACGGTGCAGGATGACATCAACAAGACTGTCCAACGAACACGTTTCCTCTCAGTCCATATGAAGATGGACGACTTGAAGGCAGGTGAAGCCAAAATGTCCCAATGACCCTCTGGTGCTTTGCTGCATTGTGGGTCATACACCCTGAATAACTAAAGATATCAAAGTACACGTCAAATATCAATTTCCAGAGAGGGTCTCTGTCATTTTAAATGTTCCGGTGTCAATTATTACTGACAAGTTTGGTTTTCTTTACTTATCTAATGCTGTAAAAAGGGGGTGTGGCGTCATGATTGACAGCTGCTGACTGAATTTTTCATGCGTACAGCCGCTGGTCGTGTCGCTAGCTAGCAAGGCAACGTCTCTCTTGGCCGTAAGGATCTTCAGCCTCGTCTGGTTGTCGCGTGTGTTCATATCCTAGCTCGAAAATCACAAGCCTGTGTATTAGAACATGCCTCAACCATCAATGCCGTTATAGTGACATTATGGTTAATATCTTTGTACCCAAGTAGAGATACAGTCAAATTGTGAGGTACAGTAAGTCTCCAAAGGCAGTCGTCCATAGAGAGAGAGTACAACACAGAGCACAGACTCTTCATTATCTCGTCCGCCCTGAGAGGCTCACTAATCCTGTCTCTCCTCATATCTCTGAGCTGGAATGGAAACCTTTCTATTGCACGTCTCTGAATGCCGTGAAATATTACAGTGTCAAGCCGCATCCATTACTTTCTTCCTATCCTGAAATATTGTTATTCAGAGTTTAATACGTCTTCACTCAGACGTTTATATACTCTTACCCGGTCACTGCCCGTCTCTGTGGTCGTCAGTGCCTGCTTATTAACTCCTAGTGCTGGAACAAAACAGCAGCCGCTGCTCTGCTCGATGGCGTAAACAGCTCATGTTCTTGGTCACAATCTTTTGGCTGGGTGACCAAAAAGTCCCTTCAGAAAAGGTTAGCATAAACGTTACGCTAACACAGCCGAGGACCAAGCGCAGCAGTTTACCAGCACATGAAGTTAACTTGTTTGCACAACAGCATCTTGAGCGTCACATCACGTAACGTTGAGTGGATGGTTGTGGACTTTAACTCGCATGTGCAGGTTTCTCTGGGCCCGCCGTGATCTGTGCCGACGCTGCATTTCTCACTACCGCGACGCAATGGAATCGCAGCCGACGTCGAATCAACACCGATCAGCGTACCGCGATGACGCCGCGCTCGCGTGTGCAAAAAGCCCTCTGTAGCGTCTTGCCAATGCCGCTGCTCGGGCCTGCCAGCGTTGTCATGGTGTTTAGTGGTTTAACATGATGAAACCTGCGCTGGTCTAACATCTTCAGTGAGGGATGAAAGCCTGATTAGTCTGGTCATTAACTTGATGAGGGGGGCGGGAAGGAACACGGAGAAGATGCAGAGGTAAGCGAGAATGCTGTTCGGCCCCAAATAGACGCCACACTTTGCTCGGTTATGCAACAACCACGTCTGATCCAAATTAGGAAGCATTGGATCCTGGTGGCCAGGTCTCATATACGATGCAGCACAAACAAATGAAGGCCCGTCGCCAATACATGTTTGAAAAATATAGACTGTACATTTAGGAAAATGTTCATTATTACTACCTAATTCCACTGTGTATGGACATTAATTGACTAAACATAACATATACTTTCTCAGATTGTTCACTGTGAATGTTACCAAATGAACATATGGCCTCATGTGAGCATGTTTTAAATGTAATTTTCCTCTGTACCTTTATGATGCCGCCACATTTTGTTGCCCATTGTAACCCAATGGCAAAGCCCAGACAAGGATGGAGAGACGCAGATGTGTGGTTTGAAGGTGAGAGAGAAAATGACAGGAGGCGGTAGGTATAGTGAGAAGGATGCAAGGGAAGGAGGCAGAAAAGCAAACTGGTCTGAGGTGAAGACAGGAAATATGATATTCCAGTTGCAAAGCCAGAAGAAGTTCCTCTCCAAACATCAGCTGGAAGTTGAGTCATTTAATCACTGTGTTGGATGCCAATCATCTCAGATTTGTAATTAGCTCCTCAAATGGATGAAAGCTGACAGAAACGTACTTGAGAGGGTTCCCAGCACTTTGATTCAACTTATTATAGTTTGACGAAGGCAGTAACACCAGACTTTGCTATTTGATCCCACTGATGTCTCACAGAGGAGCTATAACGATAGAGTGCATGACATCTTGTGTTTTCACAGGATGAAATAAGTGCTACCAGAAGCAGAAATCACAGAGCTGCGAGCATGTCTGTCGACTCGTAGTCTTGTTTTACTGACCGGCCACCAGCTCACCTTTGTAGCACTGCTGTGTGGACAAAATGTCTATTAAACAACAGCAGTGTTCATGTTTGTGCCTCTTCGCACTCCATTGGCCGGCAATTTCCCTCACTTGTCTGCAACAGCAACTTTATCAAACCTTTCCCCAGATTTGCCATCACTTGGTATGCAGCTCGACCCCATCGCCTTCTACGTTTACTCACAGCACAACGTACACACTCTCTCGCCTTATTGACCTGCTGCTCGACCATTTCGGAGAGAAATGGTCGAGCAGTTTGACTCCAGAATAAAGATGTAACCTTGTTTTGTTTTATATGTGGCGATTTCTGTATGTCTGCCTGTGCACATGCATGTTGGTTTGGCTTGAGGTGTGTGTGTGTGTGTGTGTGTGTGTGTGTGTGAGAGGAAATTTACTGAGAATAGTTTTATTCAGATAATTAATCACCATGCCTTTTGCTGTTTGACAATCAATGTGATGCATGCTTGTGTTTGTGTACCTCTTTATCCTCATTATGCACCTCTGCAGTCAAACTCTTAATATTTCAACGGTGCGCGGAAAAGTTATTATCCTGCACGTCAAGTCACTATTCTGTCCAAATGGGTGACAAACACATGCCGAGAGCCAGAGAAAAAAAAAGTATAAGCCTAATTAATTTAGCACATTTAGCTACTTTGCCCAGTTTGATATGAATAAATGAGATGGCTTGTGGTTTCCACTCTGCATGCTGCCCCTAATTTAGTATGATTTTTGCTGATATAACTCCCCATTGCATCGCAGTTTGGCCAACCTTGGTCAAGTTCAAATTGTGTGACTGCTCCCCTCATTGAGCTAGCCTGGCGCGGCGGCGGACAGCGGTACTTGTGCCACTGATGAATGTACAGTTAGTGCCAGTGAAAACAGAATAATGCCCGCCACATTAACAAAACTCATGCTGTTCCCATATTATCCGGCCACGCCGCCGCCCGGAGCGGTTTGATCTGGACGGTTGAGACGCACGCGCTCAACGCTTGAATCCGTGCCGGCGGGCGGGTCTCCTCCTCGTCTCGGCCTGTTTGAACATGACAGAGCCTCTCTGCCCTCATACTGCGCTGCTTTTCCTTTGGCCCCTGCTGCTTCCCATACAACCATATGGCCCGCAGTGACACTTTCAGCCAAAGCGCCTCACTGTGAGTGCGTTTATTTTTAGCTTGTGTTGTTCTTGTGGGAATCAAACTCCAGGACCACCCAGATGTCCCGGATAACCTTAATCACAGCTCGAGCAGCTGGGAAGCCTCATTAAAGAAGCCAGTTGGACATCGACAGGGAAATGCCCTCTTTCCCCTTCATTGTTTTTCTTATTAATTGAAAATCCCTTCGTCAAAGAAGCACTTGAACTCGGCGCTTCTGTTAACCCAATCAGCGCTTCATCACAAGCAGCAGGGGAGGGGTTACTGTCTAGCTGATGAAATGCTTCAGAAGAAAAGACACCAGAAAGCGTCTCACCGCGGGCGTTCAGTCTCCTGCTTTCCCTCGACGAGTGCCTCTCACCCATCCCCGTTGTTATCAGACGAGACGCGGAGACCAGGGGTTCACATGTTCTGAAGACCGTCGCCAGGGTAACTAGGGCAATGATGTCATACAGCGGCCGAGATTATATCCTCCTGAGTAATGAGAGGCCTTGACATCATCATACGATCAAGAATAACTGTAATTTGGTTCCTCGTGTCACAAATAATGGCTTCTGGTAGAAAGGGCAGTAATGAGGAAACTGGCGAGTTCGCTGGTGTCGCGCGTGAGTAAAATCGATTTCTTGATTTTAAAGGACATAAACGTCCCAGAAGACGTATCCTATACAACTGTATTATAGCAACGGTTTGCCAAGTCCCTCCCCTGAACAGTGATTAGCAAATCACATCCTAGCAAAACAAATATTTACTTAACGAGTTGTCTGTTTTTCTGGTCTAATGAACATGCTAACATTTGTAGCGTCTATCTAAACGTCTATCTAACCTCTATCTAAACTTTAGATAGAGGTTAGATAGACGTTTAGATTCTAACCGTCTATCTAACCGTCTATCTAACCGTCTATTTAACCGTCTATCTAACCGTCTATCTAACCGTCTATCTAACCGTCTATCTAACCGTCTATCTAACGTCTATCTAACCGTCTATCTAACCGTCTATCTAACCGTCTATCTAACGTCTATCTAACGTCTATCTAACCGTCTATATAACCGTCTATCTAACCGTCTATCTAACTGTCTATCTAACCGTCTATCTAACCGTCTATCTAACCGTCTATCTAACCGTCTATCTAACCGTCTATCTAACGTCTATCTAACCGTCTATCTAACGTCTATCTAACCGTCTATCTAACAGTCTAACCACCTGCTTGCAAATGTCCCGCTGGGGATTTAAATGTGAGACTAGCTCTAATAAATTGCACTTTCCATACATTGCACTTCTTGGTTTGAACACTCGATGTTTACTACTTGACCTTAATGGATGACCAGCCGATGAAAACGTTGACTCCAGCCGATCACGTAAACATGGCGTAACCAGAAAGAGGGAAGCGCTGAGCGCTGAGAATCTCAGAAACGTTGGCGGTGTAAGTACATTCATAGACGTCAAGGGGAAGGCCGTTTGCTCAATATGCAAAGAAATCTGTTGCCGTGATGGAAGCGTGTAATGTTCAAAGACACCATGAAACACACTTTCTACACGCTGGCGTGTGGAGCTTTCTGGTGTCAGAGCTCAGATTTTCTCTTGCGGTGTAAGTACGCACATTGCTATTGTTGGTATTGTATGTTTTTGTGTAACAATCCAACATGTTTGATTAGTTCTGATCCTACAAGCTTTTTCCTTTGTATTGTTGAAAGTG
Organism: Clinocottus analis; assembly: GCF_023055335.1. NCBI lineage: Eukaryota > Metazoa > Chordata > Actinopteri > Perciformes > Cottidae > Clinocottus > Clinocottus analis. Next base: position 11,181,650 of record NW_027175920.1, on the reverse strand, counting down.
AAACTATACAGTTTAAAAATATGAACAAATATGTAATAAGCAGGTTATGAGCGAAATGACCATGTGAAGTCTCGATCTCTGTAAGTAGCACTACACTATCACACAAACTCTACGACATTAGTTTTTCACATTTCACATTTTGCTCCTCTTTATGCACAGTTATTGCAGAATAATTTAGATTCTGCTTATTTGGTGCATGAAAGCGTCTCTCTTTGCTGCTCTGACAAATGTCGGGTTTCCCAAGAAAAGGTCCTCTGGCAGAAGGGAAATGATGCATTTAAGTCCCCAGATGCAGCATCAGTGGTTTAATTGAATAATAAACTGGGGAATAAACTTCACCAGATGCTCATTTAAAGTCCACGACTCCTTTTCTCCTGTTTTCTCTCATCCAGAGACACACCCCAGGCCAACGACGGCGGATCCAAGACGCCCCGCTCCAAAACCTCCTCCCGCTTCCCCAGACTGGGCCGCAGCCGCAACCAGGAGAGCAGACCTGAACCCCAGAGTGGCGACCTTTAACCCCCGCAGAGCCTTTGGACGACTCGTGTCTCACTGTAGAGGCTGAGGAGGACGGCGTTCCTGTGTCCACCTTGGACTGTGACTCACAGGCTCACCGTGCGTGAGGACTTTAAGGGCGTTCAGCGATGAGAGGCCTCAGGGGAGGTTTGGATGCGGTCCAACGCAGGACTTTCATGTAAATGTGTCTGAGCATCGCCTGGCTGAGTAAAGGACCAATCACTCCCCTTAGGCTGCCGAGCAGTGGACCCAATCACACCGCACTTCTTACCTCACTGGGAGACAACTAGACTCTGCTCTCGCTCATCCAAAACACAAAGAGACGACCAAGAGGCGTTTTTTTTTTTTCTTTTCTTTTCTTTTCTTACTCCACTTAGTTTTGTAGTGAAGATGTTTCATGGTCGCAGTGCCTGCAGTGTTTTGGAGCTGCTTTCCTGCTCTGGGGAAGGAGGGGAGGGTGTGGATTTAAGTATTATCTTGGGAAATGAGTTTTGCTTTTCAGCTAATGTGTCTGCATTATAGTGCCATTACATTTTAGACGGCGATGATTCACTATCTCTGGCGTGGACCTTAAGGCAACGGGCCTTCCCTTTTCCTACTTCTGGTGTGTTATCATTATGGCTAATGGATAATCTGCACACAAAAAACACTGTCACCGGGGATGCAGTGGTTATTAAAAGCGTCCTTACAATTCCACATAATGATCAGATGAATGGATTAGGGGTGAAGACAAACACATATTTTGGACAGTTAAAAATAGTGATGTTTGGAGAGCGAGTGAAACTTATGTGTCACTTTTTGAAAAAGCAAGAGATCCCCACACCAGAGTTAATGTTTTATTTTTTTGGACTCCTCTTGACTAAAAACACCCTTCCTTTATTAACTTTAAATGTGTCAGATGTTACATCTCACTGAACTATTACGATCTAAAAGAGGCAAAGAATAACACTCAAATATGAATGAATAAATAAATGGAATGGATTGAGACATTTACGAATTCAAGCAAATAACAGCCAATATTTACTTTGTAAAAAGGCTTTTACTCACCAAGGTTGTTTTTTTCTTCGTGCTAATTAATTCTCACGAAGGTGTATTTTTATTTTGTGCGCTGAAGAAGCTCGATATCTATTTGATCAAAGTGGATTTTTCTCAGCAAACTTTATTCCTCCTTTCAAGACCGAGCAGATCCACGACCACCTTCTTACCTTTCACAATAAGAGCCCTCGAAACGGAACGAAGTATGTCACATCTTTGTGTTATTTATTGGTCAAACCATTGGTGTGAAAAGGCCTTAAGATAAACTAAATAAAAGGCTACACTTCATTAAAGTTAAAGGCCAACTGTATATGACCCTGCAGGCTCTAGTGACAGAAAAATGTTAGTTGGCATAAAACATTTCATCACTATTTAACCTTATTGGTCCTCTTATCTCGGTGACCTTTACCCAAGCCATCACTTTTTGACCTCCCCTTATAATTTTCAGACAGTCCCTTTTTGAGGAAGTTCATATCTAAGCACGCTCGCGTTTCCTCTCAAAAGCATCTTCACACATGTGTAACATCAGTCTCAGACACCTGCGATGCACACCATACCGGTCCTGTCATCATTACTTTTGAGCAGAAAGGACGGGGAACACTGTTTCAGTAAGTTTACCCACAACATCCTCTATGACTACACAACCCCTCTATGACTACACAACCCCTCTATGACTACACAACCCCTCTATGACTACACAACCCCTCTAGATCACATCAATAAGGGTCCTCCCCACAGGTCGGCCGGCTATATAGAGAATGTTTAAATGTTTAAAGATTGATTAACTAATGTGTCTTAGCAGGTTTTGACGCGGCGTTATGTTACAAATAAATGTTTAGCCGACTAAACACTTGAAGAAAAGCTGCTCAGGGTGCAGGAAAGGGCTGCTGAGCATCAAGTGTGTGTAAAACAGAAGCTCATGCGTATGCATAGTGTCACCCCAGAGAGTCAGAGACGATGTTCAAACGAGGAGCGATTGTGTTAAAAGGTTGTCGGGAAAACTTGAATGAAAGGGTCGGCCCGCAGGACGGTAAACACTGTTCAGCGTCTTGGAGGGGAACAAACGAGGCTCGTTGGCTTTCATGAAGTTGTTATTCTCACTCAGAAGTGACCCTCGCGAGCTGACTGGTAAAGTCTCACAGGGACACCGTCAAATAAAGATTTGTTTCATCGGACCTTCGACGGAGAGGTTTTGTTCGTGGTTCAACATGTGGAGAGCTGCCCCGTGAACACCGACGTGGGAACCAAAAGTCTGCATATAAAAAGTCTTTTAAAGAAATGATATTTCTCCTCAATTGGAAAAATGGCATCCCATCAAGAACTTGTAATTTGTGACTTTCTTTTTTATTAAAGATGATTCTCTGCTGTGATACAGTAAAAACATATAATTTGTTATATTTTAAGTGCAGTACTGCCTCTTATTCTTTGGAACAATCCCACAGCATCAGACTACCGCTGACCAACGCCTTTGTCCCGCCCCTTTTCACAGATATCGCTTTCACAGTGAAAAAGATGAATATCCATATTGTAAATGTTGTAATCCACAGGATCATTATTGAAAAGAGGACTCCACAGATGCATTGCACTCCTTTCACACTTTGAGAATAAGCAGATTTTAAAAAAAAGGATGAAGATTGATGCAGCAGAACCTGAGAAATTCCCCTTTTTTTTAAATTACACTTTCATTGTCAAAACCTGGTGCCTACATTACCCACAATGCTACTCGACCTCCACAGTTTGAGCCAGAGATTCTGCAGTATTACATATCTCTGGGAAAGCTCACGTCTTTTCTTTCTAACTCCTCGCTGCTGATGGACGGGTGGTAAAAAAGGGGAGGAGTCTGTTAATATGGCAACACGGACGTTAACATGCAGGATAGAAATACTCCAATTGGCTTTGCTAAAGTTTCATTCATTTGTGTTTGTTGAGTAACACTCTATCCTTAACTTTTGTTTGATCAAAGGAAGACTCCACAGGGCCACTTCACACGCACACACACACACACACACACACACACACACACGTCTTTTCTTCAGCATTTATTCAAAGGAGTTTGAATTAAGATTGTTTTGCAAAAAGTCCAAATCCTTCTATTGCTTTAAGCCCTAAATGCTAAAAATATCTTGGGTGCTGTTGAGATTAGACGAGTATAACAAGCCTTTGATTGCCAAGTGCAGTGCTGCACAGAGAGTTCCTGACGAGCATGATGCTGAACTCCTCTTCCTGTGTGGACATTGTCATCATGTGATCACAAACACCACCGGACCGACTCCATCGCCTCCCTCTCGATCCTCCCGACGCCGGAGGAAACGAATCTCCCTGCACCTCCGGGCCGGTAATCGGAGCGATGGCAAGCAAAGGAAGCGTGTTTCCTTTATGGAGACGCAGCCGACGTGCCGTCCGTCTCTTCTCGTGCGTGTTTCTGTCCTTCCACTCAGACCTTCTCCGTCAGTGGCACAGTGGAGAGCAGCTGAACAATAACGTCCACGTTGTACAGGACGAAGCCAGCGCCTCATTGTTCACCTTGTCGCTCGCGCTCGTGGATGAAGGTCACAAGGCCGTTACGCACTTCTGCTGCAGCAGTAATGCGTTCATGCACGTGTCGTGGGCTCGCATGGCGGGATGAACGCATCACGTTATAATCCTGCACGTGAGCCGGCCGCGTAGACGGACGGATCGCTGCAGTGAAGTCCATCTGCGGCCCCCGTTGCGTCTGTTTTGCTTGTCGAGTGGTCGTTTAACCTTCACCGCTCCACTGAGCAGTCGCTGCCTTTCTATTCATTCCATTCAAAGACATTTTTTTGGGGGGGGGGAGAAAAAGCTGCGTTTTTTTTCTTCTTTATCTTTTTTTCCTGCGCTGGGCATGCGGCACCGGGTCGGCAGCGAGAACAATGGTGAGGTTGTGCTAAATGCTCATTGTCCATACACCAGAAAATTGGTTACAAGCCCGTTTAGGATGTGGATGGTCGACTTTGGCAGTGTTAGACACACAGACACACACACACGCACACACACAGTGCAAGCCAAGTTCACTGAGCGCTGACGCAACACATCTCCTGCAATGTTTCCGTTGTTTTCATAGAATGGATTAATAGAATAAACAAGCTTGGCCGGGCTGTGACATTTATTTTTTTTGAAGCCAGCTGAAAAAGTCTAACTAACTACATTGTATGTAAATGTGTATGTTATGAGATGCTTTATCGTACATAATAACTCTTATGACGAGTCTTCCAATGTGGTATTGATGCGCAGAAGGAGACTGGAGGGTCAGAAGGGATGTCACACGTCAAGCGACAAGTATGACATCTCGTTAACGGTGCAAGGAAGAATTGTTTGATCATATTTTTGTTGCCCTTTGCGACAGATTGAAACTTTTCCATTCAACATTTGATCCATAAACTTGCAGCGAGAAGAGGACGGGTGAGTCGAACCGGTTCCTCTCAGACCGCAGCAGCCTCAGGACCACCATCTCACATCTGTATCGACCACAGCTGCAACGCCGCCGCCTCTTCCTTACACTTACGTCACTATTTCCATGTGCACTCGCAGCGAAGTCGCTACACATGTTGTGGTGAACGCGTTGCCTCCCTGAGACATTTCGTGTTGCGTTGATCCTTTCAGGCGATGCTTCCTCCCACACGGTGATGCATGGAAACAAAGGGTGTGAACAATGAGTCGTGTAGTTCAGCCGCCGTGGTTCAGAAAGACCTTTTGTGCTCGAAGAATAGAAGGAAAAGTCCTTGACTTTAACTCCCCTCGAACTCAAGACGGAAAGCGTCTCATCATTGTTTACGACAATAACAAAATAGGAAGAAAAGTGTATGAATAAGTGTATAAATGTATAACTTGGATGAGAGTGTGTGTGTGTATATATATATATATATATATATATATATATATATATATATATATATATATATATATATATATATATATATATATAGTAGAGTGTCCTTGTCACTACCAGTCACTACACATTCGCCCTGTTTCCCCTCCTCATCCATGTCCTTACTATTTATTGGTATATTTCTTGATTGTCCCTCTCTTTCTGTCAAACCTTGACGACACGGAGGTCCCTCTTTGTTCATTTTTTACAGGACTGCATGCAATTACCGAGCTCTTACCTGTGTGCGAGGGACATCAAGGAGACAGGGGCCCTGGTTGAAACGAGGTCACTGCATAAGCAGCTCCTATCTCCTTGACGCACAATGCCGGCTCGGCATCGGGGGGGGGCGCGTGTTCATTATAATGATAAACAACGGGGCCGAGGTTTTTTAGGCCCCCTGTAGACCACCGGCCCTTCAGGAAGGAGCTTACTAATAGAAACCGAGATTAGCACCAGCTTCGTATTTCTGCTTACCACAAGAGATGTTCCTCAGAGACGCAGCAGCTCTGCTGAGCCGCGTCCATCTGAAGTGCTTGTGTCAGTAATTGCAGTAACTTTAGCGTGTGTTTCTTTTGATTGCCGGGGCGTTTCGCTGGCTCATTAAGGATACTTTTCATTGCCCCAGTTTGCTGATAAAAAGAAGCTGCGTGAACAGCTTCCAGTGTGGAGGTCGCGTGCTGCAGTCTCTGGTGAGAATGACATCAGGGTAACGGGCTCAAGCCTCTTATATCTTTTTTTTTTTCTTTTTTTTTACAGTTATCATTTCAAACGCCCGTAAACTGTCCGACACGAGCTGCTTTCTCAGAGCGGAAGCGAACTCGCTCCTCACTCTGCTGATAGTGCCGTGTGCGCGCTGCTGCGTAGATTTGTGTGTTCATAATTGAACGTTTGAGCTGAAGTTGCGGCTCTTCCGTCTCCTTCATGCTGCGTGTCATCGATGCAGCGTCCAGCGTCCCATCAGGGTCTCGGTCACATCTCCCTGCATCAATTGCCAATTTGAACCTTTCAAAACAAAAGAATATATATTTTTAACCGTGGAACAACAACCGTGTGCATCACTTTTCACTGTCCCCCTGGACAGAGGTAACGTTGTGTTGGAGCTATTGTGTTTCTCTATTTGCTTTATCGTCAAGTTGAGTACCATGTGGTCAACGTGCTGCTTGCGTCGAAGATGTTCCTTCTTTATTTCCTCACTTAGTCACCAGTTTCCGCTGCACGTTTGAGTCACTCGACAGTAAGAGTCGGTGCCGTGACCTGAATCCGTGCAGCAGAAGTGACATCCTGTCCTCCAACAAGTCAAATGTGTGACTTCCTTTTTCTGTTTCCGGTGTTCTCAGACGCCTGGACTGTATTTCACCGCTGCCGTTTGTTTTCTTCATCTTTTTTTTCTCCCTCCAGGTTTTAAATTATTTGTCAGAAAACAAACACGTGAGCCAGTTCCTCCCGTCACACTCGCAGGCTCCTGTTTCCCGGCTGGCTGACGTTCAATTGAACGTTTGCCGTATTCCCCGCAGACGGTGAATCGCTCCTGTACCTTCAACACAACGCTTCTCCTTCTCCTCCTGTCGCTCCTGCTCCCTCTTCTTTTTCTGTCCTCTCACATTCTCCCCCTCTGTCTTTTTTGCATCCCCCCCCTCCTTCTCTCTCGTCTCTTCCCGTCTTTTCGTCACTCTTTCCGGTCCTTTCCCTCCTTTTTCCTCTTCTGTAACCCTCGTTCTCTTCTCCTCTCCGCTTTCATCTCCACCTCTTCCAGTCTGTCACTCCTCGTCTCCTCCCTCACTCTGATCTTTTCTATCTCCTCCTCATCTCCCAATTATCTTTCTACCTTCTTCCTTCTCTCTCTACTTTCTCTCCCTCTCACATCCTCCTCATCATCTCTCTCTCTCTCTCTCTCTCTCTCTCTCTCTCTCTCTCTCTCTCTCTTCCCCTCTGAGACCCAGCCTGCTTAACACATTGTATTTACTCGGCCCGTCGCTGGCTACCTGTGTTTATTGCCTTTCCAGCAAAGAGGCAGGAAGATGGAGAGAGCACAGAGCATCCCCTCGGAGGATTTTCCTCCCGACTCTCCCGCTGCTGTCTGACTGACTCTTAAAACGCCGCGTTGAGTCTTTTCTTCGATATCGAGCGTCGGCTCCCGCCCGTTATGTTAAACAAAGTTCACGTGGCCTGTCGTTGCAGGGAGCAGGAGGCGGATCGCGAGGACGGCTCACCTGGGGCGCTTGACAGAGGCTACGTTTCTCTTGTCGCTAATCTGAATTAAATCCCAAATTACGATGCAATGGATTAGGTTCATTAATATGCTCTCAGTTCTGGAAACATGGGAAATTAACTGTGTGATTTATCCCTGAGCTGTTGAGGATTCAGCATTAAGGCCACATACAGCAATGCATCATCAACTTATCAGATCATGAATATGCTGATTCCACCACGTCCGGGCCCAGATGAGAGCACGTGGCTTAGCGTGTTCATTTCAAGATAACGGTGAAGGTAAACAGGAACGGTGTTATAACTTTCTCATACGTCATCCATCAGGAAAGTTCCAGCCACGGGGGATTTTGTCTTGTTCTGCAATTAATTTGCCATCAAAGGTTGCACACAGAATGCAAATATAACAGAACAAAACGTGTTTTATTCAGACGGAGGTCGATCTCCCTGAGCTTTGGCACTGCGGGTGAAACCATCAGCTTATGCGAAACAGGTTGAGTGTTTAAAGACCTCTACAGTAAGAAACTAAAACTACATTTCCTTGGATTTCACAAGGCTCTCCTTTGTTCTTGTCCTCTCATTTGACTTTGTTTCCTTTACCCGCGGGCTATCGCCCTTAGTTAGCGCTGCCTGCCCCTCAAAGCTATCACAGGCTTTCACAATAGCCCGAGGCGTCTTTTGATCAACCAGAAGCTGGATCTGCACACCTCCACGCTCCGTTTAAACCACAGCAGGGGAGGAAGTGCGCGGTGAGCGGAGACGACGGGACTGTCAAAGATGGCGGAAATAGGTGAAGGAGGCTGGGAAGACCAAGACTTCTGTGGCAATCTGTTGTGCCTCTACTGGACAGATGACACGGGGAGACGGAGGAGGATGACATGCAACAGCGGCGCCGTGGTTGCAATGAAACGTGGTCACGGTGCGCTCCACTGAACACTTCACTCATTTAAACAATGAGCCGGACAAGCAATGTGGAACAGAGGACATTTATTCAAGCAACGTACTTGAATTTTGAGGTATTTGTACCTCAGCATTTCCATTTTCTGATACGTCATACACACTGTGTTCAATGTGCAGATTAGGATTAAACCTCCGATGACTTTTAAAACAATCTTACTTTTACTTTTTTATCAGCTCCCTTTGGAGAAATAAGAGAGTAATCATTTTAAAATAAGTCAAATCATTCAGCGGTCGTCTGCGGCTTCAAGGTTCGATCCCCGGTCTCCCCATAGCTCGCATGTTGAAGTGTCCTTGAGCAAGACATGAGCCCTGTGTTGCCCCCCGAGCAGCAACCTGCTCCTGAATTGCAACGTTCGGGTTAAATGCAGAGAGCAAATTCCATGTATGGATGTAAAAATATGTAAAATGACGCACGTACTAAAGTTTAAGTTGAAGACTCGGAGCGGCCGGTCACTGTGCCGGCGCCTAACATCCTGATTCAGTGTCTTGCTCAAGGACCCTCACGTAGACGGTAGCATCCGGGGATCGAGCCGACCTTGTGCTAAACGGACAACCGGCTGCTATTTGAAAGGTGAAACACTCGTACTGGACACGAGGGATGTAGATGCTCCTGAAGCACTGGAGTCAAACCTTCACAGGATCTCCCTCCTCCCCCCTCTCTCTTCCCAGGGTTGCGGGAGCCAATCCCAGCGCACTGAGTGGAGGCCGCGGCACGGCCTGCAGGCGGGGATTCCTCTGCAGAGCTGCACCGACAGGCGCTCGCTCGCTTTCGTATCCAGGAGTCTTACGGGCTACATTCACAACGCTGGACCTCAAGGTCAGCTGGGTGAAGCTTAGAGGACCGCTTACACCCGTTCAAGCACCTCAAGCCTCCCTGCTGATGCCACCTGGCAGGGATTTCACAGAGCGTGTGTGCACAGAGTCACAACGACGAAAGCCCATCTTCAAGACGCTGCCGTTTACACATGCAAGCAGTGATATGAAACATGAGCTCGTTCCGTTTCATCATGGCGCTCGTCCTGTTTGAAGCTCCATGTTGAAGTTTTGAGCATCCTGTTCTTTGTCAAAGGAAACCATACGATTACTCCTATTTTAAGAGAGTTTTGGTCAATGAAAACTCATTTTATATTAGATTATAGGATTATATTTAACATTTCAGTCACACCAGTTTAGCCAAAATATCCAACCCCGTGGCCAGAATAAGATGTTTCCATTGTCTGTTGTCGCCTTTACGCGCTGAATAATATAGATGTGTATATAATAGTTATATCTTTATGAACGTAAGAGCTTAAACTACGCATACTTTTCCAATCTGAATGAAAAAGTCTGACACGTAACAGTTTTTCCTCCAAGGGTTGGAGGCACTTCAGCCAGCGATGTTCTCAGACTGCAGAAGCTGCGATAACGAAAGCGTTCCCTTTATTGCTCATAATTTGTGCGTCTTTAAACTCGGTTTCTGTTGACGGTTCACACGGCGGTCACAGAGAAAACACACTCTGCGAAACATCAGCGCGGGTCAGGAGAGGTCAGGACTGGAGAGATGCGAGTGTGAATCTATGACCTGATGCAAACGATACGACATGGAGCAGTGCACAGGCTGCGTGGTTTGCACTTAATAGCCGAATGCACCATGCTGGAGAAGCAAAAGGTTCAAAATGAGGAGTTTAGTTTGTATTTTCATTCAGTTTCAACACCTTCGAGATCAAAGACAGACACAAGCTGTTTGTTTGCTTCACATTACTTCTTTAAACTCGGATGTTTGTTCCTAACATGGACGCACACACTGGTGGATCCTTCAGGTTCCTCGGCCCCGTTAATTCAGGCTTTTCCTTCCATTTGACTCCTGCGTAACGGCGGCAGAGACCATCCCTCTTTAAAGTGCGAGTGAGAGGAGGCGTGGGAGTAGGATGGGATCGTAATTGGTCACTTAATCACGGGAAGTGATGTTTTACGGCCCGACCAGACGACCCTTAATGGAAGCGATGCATGGGCGTCGTGGAGGAGAGAAGATCTTTGATAATGCAGTGGCACTGGCTATAGAGCTGAAGTTCTGCTGTTGACCTAAAGAAAGCCAGCGGAAGTTTTTGGGCCTCCCTCTCCCTCGTCTCACCTGCTCCCAGGTTCTGGCTGCAGCATTTCTAGCATTTAGCTGTGAGGCAGAAACTGCTGACCCCGGACAGCGATCCCTGTCATGACCACCGAGACACGATGTCTTTTTCCTCTGTTCTGCCGGAGCAAAGGAGGGCGAAGAGAAGTCGGAAGGGCGCAGACGGAGTAGAAAATGACAAATGTGGAGTGCAGGAAGAGAGGAATAAAAGGAGGGGGAAGCGAGGGGGCAAGGAGAGGAAGTTACGGCGCGGTCGAGACAAAGACGGAGGAAGAGATGAGCCAAGGAGAAAAAGAAGGGGGAGAGAATTCACACGATTGAGACAAAAGACGCAGCAGAGAGACAGAGAGGAGCTTCCCTCCTCTTCAGAAAGGGAAACGGAGCGTACAGAGGAGACAGAAGTCAAAGCCGAGCGCGCCGCAGCGGATCCATCTCGCGTGCCGGGAACGAAGGTCAGGCCCATTTGTTCTCGGCGGAGACGGAGGGGGTCCTTCATGTGACGGAGGAGAGCGATGGCGGCAGCGCCGAAGGGGATGAAGGACGAGGCCGGCCCGTTCGGTGACGGGAAACATGAAGGTTGAGTCCGTCTGGCGTGTTCTTGCCGCAGACACTCGCACACGGCGCTGACAGACGGGGAAACGTTGGACTGTCAAACAGGTGCTTCTCATGGATGTGTACTGCTGTTGTTTCCTCCTTCCTGCGTGCCGCTGAATATGAAAAGACGGCCTCCAGGGTGACACGGTCTGAAGGCAGTGGGTAAAGTCCGCGGCCGAGGCTCTTTCTCCCCAAGTCGCTCTCCAAAGGCTGAACGTGGCAGCTCTTGCATGTCTGGAGCCCCGAGTGACGGCAGGGAATGTTTTTTAATTCCGAATATTTCGACCCCCAGGAGCGGGAGGATGACGAGGGGCCCGAGCGAAAGTTTTAAAAATAGGCGTGAAATTAAAAACGAGAAGAAGAAGAAGAAAAAAAAACCAACCCCAGAGGGATTTCACCTTGATCACAGTCCGTGCGCTGAGGCGTCGAACCTCCACACGCGAGGGAGCCTCCTGGCTCCTCCTGCGCATGACGCGCTGCGTTCAGGATGCGCAGCCAGCGGCCCGTTTACAGTCCTGCTGTCAGAAATGAACTGATGCCTCGGATCAGCAGCTGCATGTGATTGACGTGTGTTCGTTGGCTTTATTGATAACACAAAGCGGCGCGCCGGTCCTAGTCGCAGTCCCGGTCTTGGAGCTAGTCCTCGTCCTGGTCTTGGTTCTGGAGCCGGTACTAGTCCTAGTCCTAACCCTGGTCCCGGTCCTGCAGCTGGTCCTGGTCTCACGCGGCTGCGGGGCTCACGTTCCAGACGAGTTCGGCGCTTCATCCGGAGAAGAAAACAAGAGTTAAGTGGAACAAAATGGTCATTTATTCGGGTGATAAGAGGCTGCAGACCTGTTGCACGTGTCACAAATAGTTTGACTTTGGATCCATCAAGCTGTGGGCTGGATTCATTTGTAATTTAAATCTGATACTTGGAGCAACTAAAATATACAACTGTAACAAACGTAATGAGAAATTAATTGGCTTTTCAATTTACTGACTTTTCTTTCCTGATTGTCTTCCAGCATCTTTCACTCAGTTCATCATCGCTGGAGGCGCCTCAGGCTGCCTCGTCCTCTGTTGCACCCGTCACTGTGACATCATCTCCTCGCGCGCTCCTCGTGGCGGTCACGTGACCGCCTCTCGCACCCGACACGGGCCGCTTCGGTTCAGAAGCGTCTAACTTCAAGTCAAACTTCTGACAGCCGGACTTGAGCTTTTATTTTTTTATTCTTATCACATTTTTATGAATTCAAATGACCCTGAAACAGAGAGCAACCAGCTGCTTTACATGGAGAGTTTTGGGGGCCATTAATAATGCATTATCGAACAAAAGTCATCATCCTCAACCCATTTAGGCAAATAGGACATAATAGAATATGTGCTGCGTGTTTCTTAGTGGAAAATGTCAAATTGGCTGTGAGAACATCCACCGTCCGTCCTTCATTTCCTCCCTTTTGTTCTCCTTTGTGAACACACTGCATACTCCAAACCAGATTATTATTAATATGTAATATGGATTTGTAAGTCATGGGCTTCCTGGGACACGTGCGTAGAGCAGAGTCTCTGTCAGCGCCGCCAGCAGCAGCTGTGTTGTTCCTGCTGTGACGAGTCAAAATGTCCGCTGTGAAAAACAGCAGCAATGAAATGGAGGCGCTGCTCGCAGCTGACAAACATCACAACGAGCTGGGGATGTTTTTTCCTCCACAAAACAAGCCGAGCTTTGCCTTGTGTGAGAGAAGAGGACTGAAGCTGCAGTCCGGTCGAGGCCCGGCGTCGTCGCTGAGTACAAAACGGAAAAACACCATTCGCTCCCAAATAATCACATCAATGGTGGAAACGATTGACGATTGAATACAACGGATGGCAGAAGGCGACCATGACGTCCTGCTGCATCCCCGCTGAGGAAAAGAGCAGATCCAAGGTTGAGAACATCTCCACGCAGCCGCCGTCTTTATTTTCACATTTTCCCTTTCACTGGCAGCTAAAAGGTGTCATGAAAAGTTATGTTTACGCACAGACAGATTGCTTTTTCATGCAAAAAAAGTGACAGATTTCCTTTTTTTTGGGGAGAACACCGACGGCAGAAGTTTCCCCAACTACTGAGTCATGTGAACGCTCGTGAGTTCGTGCGGTGAGAGACGACATGCTAAGCTGTTAAATATCACACGCTTAGTGCTGTAGATTCCCTCCTCGCCTACACAAGGCTTCCCTCACGTGCCGGTGCTTCATTAGAGGAAGGTGCAGCTCCGTGTGTGTGTGTGTGTGTGTGTGTGTGTGTGTGTGTGTGTGTGTGTGTGTGTGTATGTGTGTGTGTGTGTGTGTGTGTGTGTGCACATACTTCTCTGTTGCTGTTTTTTTCTATTTGACTGTCAGGGTGAGAATTTTATTGTTTGTTCATGTGCACAAACTCTGTGTGTGTGTGTGTGTGTGTCTGTGTGTGTGTGTGTGTGTGTGTGTGTGTGTGTGTGTGTGTGTGTCCGTACCATTCTGTCGCCTGTGCTAATTACCTTTATTTCTCAGCAACAGTGGCAACTGCTGCTATTTCTGAGGTGTGCAACATCACAGCGTCGCAGGTCGGCCGGGCTGCGCGCGCTCGTTTTCACAGGTTATCTGCACATTTTCTTCTCCTTGTTATTTCAACACTGTGTTATTGCAGCTGACTGTTCGGTTCCATTTTTAAAAAGCTTGTGGTCCTTTTTTTTTGTTGCTCTTGTTTTGTTTTTTTGTTGCAAAACAGGTGGCATTTTCACACGGACAGGCGCCGGTACATCGAGCATCCTTTTCAACACGTCTCAGTGATGTCAATTTATATCTCTGATCTCTCACCTTCCTTAAAGGGGACGTAGCGTGAACAACTCCCTTTTTTTTCAGTTTGAACATACATTTGTGGATCTGGAGGAACGACCTCGCCGCAAAATGGATGGTCGCTCGTCCCGGTCAGGCTGGAGAGCGACCTCTGCGTCATTTTCCTTCTCACAAGACAAACACAGCAGACATTTTTAGGAGCAGGCCCGAATTAATAAAGAGACAGGCGCTAAAACGGAGCGTTTCAGACGGAGGCTGAATACTGGTTGATTCAGACCGAGCATATGAGAAAGATAAAGGGTTATTTTGAACGTTAAAGCAAGCAAAGTGCTTCGAGAAGGGTCTGAAAATACAAGTATGACCCTGGACACGAGCATGAAATGTCCCCTTTAGCACTGATTTTTGATTTGAAAATGAAGCTTAATATATGAAAACTGACATTTCCTGCAACAGCAACTCATCCTCATGTGTTAAGCATCGAGGAAAAGGAAAGCTGGGGGGATGGAGAGGTGCTCAAAAAGGTTTTTCCCCCCAAAATAGATTCTCATTAGAAATCTCAGCACTTAGAGATGCAGTTGTTGAGGCATTTGTATCGACATTTACCCCGACTGCAATCCCAGTCTAGGATATTTCTGAAGGTACAGTACCTCCAGCTGTGCCTCTTGTTGACAGTAAGCTGGCTGGGACTGTTCGCCTGGCCTCGTTTTTCCAGTCTCTCAGATTACATAAGACTCTCCGTGAACCACAATGCTGCACAAAACCTCCGGGAATCCCAGCGGCGCTGCTGCTGCTGCTGCTGCTGCTGCTGCTGCTGCTGCTGCTGCTGCTGCTGCTGCTGCTGCTGCTGCTGCTGCTGCTGCTGCTGCTGTTGTTGTTGTTGTTGTGGCAGTCCGCTAGTTGTGTTTGTGTTTGCATGTGTGTGCGGACCAAACCGACTGAGTCATGTGCAGCAGTTGGAGCTTGTGTTGTTCTGGTTCGTTACGTATGAGAAGACGGAAAAGAAGAGAGAGAGTTTCTTCCCCGGCGAGCCGGCAGCGCTTTCTTCCTCTGTCTCTTGTGCTTTTTGTTGTTGGAGTAATTACATGTGTCCCGGGGCAGAGGGCGTCTGTCTCCTCTCTGTCTGATCTGGTCGACCGCCACCGCTCCACCTCCAGCTGGAAGGGCTCGTCCCTGCTCCAACACGCCGATTAGAGCAGATAAATGGAGCGGGCGGTGCAAACGGCCTCGACTTCCAGCGATCTGAGAAGTGCAAAATGATTGTGTGGATATAAGAGAAGACCTGCGTCCCGTTAAAGAACGCTTGGGACGTTGGCTGATGGTTTATGCAACCGCCAACACTTCCGATCACTTCTAAAATCAAGAACACGAACACCTCCAACAGTCACATGGCGCGTTCATCCCGATACCTGGAAAAAAACAATCCTCTTTCATGTTGGATTTCTTTGATTTCTTCATGTTTGATTGCATCACGGCCTCCAGGAAGTGACCGTGAGCTGTTTGCTCAGGAAGACGCTCAGCGGGGAAAAGCTGGAGCAAACCTCCATGTCACATGTTCAGGTTCAATACAACCGAAACGGGGTTCAAAACAACATCACGTATGGACATTGAAGTCTCCGAGAGGCAAATGTTATTCAGGATGTTCCTGTTCTGCAGAGGAAATGGAGAGAGATGTCGTCATGAAACGAAACGATCAAGAATACCAGAATGCGATGAGATCAGGAAATGTCCAACAAAATGATGACTGACCGGCTGCGCAAATAAAGAAAAGCATCCTGAATCCTTCTTTCGAACAATCTGTTTTCCCACATGATTAAATAAAGGTTAAGAAGAATTGACAGATGTATTGTGTTGCCGCTGTACGTTGCTGTAATATGGCAATATGACTGTAATATGACTTTCCAGGCAGCCGGTCAGCGTGATGCGCAGTTTTAAAGCCTCGCGTCCAATCAGATGTGGACACATTTGGAAATCTATAATTACACCAGCTTTTCTGGTGATTGATGTGCCCTGGTGTTTAAGTAGGTTCACTCTGTCAGTCAGTGTGTGTGTGTGTGTGTGTGCGTGTGTGTGTGCGTGTGTGTGTTACATCCCGGGAGAGCGCTGAGTGTGTTGACAGGGTATTTAGGGAGCTTTTAAGTCAACATCCCCCCGTGGCAACCGGGCCTTTTCATTCCTTTGCACATTGCCATGGAAACGTTGATGTTAATTAATAGTCACCCTCTCTTTGAAGATATGACGACCAAATGAGAAAAATTAAATAATTAGCATTCAAGCAAAGAATTTGAACCCCAAATGTATATTCATCCCCCCGAAATAATCCGGCTTGTGGTCGGAAGCTGCATGACGGTTCTGCTTTGGGACGTCCTGCAGCCCTCTGAGCATGAACCCCCGGACACACACACACACACACACACACACACACACACACACACACACACACAGACACACACACACACACACACACACATGAATGAACAGTTTGCTGCGGGAGCATAATCTTCATGCAGCTGAATGATCCAATGAGATGCTCTTTTGGGAATATGCATTTCCATACATCTGAAGTTGTGTGTGTGTGTGTCTGTGCATGTGTGTGTGTGTGTGTTATGTTGTGCGGTGCAGATGCATCCTTGTTTCATTCTTTCCCACATACTCAGAGGAATTGCATTAACCTCTGACAGATGTGGCGATTCCACTGCTGGAGGAAACTCTGTGTTCTGTGAAATGTGTGTGTGTGTGCATGTGTGTGTGTGTGTGTGTGTGCATGTGTGTGTGTGTGTGTGTGTGTGTGTGTGTGTCAGAACAGTGCATCATATAAGAGATGCATCTGCTCCATACAAATGAGCAGGAGTGAGACTGGCCAAGCACAGACACACTTTGAAGTGCACACACTCCTTCACACACGCACACACACACGACACAGTACACACACAGCTATATCTACACAAGTCTCGACCCGCGCAGCAGCAGACATGGAGCCTCTCTCCACATCTCCGTCAGCGGTCTGCGACTCATTACAGGGAAGCCAGAGTGCAACTGCAGCTGGGGACCCCGGGGTGCTCTGTTTATCTGGAGAGGATGGAGACAGATTGAATATGTAAAGCCGGCAGTCAGTGAATCCCATCACTCTGATTGCTTTAGACCAGCTGGGAGTCTGAGATGGATCCTCCATTGCTCTCTTTAACTGAGCTTCAGTGGGACGTTAGCAGCGCTGGGGTAAACAGCAGGGGACGGTGTGTGGGGTGTGGATATTTGCTGGGGAGAGCGTGAGTCATATGCATCACACCTTCTGTATCGCGCACACATCACGGCCAGACAATGTAAACAGTTCCCACACGCAGGCCCTTATTTGTCCATTTGTCTTTTTTTCCTGCAGCGTTTAATCACCTGAGAATAATAATGTGTTGTTGTGTCTTTGTGATGGAGTGAAGCTGTTACTTCGACACACGGAGCGAGTCCTGTTCACGCCGCCGCCATGTTGCTACGGGAGCCCTGAATGGACAAATCAAACTCTTTTCTTGCTTTTGCGTTCCACGTCACGCTTGGCACACGGGAGGAGTTTCACTTTGCGACTCGTAACCTCCTCGAATCCAACACACGGCGCCTTCAACACGCACCTGCACGAATGCAGAATAAAGTTAGTCGTACACCAGCATGATGAAAGCATCAGGAGTCGAGGAGAAGGAAACAGTTAATCCTCCTCTCTGCAACAGTTAAACCGATCCAGAAGAGGGTGCAATGAGATGATGTCATTCAAACCTGCCAGTCAAGCCTCCAACGAGGTGAGGATGGATTTTAATATCATTGATCGTGTTATTATTTCTGCTGGCCACAGAGTATTCTGTGAAATGTTCCTCTCTCCGTAGAGACCCTTGATTCAGATAAGGACGACACCAACCCCAAAACATGGAAAAGATGGCAGAATCCTCAGGAAGAGTCCCAGAGGAAGGATCCCTCTCGCTCCAAGAAGTCCTTTTTGCTTTCAGAAGGTTCCTGACTGAGTGAAATGACCCAGAAGTATCTAAGTGGTGATCAGAGCCGGTTGAATCCTCTAAATACGAAGGAAATGTGCTTCAATGCTTCCTTCCTAGGCTCCTTTAGCGTAGGAAACACTGGGCCTTCCTTCACCAAAGGAAGGAAGATAATGTCGCCCCCACAATGCACCACTGGTGCGTCCATGAAAACAAACGACATCTTGCGGGTAATGATGTCATGAACTAATAGGAATCATGTTGATAACTAGAAATAGACCGTATACATATATATATATATATATATATATATATATATATATATATATATATATATATATATATATATATATATATATATATATACACATATTTTTTTACTTTTAACATGTAACAAATAAGTTAAAAACAAGAATACTGAATACAAGACAACCGTCAATTAACACGTCCTCACTCTCAACAACGAGAAGCATCAGTAAGAAACAACAAGGAGCTCGGCTGTGATTAAACTGCTGAAGAGCAAAATAAAACTGAACGGTTGAATCTAGATGATCGCACAAAGGAAATATTGGTATAGAACAGTTTCTCTGATCTTGCACATGAGAAGCGCATGCAGAAGTGTTGATCGTGAAGTGTGACGGCCGCAGCGCGGAGGCACCTCCGTTTGTTCTCCTTCACACAAAGCATCCGTAATTGTCGCGCTCCTTTTGTTGTAGTTTCGCCACGGTAGACATCCGCCAGCGCATCACAATCACGTCGCTTCCTGAGAGTCTCTCGGTGCGCCACAGCGGCCTCCTCCTCTCCTTCACATCTTCTTCGCGACCGCGTGACGTTCTTCACTGACGTCAAGGAGACGTGGTTCGGAGAAGACGTACAAGACGTACAAGACGTCACTTTAGACCCTTTGACCGCAGCGCATGAGACGTTACATGTGGAGAACAGACCAGGACGATGAAGTGGGAGTATTTGGACAATCAGGATGACCAAGCTGGAGGTGCATTGTAAACATATGTTGGGGTTTTGCTTTGTGTTGCTACTATCAGCTGTGGAATCCTTTTTCCATTTGCTCAGTATTGATTTAACTTTACTACAATTTAACTTGAATGTCAAGTCCCTGATAAAGAACAAGTGAGCTGCATTTAACGAATCATGTGACTTCTAAAACCATTCGGCAGCACGAGCGATTGTGTGTCCTCCAAACGCTCAATGCAGCCGGTTTTCATCTCAACACAAGTTCACCTGAAATGAGCCCGAATTGCAGAAAGGAACCAGCCAGAAGACACAACGCACATTTTGAATGTCTAGACGATTCTCAGTCATGAGCCGGGGCATTCCTTTGTGAACACTGTTTCATTTGTAGGAGCAAAGTGAGTCACTGACGCCATAGTTGTTCGCGCTCTGAAGTCGGCTGGAACGGAGAGTATGATCCTTAATTAGCTGAAGAAATCTGCAGAAATCCCTTATTTTTTTTTCTCCTACTTGTTCTCGTTATGGCTGCTTGTCCATATGCAATGTTTTCAGACAGACACACACACACACACACACGCACATACTAAAAGTCTGCCACACAGCTGTGACAATACACAGACAGGAAAGCACAGTTCATAAGCAAGTCCTCCTTAAAGTCACAGAACCATATCATCCTCAATTAGAGCCTGGGGCAGTTTTCCTTTGATGTAAGTGCTGAATAACCCCTAAGAGAACACACACACACACACACACACACACACACACACACACACACACACACACACACACACACACACACACACACACGCACACACACACGTATATGTCTCTGATTATAATAGTCTTTTTTAGAATCCTATTTCTAGTGAGGATCCATTGGGCCTCTGAAGTGTAGTCAACAGCAGCATGCGGCGATTAATTAGAGATTTGTCTGGATGAGGGGAGGTTTGGGAGGCAGAAGGATAAAGCAGGCAAATCTGCTGGCCTAATTAGGGGAATTTAATTTCTCACAGGCTCACATTGACTCAGACCTTGATGAGGCATTTTTTTGGGGAGAAAAAGGGGGAGGGGAGCGAGGGAGGAGAGAAAGCGGCGCGTCCATGATGTTACATGCGGTGAGAGATGGTGAAAAGAGATTGCCAAAGGGGAAGTGACAGACAATAGAGCTCGTAAGATGGGCTCATGTTTTGTCACTGAGGGATTTTTTTTTCAGCACTTCTGCAGTTTTCGGGGCAAAGAAGTTTGGTAACCTTTTGTGTGATTTTGGACGATTAAAAAAGTAATTAAAGCCCAATTTTGTGTGGTATTTTACGATCACAGGGGAGAAAACAAATAGTCTTAGTCTGACGATGACATAGCAGCGGCGAGAGTCAATTTATTTCGTTTCCGTTGCACTTTATTGCGTTCTGCTTTTGTGGATGCACACACTTTTCCACCTCCGGTCAATTTGAGAAACTTTTTGACTTTCTTTCACCACGTTGGTGTTTTTTTCGTGCACAAATTGAAAATAATTCTCATCTTAAAGCGACATGATATCTACATGCATCACCGTGTGACCGGACGATGTCTTTGGCTGAAACTCCAGTCTCTCATGGCAGCAACAACGGGTTGCTGGATTGTGTTGCCGTCACACCAGGCGGCAACATGCACGTCTGAAAAGAAGAAGTGGAAGTGTGTCGGACTTGCCTTCTATCTAACGGCCATCGGGGGACGACTCCTCGAGATGCGAAAGGAACCCGATTTTACAGAAAATGATTCTACTTCTCACTTGATTTGTGACCTCAGTAAACGTTGTGAACATGAGGCGACGGTCCGTGCAGCGTGTTCATTTAGTCAACTATGATCCCAGCAGCTTTGGGGCGTGGCTTCTTTGTGATTGACAGGTTGCCACCACAGCGTAGGTCGGGTGTCGTCCTTGTTTTCATCCTCAATCCTACACAGTGTGTTAATTGCAACGTTTTGGTCGCCTGCATTAGTTTTATTCAGTGTTCGTTGGTCTCGGCTCAACTCTCTCGTGTCGCTTCTGGTTCAAAAAACCTAAATGGCTTCAGAGCTCCCAAAACCTGTGACATCATGGTGACTATGTCCACTTCTTCAATGGAGGCTTCAGACAGAGCCAGGCTAGCTGGTCCCCCTTGTTTCGTGTCTTTATGCTAAGCTAAGCTACCCTAGCTTCATATTGAACAGACAGACATGACAGTGGTATCGATCTTCTCATCTCACGAAAATCTAATCTAAAAAATGAAAGAACTGCATTTCCGTAAATGTTAAAATACGACCATTACATTAGTAGACTTCAAGACTTCACCCGAAACTTTAACCAAAGTTTTTTTGGGTCGACTGAACCTAATCTTTCCTTTTAACTGAAGCTGTTTTAGACAACATAATCCGTGTTACTTTGCAATAAGTAGGAAGTGAGGGGTTTTCCTTGAGCTCTTTTCATTCCTAATTCAAATTCCAATTTGCCAAGCATATCATCAAGCCTCGACCTGGGGAGACGAACACCGCCCTCCCCAAACGGCAGGAAACAATCACCCGAGTCCGACTTTATTCCATCAGGAAGATAGATACTGATTAGAAGAGAACAAATGGTTTGTTTATTGAATTAGCTGCTTTGGTGGAGGGAGGAGCAGACCGAGATAAAGAGGACTGCAGGTGGAGGTTTAAGAGGCCTGTTTCTATGGAGGGAATCTGAGTTCATCTGTACTCAAATGACACGGGGAGTGAGACAGCAGTGCAGCACGCTTCATCTGAACTGACAGGACAGCAGCTGGGCTCGTCTGTCTCCTTTTACTCGAGTAAACAGCTCTTACTACAACATCTAAATAATGTAATTAGTGCAGGTCCACAAACAGACCTGACCCTTCCTCACATCCTTCGCCCATCTGTGAAGATGAGTCACGCCGAGTGTGTAAGGAAGCGTTTAAGTGATGCAGTCGGTCCTAATAGCACCCGCAGGAGCGCTAAAGAGAGGCCTAACAGTAGAAGGGACTAATATTCTCTTTTAAAGACTATTGGTCTTTAGTGGCCAATGGTAAGGTAACCCATCATTGCTCTCGCTCTCGTCTCTCGTTCTGTCACACACTCGCAGACACACACACACAAACACACATGTGCAGAGTCTAATGTGTTCTCGGGCTAATGGCTCTTTCATTAGTGCCAATCCAGAGACAAATGGATTCAATAAGCAGACCAAATCTATCTGTCTGTTTGGGTTTGGAAACACCCCTGATCCCCTTACTCCCTGCCCTGCATTTATGTACTCTGAGAGAGAGAGAGAGGGGGTTGGGAGGGGGAGAAAAAGTAGAGGAGAAAGTGGATGAAATTGTCAGAGGATTAACAGAATGGAGCATTTTGACTGAAACAAAGGGCAAAAGCGACGGCGCAACGCAAACAGGCTGTTTGGGATATTGACAAAACCATTATGGAACTTTTTTTTGAGCTTTTTCTCGCGATGGATGGGGATTGCATGCATTGTCTGACGGGTGTTGAGGATCATTTTCACGAGTGGAATGACGAGGGATTTCATGACTAGAGTTTGAGACATTAATGGGACTTCTGGGTAACTGGGTTTCAGGAGCTTTTCCTGCTGCATTTATAGAAGCTATCAACCCCCCCCCCAAAAAAGGGAGTAATTAACGCCTCGAATACAAAAGACTCCATTTGCATGCGTACGCTGCATGTTCATGCTCCCGTGGGTAAACTGAATCCACACACCCGTGTACCTGCTTGTCAGCGCGGAGTATCAATGCTGTGTGTTAATTACAAGCTCAACTCCATGCAGGGCGAATCGGTGACACGCGCCTATATGGACTCGTCTTGTGAGCTCTCTAATCGAGGCTCCAATTCCAATTTCCCGGCGATGCCCTCTCTTTGAACAGGGGTCAAGTCTCCATCGTTAATTTCTCTGGCTGCCGGAGCAGGAGGGGATTTTTCGGCCGGCGTGACCCCGAGCGCCGGCCCTGGTGAGTGTCAAGTAGCGGAGCGTGACGGTTGGCTGGAGAGGAGCTGAGGATCTATGAGCGTGTGGGCATGTGTGTCAAGGTTTCCCCCCTGTCATGGAGCAGGATCGCCGTTAAAAAGCTGCTGACTGACAGAAAAAAAATGTCATTCGTCTGGTTTCAGTGAAGAGTTTCATATCTAAATGTCGTTTTGGAGGCTTTCCCACCCTGTCGGGAGTCCAATTTTTTGGTGGATACATTCATAAGTGTGTGGTGGTGTGGGTGGGATGGTGGGTGGCGGCAGAGGAGGGGGATGATTGGTGTGTGTGTGGGTGGTTTGGCCGCTGGTGGGGGCTCTCTGAATCACAATGGTCCGTCTGAAAGCCTGCAATAAGATACCTCTCTCCTCTGTGTGTGTGTGTGTGTGTGTGTGTGTGTGTGTGTGTGAACATGCCTCTCTCTCTCTCTGCATATGATGTGACAGGACACGAACAAAAGGATTTGGTTAGAATTAGTCGAGGATTAGACATCTATTTTAATGTCTTTTGTCAAGTTGTGTGTTACATGCCGCTCGAGCGAACAAAGTGGGCCAAGCCTCCACGCTGCATACCAAGCGTTCTTCAGTGCACTGACAAAGCTGAAAAAGCAAATTCACAGATGTAACAGAGTGAACCCACACCGTAGCGATAAATCAAATAAACTTATTCATGACTTGTCGATGGCATCAAAAAATAATAATAATAAAAAAAAGTGCTTACGTTTTTATTTTCTAATACAGCTATTTTCCTGCAAGTCAGAAGCTCTCACAGCACATTTTTTTCCCATCCTTCAAAACTCTTTAAGCCTTTTTGAGGGCCCTGTTTCCATAGCAACTAGGGTTGGGTGTGCGCGCGCCCGAGTGTGTCTGTGTGTGTGTGTGTGCGTGTCCGGCTCGACTTGTTGCATGCTTGCGATGCTCACGAGCACCGAGCTGTGCCTCAGGCTTTAGACAGCAGCAGCTGAAACAGTGAAGCCGGTTTGTGCTTTCCTCTTCGCATAAATGCACACCTCATACATATAGAGAGGAGTGTGTCCATGCAAACACCTGGTACACACACACACACACACACACACACACACACACAAAACGCCTGTGACTGCTGCAAGCGGCTCGCCTGGCCGCTGAATGCACTTGGTTATTATTCTCTTGGCTTCACCTCGTAATTCATTTCCTCGTTGATCAATGCAGCAGCCGCTCCGTTCTGCCCGGCGTCATGTTTACACGCTGCAGTCAGTAATTCGGAGGCAGAACAACATCTTTCTCACACTGCCAGTTATCACAGTTTACTGAGCATATCATCCCTCTCTGTCTCTCTCTTTCTCCCCGCTCCTCTCCGTCTATTCCTTTCCTGACTTAAAGTCTAGTTTCAGTTTGTATAGCGCACGCATCCCTCCACGTGTTCAGTCCTTCATGGAGCCTCCTTCAGACACCGTCTCACTTCCAGTCACGTCACTTCCCCTTCCTGCCTGAAGGGGCAGCAGGTCACATCAGCAACGAGCCAAGCCGGGCCGTTTCGGGCTCGGCCAACTGCTCCGTTTGGCCGACCCGATGGCGCCGCAGTCTCTACAACAAACCCCCGTCGTCCTCGTCCTCCTCCTCAATCCCACAACAATCAAACTCCGCGCCAGTCGCTGAGCCTGTTCTCAACTGTTATTAGCCTAATTGTCATACTGCCTTGCTCGTTTTCTTCCTGTCAAGTGTGAGACTTGTCCACCTGAACGCCAAACACGGTGCCCATCCGATATATCCCTATTGTCCTGATTTCCCATCAGGGCTTCAGTCCGAACCGGTCCCAACATCTCTTCTCCCATCTACTGATGATGATCAACTAAACTGGAGCACACATATTTAACGTGAGCACCTTTAAGTGTACCTGTTGATCTTACTGGGGCTCCACCTTTTAACACCACTGCCAGCTGTTCTCCAGCTTCTCAGCACAAAATGGGAGTCATGGGAAATGAGACTTGCTCATCTCGCCGGACGGGCAGAGCAAACAAAGAAAACAGCACTTACATCAGATCTGTTGAATTCAATATTATACTTTATTCGTAAGACCTTTCATCCAATAGATACAGCACACAGTGCTTTACAATACAGCGACATGGACCTAGAATGAACATGAAGGGTAAATAAATGGAAAATAACACTTAATATTGAGAGCAATATTAAAACCAGCATGTCTGCATCATTCACATGCACATGGATGAACTCGGCAGCATCAAATGGTCTCCATGCTCTTTTATTCTGTCTACCGATCGTGAGACCGCCGTCCACTGCAAACAGGTTTTCCAGTGATGGCTCGTTGCTGTGCTTGTTGCTATGCTCGCTGCTACGAGCTTCTTGAGGAGTCTTCTTCTTGCTCTCTAGTGGTCAAAAGTAGTTTCAATAGGATTGGTTGTTTTTATTCCACTTTTTAAAAAATACTTGGGTCCAGAGATAAACCATTAAATTGGGGCCAGCAAGTCGTACTTGTACAGTTCAATGCTAATAAACTGATGTCAAACTCAGGCGGGAGGGGAACGTGAGTGGATTCACAAATTCAACAGCTTTCATCTGCGCAGGACCAAGAGGGCATGAATACAGTGAATACAGTGAATAAATACAGTGAATACAGTGAATGAATACAGTGCATGAATACAGTAAATACAGTGCATGAATACAGGGAATACAGTGAATGAACACAGTGCATGAATACAGTGAACACAGTGCATAAATACAGGGAATCCAGTGCATGAATCCAGTGCACAAATACAGTGAATACACTGCATGAATACAGTGCATGAATACAGTGAATACAGTGCAGAAATACAGTGAATACAGTGCAGAAATACAGTGAATACAGTGAATGAATCCAGTGCATAAATACAGTGAATATAGTGAATGAATACAGTGCATGAATACGGTGAATACAGTGCATGAATACAGTGAATAAATACAGTGAATATAGTGAATGAATACAGTGCATGAATACAGTGAATACAGTGCATGAACACAGTGAATACAGTGCATGAATACAGTGAACACAGTGCATAAATACAGTGAATACACAGTATGAATACAGTGCATGAATACAGTGAATACAGTGCAGAAATGCAGTGAATACAGTGAATGGATCCAGTGCATAAATACAGTGAATATAGTGAATGAATACAGTGCATGAATACGGTGAATACAGTGCATGAATACAGTGAATACACTGCATGAATCCAGTGCATGACTCTAGTGCATGAATACAGTGCATGACTCCAGTGCATGAATACAGTGAATACACTGCATGAATACAGTGCATGACTCTAGTGCATGACTCCAGTGCATGAATACAGTGCATGAATACAGTGAATACATCAACTTGGATTTCTTAGTCTGGTATTATATTTGTTACTTAACAAAGTAGACCAGTAGATCACTTTTGTGTCCACGTTGTGTCCTGATGTGTCACGAAGCCATTGGAGGAAACGTTCAAAGCAAGTTCCTCATAGCTTCCTACTGGACGTGTGATGATGACAGCACAGTGTATATGCTTGTTTCTTATTATATTATCAGTGCATTGCATTATTCCATCACCCTGATTTATGATATTTCATTATTGATGTCCAATCATGTAGTGATGTCATCTAACTCCATTAACACGTATTATGAGCCACCGTTTATTGCATCTTGACATGAGGTTACACAGCACTTAACCAGTTACTGCATTGCTATTGTATGCTACAGTAAATTACTGTATGTGTTCGACAATCGCTCCCACTCTCTAAATTTAGTGTCGGCATCCAAGGGCGACAGGAGAGAGCGGAGGAGGGGGGCGAGACGGTGTGAAGGCTGTTTTTGACAGGTGGACGGATGACAACTATAGCTACCTGTTTCTGAGAGCTTTTCTGCACTTTGAGCCATTGCAGATGATTTATCAACAGAGAGACGGATGTTATCATCAACGGGAGATGCGGGTGACAAATGACGGTCAGGGAGATGTCGGGCGGAGGGGTGAAAGTGGAGCGGCACTTGAAGGATACAGGAACCGCAGAGGAGGAAGGAGGAAGAAGATAGAAGATAGTGCGGAGGGATTGGAGGGTGTTACGGGAAGGATGGAGGCAAACAAGAGAGGGATGAAAAAAACTGAGAAGACAGAAGTTGGGAGTTGGAAGGATTAGAAGCATCAGGGGAAGTGGTGAGGAGGGATGAAGGAAGAGGCAACGACGGAGAAAGAGACAAGTAAACACAATCAGAGAAGGAACCAGATGCAGTGGGAGGCAAAACATAGTAATCAGAAAAATGTCACAGGAAAAGTTGAAAGATCGTTCGAATTTTAAGCAACTGGACCTCACAAATTATAGATTGCACATTTGTGACTTTGTGTGGACTTTAAAGCAATTCAAAGACACACAACTCCAGATGATTGCTAATGTTTGTAGTGTAATAAAACCCCCAGTAAACACAAGCACAGACACAATGCAGACACAGCAATGCTCACGGTGACACAGGACTCAGTAGTGATTCAACTTTTGCAGGTAAACACAATCAGAACCCTCCTCCTGAGGGACGGCGGTCCAACAGGTGGTCTCCTTCATCCTTCCCTTGCTGTTTGTGTGCAACCCGCAGCTGTACGAGGCAGGAACAGATTAGCCCGCTGTGACGCAAGGCGATCAGTAGAATTGAGTTAGCGGTGATACACTGACTGGACACAGGAAGGAGATCCTCTGCTGGGTATTCTTGATTAGATTGAAGATGTTCTCATCTCATTTAAGGCTGCAGCGGATTGCTATTCCCAGGTCACTTCTTATAAATGTCAAAAGTTATGATGATGGCTCCCAAAGCCAGTTTTAGCCATGAGATGTTTGTCTGGAACAGAACCAGGTTGTGAACCTCAGCAAACTGTGTGCGCTTTATGAAAGCAACAAGCAATGCTATGTTGTTGTTTTAACACTCAATATCTCATGTCCACTCACACCAGGAGGGGGGGGGGGTCACTCTCTGGAGGTTCATTTTGATGTGAATACCATTTGAACCTGTCACAGGAAGTGTGCAGCGCACGTGCCCTTCTGTTGGTTAAAAACACACTTCTCCTGCTTCGGTGACCGAGTAGCCGATTGCACACTTGCTACCACTGAATTTAATGAATGTACTGATTATCATTCCACAAACGAGAGAATAATTAGCTCGCTATCACACATCGTGATCTCTCTGTCTCTCCCCCGCCGCTAGGAGAGTGACAGATGGTTTAGATATAAAGTTTAATCTAATCTGAATGAAATGTTCATTTTTTATGCCAATTTTAATACATCTACTGGCTGGATAGGGTTTAATTAACTCATAGTTATTTACATTTTAAGCATGAGCATGGCTGAGAGACGGATGTGTTGCTGAAACAACTCAGGCGAGTCTTTTCACCTTTTTTCCCGATGTCAGCCCACAATGCAAAGCAACATTGGTGGGCTGGCTGTGTGAGACTCGTTCCAGGACACACAATCACACAACAAATGTTCCGGTGTCATCCCGGTGACAATTATTTGCAGTGGAGTGGGCTGTTTGTCCACTCTTAGAGCCGATACGGCTCTGAGGCGGCTGTTCAAATGAACTCTGATAGGTGAGGACTTAATAAATACACTGGTACTGTTGACTTTTGTTTGGGCGAATGAACACTGTCAGGCTCGCTGCTCCGAGTGGCTCAACTATTGAAGCACTCTGGCTCGAGGATGGCGCTAATGCCATTTCATTTTTGTTACATTAATGTGATGACTTTGCTGCAGTTTAAGGCTTATTTGTCTTTTGGAAGGATAAAGCTCCTCCATCCTTTTTATTAAGATGATTGTGTTTTCAGGAAAAAAGAAAATCAACAGCTCATCATGGGGTCTGAGTTGCTCACTAAACTTCAATCAAAGTCAACAAAAAAGAAGAACAAAACATGTGCAACTTTTTTGGCAGAGAAAATAACGGCATCAGTTTTAAGCTTGATGGGAATTCAATTCAAGCTTAATTAAATCGAGTTAAACACATCAGAGAAAACACTCATGAGATGCACCGAGTGGGCACGTGCAGCCAGAAGCGTGTCGAGTGGAGTTGAACCGAATACGCTGAACTGGAGGTTTGAGTTGACAATAAGATCCTCTGAAGAGGACATTCTTTGGATTGATCACACAGCTTGTTGGCTGTTGTAATACCTCCCTTCTCCTTCCTCAGAGCTCCACTCTCTCCAGAGGATCATCTCCTCTCATACCTGAGCCTGCACACCGGCTCCTTGCAGGAGAATTTACAGCAAAAAAAATCTTGCCAGGACTTTTTTTTTGGTCCAGTTCTTGAATTATTTAAAAGGAAAGTTGAGGCTCTGTTTCTGCCTTCAAACTTTTTCTCTCTGTGCTGCTGGTGGAGGAGAATGGAAGAGGCGGCGGAGGTGGAGGAAGAGGCAGTTTTGGGTGTCTGCAATGTGTTATTTTCTCTCAGCCATGCCACAAGCTGGGTATCCGCACCCAGAGCTTAGCATTAAAATTAAGGTGGAAGATATTAAAAAGATTAATATAGCCTCAGAAAGCCAAGCTCCCATTTAGCCCAACCCTTTTTATGATGCTCCCCTCTCTCCTGCTCATACTGGAAATGTCCTATTCATGCAGATGCTCCATTACAGGCTGCACGTTGATGGAGGCACAGTGTGAGCGTTTGAAAACGATACCGATTCTGGGAGAAGAAGGAGGCGAGGAAGGGGGGTAAAGGAGGAAGAGAGGGCATGAGGAGAGCCTGCACACAGAAACAGAGTGAGAGTGATGGCTGTGTGAATTCAGGACCTCCAACTGTCAAACACTCTCGAACACCATTCACAGGCCTATCGCCTCCCGCATGAACAATGTGCAGCCCGGCTTCCCATTTCATCTTCATTCCTCTTCAGACAGCAAAATGACCAACCACTCAACCCTTTTGCTCCTGGCCTTTTCGCTTTAGAAAGCAGCGGATCGACAATACGCGCTGCTGCTGCTGCTAGTTTAGCCCAGTGCCGGCCTCTACTGGCCGCGCAAGTTAATACAACGTTACATTGGAGACAAAACGAGCCGCGGTTTTGACACCGTGGGTTGTTTTATTTGTTTTACTGAACAAGTCTGAGAGTCTGAAGCCGTACGAGCAGCGCCATGCTGGCCACCAGTGCCGTGCTAGCAGCCGCGTG
This sequence comes from Clinocottus analis, assembly GCF_023055335.1. NCBI lineage: Eukaryota > Metazoa > Chordata > Actinopteri > Perciformes > Cottidae > Clinocottus > Clinocottus analis. The sequence goes on along the minus strand of NW_027175920.1, from coordinate 11,151,492 downwards.
CTAGCAGCCGCGTGCTAGCAGCCGCGTGCTAGCAGCCGCGTGCTAGCAGCCGCGTGCTAGCAGCCGCGTGCTAGCAGCCGCGTGCTAGCAGCCGCGTGCTAGCAGCCGCGTGCTAGCAGCCGCGTGCTAGCAGCCGCGTGCTAGCAGCCGCGTGCTAGCAGCCGCGTGCTAGCAGCCGCGTGCTAGCAGCCGCGTGCTAGCAACGCATCAAGATGGCTTCTGCAGCTTAGTCAGTGACCCTCAGCGTCTGATACTGACGCACAAAGCCTCCCTCTTGCATCTATGGGACTTACTGGGCTTTCAGCCAACAGCACAGCGTCGTATCCAATGTGAAGCCATCGTAGTTGTGTTGCGTAACTTTTAGCAATTTCGTCAAGCCAGTCGCCAGGCATTTCCTTACCACCTTATTTAAGTGTGTTACCTTGTTACCTACAACTGCAATTTAACGTAATCGTACAGCTGAAAATGATGAGGATGTCATGATGTCATTTTTGCACAATTATACATTTCAGTAGGAACTGATCATGAATGATTTTTTGACTGCCAGACACTGAATTTTGCTGGACTCACACATAAGAACAACATTTGAGAGGAAATTCTGTAATAACAAAACTGTAATAGAACAATTTAGGTAGGAAGGAAATCTATTTGTTTGTTAAACAAGTCTTCCCATATTACCTCCAGTACAAGTACACACGCTAACAAGGAAACCGAGAAGTAGCCTACTGACAGTGTTTTGCCAACGCTTGCTTTGAGTCTTCCTTGTCAAATGAAACCCGTTCAATACCTCTCAAGCTTCATGCAGAGCAGTTTGAGCTTTGCACTCTGAAATTGGGACTTTCTTTGGGAAAAGCAAATAAGTAAATACCGCTGTGGATGACATAAGAGAGGCTTACTGTCCTCTTACTGCTCTTGAGGGTGTCATGACATGAAGTTTGAAACTTCTCATTTGCTTGTTGTTCGACCAAGGAGGGGAAATATGCTAGCGGGACTCCGTTAATGACTGTTATAGCAAAGATGGAGCAATCAAAGGAGACCGTGTCCCCGACCTGTAGCCTTGTTTGACCCACTTCAGCTCTGCGCCGCACATCCACTCTCCTAATTGCCCACCTGTGGGCATCCTAATTGGCTTAGTACACTGGTTTAAGTCAGGGAAAGCACCACGATCAAGACCCCAAGACTGCCTCCACGAAGCTAAGACACGCTGAGTGAGAGTAAGGTGGCAGGAGGAAACGAGAGACTTAAACAACCAACAGAGTTAGAAATGACTGCAGTAAATGAAAACAAAGTGCCATTTTGAGCCGCCTCACACCCAAGTGAGTACTTAATGATACGCATTAAAGCAGAGATTTATTAGGAATCTGTAGCAGGCCATTAGCAACGCCTTTGATTTATTCATCTGGGAATGAAGCGGCACAATAAATATGGAAATAACTCTTGGCCTTTTCAGACCACAGCTCTGCAGAACACCCGAGCAGAATGACAATTTGGATCCGATATTGGTGTCGATATATTTATTTGGAGGTGTGCTCAAGATGGCTACTTAGTGGTCTCTATGCGTGCAGACATAATCGCTGATGGCAGAGAAATATGATAAATTCACTTTGCTTCAATCCACTCGCATACGATATTTTTGCATACATTACACACAAACATGTTAACTTGTAGTGCAAGTTAAATCTCGCATAATTCAGCTCATGGTGCTGGATTCTAGCTTAGTCTCTGCACAGTGAGCCAAATGAAAGAAATGCATTCATTTGTTCAGATGTATGGAGTCATGGTCAAGTGGTCAACCCTCCAACCAAACCAGCTGTCAGTATTTTTCCATCTATATCAAGCTAAAGTATTTCCATTATAGATCCAATAGACTCCAATGTGAACATCAAACACTCAAGTTCAGAAAGTTATGTCTAAAACTGTTATCTTAGTATCTTAGATCAGCTGCTCTTGTCTGGCGATTGATTTAAGGTCCCAAAGCCGAGTCTGAACATGTATAAGAACTCTTTTCGACTGCAACAGTAAACACTTCTTATAGATATTTATATTTTACAAGATGGCCTCCTCCTACCTTTCCATTTGCACTATTGCATAGAATATAGTGTATATTGGTGTGTTTTAATGGTGTGTTGTGTTATATTTATTAAATGCACCGTTTTTGTACTCGGAGAAGACAAATTTCCACTAAGGTGGACAATGAAGTGAGTCTAATCTAAATGAAGAGATTTATCTTCTGGCAGCTTTGAATGTTAGAAGCGGATCAATGAAATCATTTATTCTGTGCTTTTACATCTGTGCATGTAATTAACCGGGGTTAATTAAGGTCGGGAGCTTTTGTCCAAGCTAATTTAATTTGCCTATGCGGCACTTCTAACATGCACGCTGCACCGCATGTTTGCACTGTATGTACAGTATCAAACACTCTGCAGCTCATTTACATGTTTTATTATCTATGATTTTCAATTTCTTCAAAGGTATTCATCTGATAAGGTTTTATAATTACTCTTTAGTTTTAACCACTTTGCATTAGCCTGCTTCACTTGTTCTACTTTTACTTCTGATTGACTACATTTCCCATAATTTCTTTCCAACAACCCCCCAGATAAAAAAAAGTGATAAATGTTTGGAAGAAGATTTCCTTTCCAACCCTCGTATAAGGAACGTTTCTTGGGATTGCATTGCATTCTGGTCTATTCAGTGGCATTTCCTACCTGGGCCTGCTGTCTGATATCGTATAATAGACACATAAAATACATAAATACGGGATGCTTTTTCTCAAATACACTACATGCTGTTCAGCAGCGGCGCCAAACAGCATGTAGTGTATTTGTGAAAAACAATTACATTATAACTTTTAATTATAAAAAATACAATTATAAAATAGTTAATAATTCTGAACCATCGTCATCAAATAATTTAACGTTAACCTTTTTTTCATTATTAAATGTAGTCTTTCTAAAAATATTTTAGCTCCTTTCAGCTCATTGGTTTGGCTTTCCAGCCCCCCGTTAGTTTACGCTTATCAATCATCAATATCCATATTTTCTTATCTGACATTTTGTAAGTTTGCTGTGTTCAAATTGAGTAATTGTGTAGATGAAACAGCATACGGTAGGAGAGGAAAATAATACTATACCACCACCGTTTGAAGTTAACATTTGTGGGCTTATTTCTTTTGTTACTTGCTCATGAAAAATACATTTTCATTTCCTCAGGTACCAGCAAGCGTGTCAGACTGAAGATAGAAACTGAGTTGATAATTCTGACGAACACAAGCAGCAAAAACTGAACATTAACTGAAACTGAAATGAATATCCAGCGACATTGTGTTGGACTTAAATTGCCAATGTTGTACTGAGAGTTGAATGGTCTCCAAATGGACGCCACTTCCTGTCTTTTGGATGTGTAAATAGCCAACATGTTCACCAAAAACCACCCACGACCACTCTTGAAAATAACCCATTTGCTGTTCATGAACAACTCAAATGCAATTTCAGAAAACTGTTGGTCTGCTTTTATCATTGAAGGAGCTCTAAGTTCCCACCGAACCTTATCCTCGGCACCATCATGAAATATGTCTTTTCCAGTTCACTCCTTATGGAGCAATACATCACTGTGACAGATCTCATCACTGAACCGAGCCACGGCAACTGCTTCCTTTGTTTCTACCAAACTAGACGACTGCCTGACACTGTATGGGAACTGCTGCACTCTGATATCGATCAGGAGTCTGCCGCTACACTGTAACAGGCCGGGTCTACGTCTTTTAGTCCTGTTGCATGTAATGTACGCTTGATAAATGATGCGTCGGTGCAACATTTGAGCTCTATCAAACTGATACAGAAAGATGCAGGATTCATTTCACAGATTGGACTGAACGTTAAAGGGACCTTCCACCAGGCAGGGTGCCGCTAACAGAAATGTAAGCATGAGGGTATTATAGAAAATGTAGGATCCAACATTGTTGAGGCGCTAGCCCTTCAGGACAAAAGTCACACGGTGTCAGCCTCTGCTGCTTCCCTTTTAACCATTCCTTCTGTATGCAACACAAGAAATAGTCCCCCAACTATGTATGGAAGTGTACTACTAAATTGCTGGAGTCTCCCTTATCATTATCTTTGGACCGCCAGGTGCTAGCACTCATCTGAATTTGACTGAGAACATGAGCCACTGTGTGATCACTGTGTGACCGCTGTAGTTTATCTCAGCTAACGCACACACTCACTGATGGTTTTCCAAGTGTTGCTCTTCAAGTGATCTGTCACAAGGCTCTGAAGGATTGTCCTTTTGAATGTTCTTACTGCACAAGGCATCCGAGCCTTTTCCACGCTGTAATGCGCGTGTGTGCGGTACGTCTTTATGTTTGTCTTTCACGGCTATCTCCCGTCTATGCATCGATCCCAAGGGGGCCGTGTAATGCCGCATATGGACATGGCCTGCAGTCATTTGCATTTTGTGTGTGGGGACGTGTCTCATGTTTGATATCGCCTGCAGATGATCTCTTCTGAGTCTTTCCATATGCCTCTGAATTCTTTCAAACACATGCAAACTGTACATGCACACTCCCTCACAAAGCCCATCCGCCTCACATACACACACACAAACACACCAGCTTTCTCCTTTTTCCCCCCTCGCCTCTAAGGAAATCTAAATAATAATTCTGTGTGTAATAATGCCAGTAATGCCAATCCACAACGGCGCGAGTGCAGAGCATCCTGCGGGAGTGCTGCCTCGCACGCACATCAAAGCCATAATACAGCGATTGGCATCCAGGCAGGCCGCTGTGTGTCTATATGTGTCTGTTACATACAGTAATGTGGAACCAGATGCTCCCATGTGTGCGTCCCACAGGGCATAAACATAACGCTGCAATAATCAGATGAATCCTGCATTATTAGGGGCTTTTTGATTTTCGGGAGGATCAAGGAACAAGATAAATGTTGTGCTTTGTTCACGAAGCGCCAGTGCGCAAGGTGAGACACGGATGTCTCTTTTTATGGCCAACATGATATTTACCTGTGGAAATGCACACAGGGAAATAGACAGAATATATTATTTGGCACAACTATTAGCTGATGTATTTTGGAGCTCATATTTTTAGGCATGATCAGTCACGATGTTTAACTCCAACAGACGGAGAGCTTCAAAGCTATACAGCCACACGTATATCTACACAAACCACCAAATGTACACAAACACACGCGACACAATAACTGATAACCCTGTTTCAGATATCATTGCTGAGGCAAATTGCAATGTCAAAAGCAAACATTCAACCTGCTTTTTCAGAAAGACAGAGGGAGGGGATGTGAGCATATTCACACAGAGCTCCATGCGCGGCGGCTACATACAGTATCGCTAAGCCACTGTAGATGCAGATAGCGGATACAACTTACCAGCGCTGCACTGTGAGTGCATGTTTACACACGGGTATGCAAACGCCACATGGCTCTCCAAAGCCACCGCTTCCCTGGAATGGGAAAGCATCCAGCCGGTGCCCTTGGCTACAGATTAATATGTGTGTGCGTGTGCAAGTGTGTAAAGAGTATAAGGGAGCCGTATCTATCTCCCTCCCCCCACCCAACACACACACACACACACACACACACGCACACACGCACACGCACACGCTTTGACAATAAAGTCAGAGAGAAAATTCCAGAAAAAGTTTTGCAGCTCAGAATTATGACTACGCCACTCAAGCGTGTCGTGCACTGCAGGGATGATTTCACAGCGACACAATGCACATATTGATTTGTGAAGATGGATTACGGGCCATATGTGTGGCTTGATCAATGCAATCAAGCAAGTTAAGCTCTCGAATATAATGCAGGGGTCCTGACCGGCCATTATTCACCTTCCAGAAGGGATGGAGGGCTTCACAACAGAGTGATGGAGGCTGAATACTAACTACAGGAAGTGTTGACAACAGACTGCTTCAAGAACTAGCGTGAAGCTGATTAGTAAAGGAAATTGCTTGTTTCCCACAGATCAGAGGAGTGTCAAGTTCCCCCTTTTCATTTCTAGGTTCAAATTCCTCAGTCAGACTTTAACTTCCCCAATAAACAGTAGAATGTCACACTTTGCTCAGTTTCCCCTCAAGGCTTTAACTCCCTTAAAAGCTAATTGTTTCACTTTGGATTGAAGCGCTTCATGAGTTGAAAAGTTCAACTGACTGCAGTGAATAAAAAGCGCAGAGAAAGCCGAGAGAGGGGATTTAAAAAAAAGAAGAAGAAAGAAAAACATGCGTGCTAGCTTTCTTGTAAAGCAGGTGCATTCAGCTAAATGTCAGCAATGTCATGAGGGGTTATGCTCTGGGCATCGTGAATATCTGTTCAAAATTCAATGACAATACGGCCAATATTTGTTTTGAGGTATTTTACTAAACATATGCACCTGCTGGTGGTCCTAGAGGAAATGTCAGGGGATCACAAAAGTCTGCAGGATTCATCTTTTGTGGCCCACGAATGTCTGAACAAAGTTTTATGGCAATGCATCTGATTGTTGATAAACAATAAGTTGTTGATAAACCAAAGCAATAGACAATGCTGTCGGAAACAACTGATAAGGTCGAGAGGCCTTTATTCCCATTTGGGATCTGAAGAACCAAGACCATCATGGTCAGAATTATGATGAAAACATCTCTTTCTCCTCCTCATTGTCAATATCATCATCAGCCAATGCATCTCCCTCTGATCCTCCTTCTCTTCCTCCTCCTGCTCTTCATATCCGTCTCCATAACATTTCCATGTCATCACGGAGTGATCGAGCGATGGTTAACATGCAGATGCTGCCTCAAAGTCCCTTTTATCCTGTCGATCAAAGCGGCCATCAGTCGCTGAAGCCCAGCGACTGATGTCTGTGGCCCTCACGGAGTTAAAACTCCCTCCATTGTGTGGAAGAAGCGGCTGACACCAACAAGACATAGCACCCAAGTGATTGCGCTCCATTTCATCATGCGTGTGCTTTGTTTTGGTGTCAGCTGAACTGCTGTAGACTCGCAGAGGGATTTTTAACAGTTGAAATGAAAACCGTTGACTGATTGGTTCTGCGCGCGTTGTTGATTCTCGAGCTGTCAATAAACGGAGCCTGGCGGACGTCTGCGACTCGGAGCGGGCGCCTGGAGCCGGAGATCCTCCTCACGCCGCATTAATTGGCTGCAACTGCAATCTCGTTTTCACTGTTACAATATTTTGCTGCCGGAGGAGGGATGTGTAATTGTGCCACGCTGCACGTCTTCCTTCACAAAACATTTCTTTATGTTTTTGACAATGTAAATCCAGGTATACAACCCCGTATTCCCTCTGGACCGAGATGTGAGATTGCGCAATAGGCTTGTGTCTGTAACTTAATATCCTGAAGATCTCTTTGGTGTCTTACAGTTGTGTGGACGTTTATTCTTCCTCTCTCTGCATGTGCTTGTTGTTGGAGTGCAGTGAACATTGCAAAAACGATTACATAACTGGAGGAGCATAGGGCAGGCTTTAACTGTGGATTCGGCAGCCAAATTTAGGACGCAGCGAGTCAAACATCAAATCCATATTTTGTTATTCAGATGCTGAAACTATTGTTCACTTATTTCTTGATTGTTCCTACGATAAATGTTGTGTTTTGTTGTCAGAAAAAAATACTGATATCCCTTCATAAATGATGTATTCTATGGTTCTCTTGGATACTTGAATAGACATTATCCCTCTCATGATTATTTAGGGTACAAACGTATACATCTATATCTCAGTCCATACTTCTTCAATGTCTCTTACCTTGTTTTTTGTGCTCTTTGTCTGTTAAAAATATTGTTTTTCTTGGTTTTTTTTTCCTATTTACTGTCTGTGTGTAATTGTATTGCAGCATGATTTCCATCATTGTTGATTGTACTGTATTCTTCATCTTTGCATACTAATGACTCGCTTGTACATTCTCCTTGTAGTAAACAAAAAGAAGTTGGCACACAATCTTTCTGCAGTCTGACGCAGACGTGAGTGAGTGAGTTTTTGTTGTTGTTAAAATTGGAGATTGAGAGCAACAATTTAGTATTGTGCGTTATATCAAACAAGGGCTGTAACTCAGGCTGATGTATTGTTAGCACTTCTGGGTTTTATTGTCATTTGGTATCTATACAGTGTGGCAAAGAAAGAGGCATTGGCATTTGTTTTACCATATTTCCAATCATGCTACATTTCCAGTGCCCCCAGTTAATTTTTCCATAGCCAATGGTTTTGTAATAAGATAGATTTAAAACAATTGAACTATTTTGAAACGGTCCAGCATTTAGTCTAACATTGATTTATTTTCATTCATATTTCTGTTTCAGTGGCATATAGCGGGATCTCATTAACCCTAGACCATCACTTTTTGTCAATGTGTATGCAGAGTAGACCTGATCAACATGTATGACTTTCAGAGAGACCAATAAAATAAAAGCACAATGAGAGATTACACTGAGTTACAGGAGCTACAGACATACAGAGATGCAATGACTTGAATATCGATGATGGGACCGATGCAGCTGCACACGAGCCCAGAAGCTATCAGGGGACCAGGTAGGAAGGCCATAATATTTTTCCCATTTCCAATTGTAGGTGGGCACTCTCGTGCAGTGACAGTCTTCCTGAGCAGTGTTAATTACTTGACTCAGGGCAAAGCCCCGAGGAGGACATTCAAATGGGTGTGTACAGGTTTTTCTATGTTAATATGGAGTAGAATCAGAGATTTATATCTGTAGCAATTGTCACTTCATATGTTGGACAATGAGCACCTACTGTAAACTGTGTCTGTGATAACATTTGGCCACTAAATTGGCAATAAAATGAAACATTTGGTGCGTTGGCTGCTATCTGTGGTGCTGATCAAAAGCTAGTTTGCAGGATGGGAATTGCACAGTGCTGAAGCAATTGTCTTTTGCAGTTGTCTGGATTGGTTGTGTGTGTGTGTGTGTGTGTGTGTGTGTGTGTGTGTGTGTGTGTGTGTGTGTGTGTGTGTGTGTGTGTATGTGTCTGTGCGTGTGTTCGCATATTACATATAAATATGTGCACCGGGGACAATTATTTTAATGTACCGCCGCTTTCCAGACGTGACGTTAGGACTCTGGCGCTCCCACAGCAGTCCATCTTGATAGCGCTAACGTTGGAGAGAACAAAGAACTGAAGGGCCAGAAATTAAGGAAGCTTTTGCAGCTGTGTTGCAGCAGCCACATTTATATAACCTCCCAGAGTACAAACTCCACAAGGGAAAAATGGTGGAAGTTGAGAGGAGTTGAGCGTACAAAAACCTTTCGAGCTGGGGGAACTTATTGTCCAGTTAGCAAGTTGATGAGCTAGCTTTGAGAACCTGTGCCTCCTCCCTCATTTAATGAAGTGTACACTTCTGAAAACAAAGTGCCATGGGGAGTAAACGGCCCACTTCAAAGTAAAAATAAGAGTAGAAAGAAGTAGAAACTCTGTGAGTGACTGACTAACACTGGTATGTTCCCAGCTGACTAGCTGTTAGCCGTTTGTTCGCTAGCTGGTTGGTACACTAGCAACTAGTCACCAAGTTTCTACAACCACGGGGACTTCAACACTTAGTGGATCCCTTTTAGCACTCAGAAATGTCAGCTCTGATAAAAAAGTGATAACGTTCATTTTGGTACTTTGCGGTTATCCACCACAACTGCATAAGAAAGTGGAAATACCTTCTGCTGAAGGAGAGGAAGCTACTGTATTTAGCCTCCAGTCTTTGCGGGAGTGATTCAACCGTGTCTGCTGGAGGTGTCAGAGCCAACCTGCTGATGTCAGGTGGGTTACATTTCACAGGTTAACCTGATAACCCGCCAACAACCCTCTCAGGATTTGCTGTCACATTCAATTACCCCACCTGAGTGTCTGTGTGTTTGTATGTGAAAGCAAGAGAGAGAAAGGAGAAAGGCAAGACGGAGCGGGAGAATATAGCGCTGAAAGAGATTGATGCGTGTTTGACTGCCTCTGTGTCTGTTTGCTTGTCTGTTATTTGCTTTCAGTGTGTATGTGCGTGCGTATGTGTGTGTCTGCCCGTGTGTTTGTGTGTTCACCCATGCCTGCACGAGGCACGGCGGTGTCACAAAAAACGCTGTCAGAAAGTTAATGTGATTTCCACCGGTGGCTTTTGAAGTCGGTCGTGTCGTCCTCATCATCACGTCGTGATTCATCATCATTCAGCCGTGCGTTTGACCCGCACCGGCTGATGAAAACCAACTATTTTGTGTCACATCAGTTGTGTCAAAGAGTCGCGCGTGGAAGACTGATCAGGAGCACGTTTGATGGTTTGTGACAGTGATGGACGTATCCACTTGTTGGGATAACCAACAAGGAATCCCTTTTAACCTTCACGACGGATCTCTTCAACCTCCAGTCGTCCGTTTAGCTGCACAGAAAATCCGATGAGTTTTTACGTCGACTCAAATAATCTGCAATAGACGACTAAATCCCAACCTTTAATGGCCTGTGAAGTAGAAATGTTCATTCAAGTTCGAAGTTGTCCTTCACCAGCCTGTCTATAGGTGATTTACCGGCCCATGAGACAACACCAAACAAATGTTTTCCTCCTCCCCGTTTTCACAGCCAGGGAATTACAAAATGTACCATGACTCTGACACATGCTGCTGTTTTTCCCCGCCTGGAAAATGGGTCTGTTATTCGTTTCCCATCGATCAAAGCATTATTGGCTGTAATTCATAAATCTGTATTCTGAAAAAGGAGAGATAATCTGTCACTGTAGAACAGATGTAATGCTTTTGAAGACGTAGACCCATTTCTAGGGCAGTGCGTGTGTGTGTGTCTGTGCGTGTCTGTGTGTGTCGCTGGAATATTTCCACTAATTACTCCGAATAAATCCAGTGCTTATTAAGGCGTCTTACTTAAAAAGTGTGACAAGACGCATCGTAATCTCCTGCAGTTGGCTTGGTTAATACCGATGGCCTTCTGTGTTACAGTTTCATTGCTCTAGAGTTGTGCAGATGAGGAGAGTGACGCAGATGTAAATGCACACAGACAGCTTTGTTAGGCTGTTAGGCTGTAATTCAGTATGTGGCAAACAAGGTGCACGCAATGAATGTAACACGCATATAAAACAGTCATCCACGCTGTTCCTGTTTAAATCAATGTGAGACAACCCACACTCCTCCCACAGCGCGAGGAAGGCCACTCAGGTGGATTTCAGACTTTCATTTGCCGGTAGGCGTGAATGTGTTTGACTGCAGGTCAGCTTTGTAACAAACGTGATGTGCATTAATGCTGGAAAAAGACCATAGTCATGTCAGGCCGGGCCATATGGACAACATCTTCTATCCCCTTAGAGGTCATTGCATGTGTCAATAACGATATTCATCATGAGAACTAACCACGCGGTGAAGCCTATTTGTGTACACTCCCATGTGCATTTGATACTTGACAAATGAAAAGGACAGAGCACATTTCACATTTTTTTGAGAAGTTGAGCGCAAAATTAACAGAACGGTGTCCAGGGAAATTACAGAGAAAAAAATAAACACCTAAGATGATGGAAAATGCTGATAAATGCTTTTTCCAGGATAGGTGGCTAACATTATTATCATAATTTATACATACACATCTTGCTGTGAACCTTGCACCTGCATCAAAGGTGTCTGTAACCTGCACGACTTTATTGATTATTTAATTATTTGTTAGAATAACTGAGGTGAAGAGGAATTCTTTCTGTTAGACCTTGTTGTTTACATTCAATGTCAAGTAATGGACGTGTAGTGTCATAGCGCTGTGCATTCATACCAACTGCGACAGCATTTCATTGCATCCCACAGAGATACTGTTCCTACATAACCTGCCACATCAATACACTGTGTTAGTGCATTTCTGTGTAGTCTGTAGTCCGTTTAAAGCCAAGAAGCGAACAGGCTGGTTGTCCAGGTGAAAACACGGATATCCTTCTCTCAAAATGTGCCTGTATCGGGGACCGGCATGTGGCAAACTTTGCAGAGGAAGGTTTTTAGGTTTGCATGTTTTGCTCCAGCTTTGATCCATTCCAGCTCCCACATGTATGGGAAATAATAACGTGTGGTCCTTCTCACAGGCCGGCTGGTGCTGTGTTTTTGCGGGTAATACTCTGTTTTTCGCATCAGGCGAGAATACGAAACAACCTGCAATGGTGAAAATTATTGCTGCAATTTACTGCAAAACAAAGTAGAGTTCCTGCTAAATATCCATAAAAATAACATCAGCAGTTGAGCTTCTATGGGGACACCCACTTGTCAACGTGTAAGCACTAACAGACTTAATAAGCCGCTTTGGTGGGTGTTTGAAAAGAGCAAAATTGTTTGTAAGTGCTTTGCATAGAACCCAGACAGCTCAATAAATTGGCAGTATTTTAAATAACATGAATGGCAAAACGATTACGGGGTTGAATACTTGTGCGATGATGTTTGCTCATTACACTGAAGGGCTGATGAAGGGACACAACTTGTTGAGAATAAATAGTATGGGAGATGCTCCTGCGGCGTACCTGAGACAATATTTAGACAGGCCAAGGGATCTGTTGATGTGCGACTGCACGACCTCTGCTTTCCATCCGAGCCGAGGCCGAGGCTGTGCAGAGCCGGCAGCAGTCGGACCAAAGTTCACCGAGTATTTTCAGCTCCATTTCCTCCAAAAAAAGGAGGAAATGCCAACTTATCTCTCTCTCTCTCTCTGTGTTAGAACGCCCATCCGCTCCAAAACCTAACAGTGCTCCGAGGGATCAATACATATCCTAATATGGAGGAGGAAATATACATTATTTTTAGTACTATTTCAACAAGGTAAATGAGTCAGAGCCAGCCAATCATCTCAAGAGATGGGGATAGGAAATGATGTGGAATAATTCCTCTCCAGTAACTGGAAGCTCACTGTTCCAGAGCGTGCGCTGGAGATGTGTGTGTGTGCCGTCCATCCTGATTGGCTCTGTGACCCACCTGCCTTACTAATATCCGACGTCTTTTCTATCTGGGGTGGGTCGGGGGAGGGGAGGGGGGGGCGCCTAAAGTTATCCAGGTGTCTGTGTTACCATAGTGGCAGACGTGTGCGTCGGAGCAGAAGCGGAAAGGATCGACCCTCTGCTGTAATTAGAGGCGGTTACTTCTTGCGTCAGGCCTCTGTCATCGGCAACGATGTGGACGTATACAAAAAAATGTATTTGTCTGAAGGTCGCTCGCACCGGAAAGACCGACATCCACCTTCAGAGATTCAATACAAAACCATTCAACCAGGGCTAATAATACACATCAACAAACATCTTGTATACTCTTCTGCTTGGAAACAGAGTCTGAATCAGAGAAGAGGAAAACCAAAAGGCGCAGACTCATTCGGTTTCTGTTTGAGCGTCTGCCGCTGCTGCTGAATCTATCTGCTTCAGTATTCTGCTGAGTAACTTTGTTTGGATGGGGTTACAGCAAACTGTAAACGCACCCACACAGTCACGCATAATCGGGCATAAACAAGACAGAGATGGAAGGAATAAAAGAGAAGTAGCCAATCACTGTATCCACAAACAGCCCACTTCTCTTCTGCAAGGACCGCCTAGCACTGATTAGCGCGCTTGCCTGGCAGTCACAGTCATTCAATGTCTCCAACTGCCTTGAGTCACTTTTCACAACAGTGTGCACAAATCAGAGAAATACTATTAATACTAATGCTATTTGGCCTCAAATCTCATATGGCACACACAATGAAGTAACGGATGATGCATCAAGTTCATCAGAGCGTCAGGAGAGTATAGCTATGTGTCCATGACCACATGTGTCTTTGTGGCACTCAAGAAAAAAAAGACTGGAGATGTTTTCCACTGATTTCATTGGAAATAATGAATGTGTCCTTCAGTAATAACAAATATTACATGTGAAGCTAAAGCCCAATGTCTTTATTGTATATACAATATAAAAGAGGTTGTGCAGTGTCCAATATAACATGTTATACATTGGTACTTGTGTACCGTGCTGCCAACAGATCCAACCTACATCCAGAACATGGTCAACGCGTACACCCCGGCCCGTTCACTCCGCTCGGCTTCTGCCAATCGCAGCAAAGTCAACACGGTTTGCTGTGCCGGCTCCTCGATGCTGGATCGAGCTCCCCATTGACAGCAGGACAGCAGAAAGTCTCTACATCTTCCACCGCAAACTAAAAACACATATTCTTGGACTATACCTTGTCAAAGCAGCAGCATGGTAGCACTGTAGCAGCACGCAAATGGCACTTACCTGTAGCCCTTTGTAGTTTAACCTTCTCGAAGAAATTGTACTTTCTTGATAAATGTTCTGAGTCTGTACTCACGGTTGAATGCACTCTTACTCGCTGTGGATAAAAGCATCAGCTAAATGTAATGTAGTTCAATATATATTACACATAACAGTGAGGATCACTAATATGTTTGGAGGGTGAACAAACTGACACAATATTGGAAAAACAGAATATTCAAAATGATCATTAAAAAAAAAAGCGCCAGAGAGAGAGAGGCGCCAATTTATGCAATAAAGTTGCATAACTGAATATCTTTTAGTGACCCGTGAGCCCCATTATGGTGCTCAACAGTAATCTCATCGCATCGCTCGCACCATGTAGAAATACATTACAATATTCTTATGAAATTAATTGAAAGGACTCTTTTGCATGAATCTCACCTGTAGCTCTTTTTTTTTATACTTTCAGTCAACAAGTCTTTGACGCTCAGCGAGACTGATCGGAGAGCAGTTAGAGTACTAACTGGCATCCACATTTCACTGGCTGCACTTCATCTTCTACTAATGCCATCTGCGAGCACTGGCACATTGCCCAGAGCAGGACGGCCGGGCACCGAGGGGCCCCGAGTCTGTGTGTGTGTGTGTGTGTGTGTGTGTGTGTGTGGATGGCTGATAAAATTAGTAAGCAGGTAAGTGGGTTGAGTTAATGAGGGCATGTTCATATTTTTACAGCATTTACTCATTTTTTTTAAAGCTCAGCTGGCACCAAAAAGAAAACAGACAGTTTGCTTCCTTCTCTTCCATACGTGCAGTTTGTGTTGGGCGCCGAGCACGTAGTCCTAACCACCTTCAAGAAAGGACTGCAAAATGCATGAGTTTCCTGCTGTGAGGGGAGAGATATTGACATGTGTTGGCTTGAACCTCCTCATAATTGGAAAGCTGACTGGAACAAGATAAAGTGAGCATGAAATGCAGTCTGGACCTCATGCATGGCCACCTCGCCGTGGTTTAATCCACTCCATCCTCTTCTTTTCCAGAAGCATCTATTTCCTCTATTTACCACGTCATTCATCACTGTCATGTCATTCCTTACCTGTCCACTAGTCACCACTGACTCAGTTCATCTGGTGAACCTCTGCAACGCACTGACCGGCTGACTCTTGATGAGCGTGGTGACATCTATTGGAGTTAATGCCCGTTAAGAATCAAGAAAGAGAGTTCAGTCAATAGACTTTCAATGGACTTTCCCTCACTCATCACGTTCTTTAATTTTAGCAGGATGTCAAGTCAAACCATGGATTTTTTGTTTACGTGTCCTGTTTCACTTAGTTTGAACATAAATGAACCAAAAGCTGAAAGGCAACTCCTCCTCTAATCACATGTTTGACTGTTAGCTCTTTAAGATGTCGCGCTACCACCAACCGATCAGGAAATCAATCAGTTCAGGTTTAAAATGGTTCTCGGCTTTACTTTCGTCGAAGTAGCCTCATGTATGTCATACGCAACTGTAAGAAATTCTTCGATTCAAAGTCTATTTTTTTTACCAAATTGATCGGGACTAGGAGCAGAGTATTGATTGAATTGTGGCAGCCCGTCATATATTAAAAAAGAAAGTGTTTTACTGGTGCGGTGCCTTTATGTAGTGTGTGCCGTTCAGAACAGGCACCCCATGGGCCCCATGAGTGCTGCTGGCAGCGTTGTCACAAAAGTGATCCCACAAGAACCAATGCTTTGGGACCAAGTTGATGCCAAAAAGTCTGCAAAATGTGACGCCACTTGTTAGCGCATGTACCGTTCTCTGTTGATCAAAGTATATTCAGTGTGGGACTGAAGGGGCGTGCATCTAACAGGATGACTTACATATACTGGGACATCCGATAAGACGGTCGACTCACGACGACCTCGTTCATCTGTCGGCTAGCTTTTGAATGGATGGGAAGCGTGTCAGTGAATGCTGCAGGAGCAATGACTGAACAGCAGTGACAAACCGCCTGCATTCAAACTACAGATTCAGATCTTACAATTGAATACGTCTGAGTATTCTAAAATTGGGCATGACGGTGAAAAAGAGGACGATTGTGTCAAATGGCTTTGCCTGAGGACGGCTGGCGAGGGTGACGCTTTGAAGCCGAGTTATCAAAACGAGCTGCTTTCATTTAAAAACCAAGAAGTACCATCTAACGCTGTTGTTGTGACTCCTCTTCAAAGCATTTTTAATTCCTCCCCCCCCCTTCGCCGAACTGTTGTGAGCCCCAGACTTTCTTTCAACTCTAATTTCAAGTGAAGCAAACTCTCAGGTCTTCTTTTAACGGGGGGCACGAAGAGGCAGCGGGAGCAGCATTATGCTTCTCATTATCACTGGATCCGACTGCACTTTTACCCCAGGCTACTGCCAAAGCTCATTAAAACAGGCCAACAATGGAGTCGCATTCTGAACTCTGAAATTTCTCTGTCAGACTCACTGAGGAATGTCACAGGCATGGTATTCTCTCCTTTCTTTCTGTCGTGGAAGGAGGTAATTTGGAGATGCTGCTCGGTAAACCCAGGGTCCCCCAGTCCTTACACCTGCTTTTCAGATGTCTCTTTCCCAATGCAAGTCAACGAGGAAAACTCTTTTTGGGCCCAATGGCACCACCTTTAGTTCTAATATCATCGTTTGTTCACTACAAAAATTGTCTTGGAAGCTCGGCGCTCCAAAACAGAAAGAAGTTGAATAAAGCCGAGGCTCAAAGTACCGTAATGTATCCTTCGTCATTTAACAATTTAACGCGAGAATAGCTCACAGTCTCTGCTTCTCCATTAACAATTATTGAATGGCGTGAAAAACCCCAGTGTGAGGTCTGGATTGGCTGTTCAGCTCATCACTCACGAATCCCATTGTTGTGTTGGTTTTGTCAGGAGGAAGCTGGCGTTGAAATGCTCCGGCACCCTGAAGGAGAGAGAATACCAAGCACAATACATAAACTATCACGTTCGTACTTCTGACCTGTGGTTGCTTGACTTCCTGTCCATGTCGTTTTTCGCTCCTTTCCCCAGTAATCACCTGTGTTGTATTCGTCTCGTCAGCCTCGCTCTGGTCCTTTGTGTGTTTTCCACCAATCAGCTGTCGGGCTGCCCTCGCGTTGGCCCGGCTGCGTCTCGTTGTCTGACTTGTTTCTTGTGTATTTATAGTCTTTTGTGTGCTGGGTGTCAGGCGCCCGCTATGTTCCTGTTAATACACGAGGGGCACATGTTCGATTTACCTGTTTCTGTTTTGTGTCGCTGTGCCTATTGGATTTTTTCTCACACATTTTCAGACTCCCCGTTCTGTAAGCGTTGCTTTGGATATTTCTTTATTGAAATTGCATTTGGGTCCATCCCCAGTTGCCTTTTTGCCCCACTGTGACAGCTCATTTTATGCTGTATAACTTCATTTTAGATCATGATAAAATGTAGAAAAAATATGAATTTCCTCATATAAACACTGAATTCAAGCTCTATGGCTCAAACACTCACACCGAGACGTGAGGCACTGTGTAGTTAACCTCCATCGGCTTGCTGTCTTGACAGACAAAAAGCAACACTTTGTGGGAGCGCCATCACGGTCTCTGTTTTTTAAGAGCGGCACAAGGGTATTGGTTGTAAACGATGGGCTGAGAATACAGGCAGAGGTGAATTTATAGTTGTAGACGAGAAGAGGGAGATGAATACAGAGTATAACACTATTATCTGGGGGTAGAATATAATAATGTACATCTATCATCATGGATTCCAGTTGCGTTTCTTTCTTTTCTTCCTTGACGTCATAAATATTATCATCAAGGTTTATTTTGTAGTAATTTTCCCCTGCGGCTGATACACGTGCCTGTTTTTGTGTGTTAACATATGCAGGAAGAGGAACAGAAACCACCCATACAGCTACACACACACACATGTGATTGCACCATACTATTGTAGCTCCTGGCATCCTTTTAATAACTAGTAACAGACGGGAAATTTGCAGGCTTTCAGAAAATGAGCCCTCCATTCGTTCTTTTTCTCTCCTTGCATTTATTCATAAAGACACGCGGCGCCCGCCGCTTTGTGCTTTTGCCTGTCGTCAAGCTGGACCGCGAGGAAACAACGACAGCTGAGAAACGAACCGTAGGTTCTTGCTGCGCTTTTGGTAGCAGGAGGTCTGGAGTGTGTGTACGAAACCATATACATGTGATTGTGTAGTGTGTGCCTTAGTTTTCCCATTAGCGCGCAGTGGAAAACCATTTGAATGCAATGGAGCTGATGCCCTTCAGCGCCAGGGCCTCCAGAAGAAAGTGGTCCTCCAATGGTCTCTAAACGTGTGTGTGTGTGTGTGTGTGTGTGTGTGTGTGTGTGTGTGTGTGTGTGTGTGTGTGTGTGTGTGTGTGCGCGTGCGTGTGTGTGTGTGTATCTTTGTAGGATTCACTTTGAGAGTGAGTACAATTTCAAAACGTTTGTGAAGGAAGGGTTGTGAATGTATTATGTCAATGAGTGTCAAGTATAGAAGTACATGTTGGTGTGTTTGTGGGTGACAAATGTAATGAAGAAAGTAGAAAATAAAAAAGAATCCTTTCTTATGTGTAACATGACACGTACTTGTGCTTGAAACCAGTTACTGTTAGACGGAGACAATCGGATACGACCAGCGTGTAGGGGAGGGAACAGCGAGAAGCTAAATGTGTTAGCTCAGGGCTAAAGCACACTATTCTCAATGTTATGGCCGGGATCCGTTCGCCGTGATATTGATTTGAAACAGTGTTCGGTCTTTGTAGTTGAGCCGGAGCAGACAGCAGGAGAGACTGAGCTGAGCTAATGGCATCACTCAGCGACCTCTCTGCAAACAAAGAGCGCGCAATGAGAACACAGAGGCGAGGCGCGTGAGGGGCAAAGTGAGTGTGTGTGTGTGTGTGTGCGCATCTGTTTTTGAGATGTGTTTGTGAGAGGGAAGTCTCTGTAGAAGGGTGTGTGTGTGTGTGTGTAAGTTACAGATTTGCGATTTTGTGATGGAGCTATGCATGGGTGCACATGTGCAAATTTGCGTGTGTGTGTGTGTGCGTGCGTTTGCATGCGAGGCGTTTAAGCAGTGTGATACCTCCCGGCGCCCCTCGTTCACCTATCCCCTAATCTCTGCCGACTCCCAAGTGAGATAACGGAGCTTACTGACATTTGAATATCCCGACTCCTCGGCCGGAATATCAATTAAGACCAAGGCGGCGCTCGCAGCCTCCTCGTTCCTCGTCTCTCCCGCTGCGCTCGTTTCTTCTGTCACTCCAGCGGCCTGATTATGTCGAGGCGAAAAAACAACAAAAAAACAATGGACAGGCTGACCAGATTTCCACCACCGCGGGAGGTTTCGCAGAGTTTGTGCTGAGCTGAGCTCCATTCTCCCTTCACCAAGTGGCTGATTGCCTCCAGGCGATGAGGGGAGATGAGATGCGATGCTGGCGTTAGATAACGGATACCTTTTCCTTTTTGGACGTGTCCTCTCTTTCTGCCGAGCTTAGCGCAATTTTGGGGCGATCTGATTTGATTCAATTTCCACTCTAATCTCGCCGCCTCGTGCACATTAGACTGTGTGGAGCTGCGTGTGAAGTGTAGAATTGGGGGTGGACTGATGAGAAATTTCCAGTTGCTTTGAGTAACGAGTAGCCTGAAAAACGGAGCGTTGCATAAATCTACATACATTACCCAAATGTAACCAAGAGCATATTGAAATAAAGTCATTCATCCTCTCCTTGTCAAGTCCTTCTGTCAACTTACGCTTCTCTGGCCTCGCGAGAAAGTAAATTGACTACATTATTCATAACGTGTATTAAAGTGTAGATACAGCTGCGACGGAGCCACTTAGAACAGGGTTTTTCATCTCAATCTCACACACTTTCGTACTCGTATATGCTAAATCCAGAAATGCTGAGAAGAAAGATGACTGCGGTGTTATTCTTCCCCGCTCGACTCATGCAATCAATTCAAACACAGTGGGAATTGGTGAATCCCGGGAGTAAAGCCGTTCAAACGCTATCAAAATGACTCCAATAAACGTTCTGAAGTCACAATTCAAATCTCTTGGAAACGTTGGACTCAGAGGAAGAAGAGGGAAGGGGGGGGGACTATTACTGAGTAATAGAGGCACATAGTGTCTAGAAAGAAACGGAGAGTGAGCCGCTGAAGGACTCACAACGCTTCCAGCCTGGAGACATCCTGTCGGTTAAGGAGCCATTGACTTACTGAGCTGCCCGCCTGAAGGAGCTGCTGTATCCATCTGACTCGAAAGAATCTGCTGAGTAACTTTGTTTGGGATGAGGTTACAGCAAACTGTAAATTATCCCACGCAGAGGAGAACCACCCAGCATAAACAAGAGAGACGGAGGGAAGGATGAAGCTCGTCTCTCTCCACCTCAGACAACAACTCCTCGTCCCTTCTCCTTCCTCTCGCCGATCATCTTGTTGATTCTACCCGATCTCTCCCCTTCTTTCTTTTATTCTCGCCTCTCGCCATCAATCCCTCGCTCCCTCCCTCCCCATCACAGTTGTTGCCTTGGTAACAATACAAAGAGATTTTTTCTTTGCCGCTCTGTCACCGTGGCAACGCTTGGCTTTCCTCCAGGCCGTTGTTGGAAGCGCGCCGCCCTCTGGTCCGCTTCAGCCGGCGTGCGCTGACCGCCGCCGCATCCAGGCTACCCATTGGCTGGAAGCTGCTGAAGACGCTGCTGCCTCTGCAGGAGATGCAGATCCTCCAAGATGGAGGTTCTGTGGCGCTGACACTGCTGGAGATTCATTGTTTTGATCGTGACCGTGCTGATTGTCAAAGTGGGTGGACTGGAATAGATTTAGTATCTGTTAGAATCACGTTGTGGTTTTGTCTCACGCTGGTTTTTGGTTTATTCTAACTTCAGATCATGAGTTGAGGAAATGCAATGTGCTGTTTTATATAGCAACAGCTCTCATCCAGGCCTCTTACTGGCTCCTCTGTAGCAGCAGCAGCAAGGCTCATGGGAAGTAGTTTGCCAAATTGACAGAAAAAAAACATGATTTCTCTCAAACAAAGATGAAATAACCAACACTGGTCCTTGTAATGTAAACTAAATAAAAGGTTCAGTCAATAAAACCTGGCCACAGGATCCAATGAAATATGCTGATGCATGTGTATGGTCATGTGAATGGTCATGTGTATGGTCATGTGTATGGTCATGTGAATTGTCATGTGTATTGTCATGTGTATGGTCATGTGTATTGTGATGTGTATGGTCATGTGTATTGTTATGTGTATTGTGATGTGTATGGTCATGTGAATTGTCATGTGTATTGTCATGTGTATGGTCATGTGTATGGTCATGTGAATTGTCATGTGTATTGTCATGTGTATTGTTATGTGTATGGTCATGTGTATTGTGATGTGTATTGTTATGTGTATTGTGATGTGTATTGTGATGTGTATGGTCATGTGAATTGTCATGTGTATGGTCATGTGTATTGTTATGTGTATTGTGATGTGTATGGTCATGTGTATTGTCATGTGTATGGTCATGTGTATGGTCATGTGAATTGTCATGTGTATGGTCATGTGTATTGTTATGTGTATTGTGATGTGTATGGTCATGTGTATTGTTATGTGTATGGTCATGTGTATTGTCATGTGTATTGGCAGCAACAAAAAGGTTTGCTGATCCGGTGGGAATCCCTGTCATCAAACCCCTGGAGCTGGGATTTTTTAATGGCAGACTTCAAGCTAACCGCTAACTGAAGGTCCATCAGACTCCTGGAGCTGCCGCTCACTCTCCCGGCAAACAGTCTCAGGGGGAGGCGATGGTGCTGGTCGTTTTTTTTTTCATTTCCGCCACTGTTCATTTACTCAAGAAACAAACTATCCAAACAGATAGCAGGGATGTTTTATTGATAAGCCCTCAGTGGCCTTTTTCGAGGAACAAGTGGTATGAAATGTACGGCTCGGGCTAGCTGCTTAGCATCAGATCATGAGGTGACCGATCGATCTTATTTCTGTTGGTTTGCCGGTCACATTTACACACGATAGCTCTACGGTGGCACACACCATCAAACACGTAGAGTTTGGGGCAGTTGAGCCACGAGCGCGGTTTGCTAGAAGACCCCGAGAGGCGACTGTTCATTCTTAACAACAATGGCGGCGGAAGAGGTTAGCAACAACACCGAAGGTTTGCCTCGACGGAAAATATGTTTTCACTCTTCTCCTGAATGTCTTTGGCAAGAGTTTGATTGACAGATGGTTCATCCAATCACCTGCCAAGTTCTTTTTGGAAGTGCCTGCCCTTTTCCACACAATGTCAGCTTCTCAGATGGTTCCATGTAACGAACCATCTGGCGGGTCAGGTCAACACATGCACTTGTAACATTAATACCGTATAAAGATTTAATTAAAAAAATGTGAATACTGATGGCAAAAAAAAAACACATTGGGGACCAGCAGCCATCTTCCCAACTCTCCATCTTGCATCCCCCAAAGCATTATGGGAAATATAGATATTTGTTTAATTTAATTTAACAGCATTTACTCCAAAAATACAAGTAAGAAAAGGAAAAACAATAAGACTGACAAAAACCAGCGTTTACAGCTCTTTTTCTCTACATATTACACCATCAATACATATTTTGACATCATCTGGCTCAGAATGCCCTATCAGCATTGTCATTGTGTTGCTGGATTACTGTCCCTTTGCTCCATTCGTGGATATACAGATGCATCTGCGCTGAACGTATGTTGACACGCGGACCCAGAAATGCTACATCTGATAAATGAACTTGTGTTTGAATTGTGGAGAAAGATCCATTATGATAGTGGGAGAGCGAGGAGCGGCTGAGAGTCGCTTCTTTCCATGGGGGCTCATAATTGCTTGCTGCACCCCTGCTGGTGGAACACAGATATTGCTGCAAACGCTAATGCTGCACAGCTGGTGCTGAAACTGTGCGCCACTCTCAAGGTGCAGCAGCCAGTTGGCAACTAATAGGCTTATTACAACAGCACCAGGAGACTTGACATTTTGAATGTATTGTGCCAATGAGTAAAAATGCACTTTAGAGATGTCACACTAATTGGGATTGTGTTTTGGCAGGCTGGTTCTGGCAGGGGTTGGGATTTTCTACATTTACCAGGCCGAAACCTGGCATCAACGCTCTGACAACTGATAACTCTTGTGTAAGAGTGTCCGTGTTTTGTTGTTGTGAAGTCTTTTGTTTGAGTGTCAATGAGTTTTTTCTCCCCTTTTTTTTCCGACTAAAGCATGACTTTGTCTGCTTCACAACACGGGCTATTGAAAAGATTTCTCAGGGTATCGTGTCGACAGATTAGTCTCCTCCCCCACCGTCACTGTGATGGTGACTGGCAGGACACGTTGACAACAGAAAATAGTGTGTCTTTTGAACATTGAACAAAGCATGGAAACATGTTCGAGTAGAAATCCCAACTACAGGAATGAACCTGAAAATATGCAAAATATGTTCCCTTTGAAGTGGATCACATGTGTTGTTATAAAAGTGGCCTCAACAGTGTACTGCTTGATTTAGTCCCTCAATACAGTGACTCCTCTGTCACCCATTTTCATATTAGGAGCTTTGGATCCAGAGTCTCATATTCCAGCAGTACAATTGTTTCGAACATTTTTTCTTTTTAATCTGTGAGTCGAGCCCCTGGCAACTGTGACCATTAAATGCAACATCCACATCGACATTCGTGCGTCAGTCAGCTGTATTTTGAGCCGACAGACATGAGAGAATCTCTCAAGATGGTGTCAAGCTGCTAAGATTTCATCCTCACCTTGTTGTTGATTTCGAAGCACCGAGCTGTTGAGACACACTTCCAATCTTACACCCTTACACACCACTCACAGCACACACACACACACACACACACACGCACACACATGCAGCATAATGTCACTGCGTCACCATGTCATCTGGGCTCCTGTCACAGTTCAGGGCCTGCTGGAGAGGAAACAACGGCACAGCGGTAACTCTCAGCTGGAAGCTGCAGTGTCACTGAGACTTCAACCTCAAAGATCAATTGAATTTGCTCATGAGCGCCGGTTCGGTTTGACGCCGCTCTGTTTAAGGCAGAACTCCGTCGTCACCATTTCAACTGTTGAAGTGATCAGTCGTTTGCGTTGCTTTTTTTTTCTTGTTCTGCTTCGCTGTGTCTCTCCGTCTGTTCGTTGGCAAGTCAAACATACAACATATCGTTTCTGAACAAAAGATGATGGAGTCAGCGTTATTGTTTTAGCGATGCTCTTTGCTAAGTAAGTTCAGTAAGTAAAAGTGGGACACCTTCGTTGCTTGTTGAACACACTGCGATCTCTCTCATCCCTGAATTGAAATGCAGGCTGTAGTAGAGGGGAGTCTTCCTCTCGCCCTCTTCGTCTCCCTCTTCCCTCGGCGCTCTGCGTTCCAGCACGCTGATGATGTGAGATATTGATAGAACTACCAACACGTTTCATATGTAGCAGCAGCAGCAAATCATTTTTAAGTGACTACCAAACACGTGTTGATAATACTAATACATCGAGCTTTAGTGGAGACGGAAAGTAAACAGTCAGTGTGACCTGCTGCCGTCTCGACCAGGCGATCAAAGATGCTTTGGCTTTGAAGCGTTCGTGCGAGCAGAGACACAATCAGTATAAAATATGTTCACTCTTCAGACTCGAGCAGCGGTTCTCTTTTTCTGTCACATCCCACTTTGGAGGAAGGAAAATGTCCGGGCCCCACCGCCCCAACGACATTGGCACAAAATGGTCCAATTTTTGGAGACTCCTCCTTCCGTGCTTTTTTAATTGATATATTGAAGAAAATGTAAATCCCTTTCAAGTAAACCAGATCGCTCCATCTGACAAAAACTCATAACATGTGCAATCGCTTTGTTAAAACAATGCAAATGAAGTTATATATGTGCAAAAGATAACTCATATTTGGCAAAAAGATGACCAAGGAAGCCGGTCGGGTCCCTGTTTTCTCCCCGTAGTTTCATGTTGAAGTGTCCTTGAGCAAGACACTGAAGCCCCAGAGCTTCACAGCAGCACAAAGCTCCTTAATTACTAAGGATGGTAAAATGCAGAAAATAATTACCACACTATGGGATTAATAAAGGGTACATATATATATATATATATATATATATATATATATATATATATATATATATATATGTATATATATATATATATATATATATATATATATATATGTATATATATATATATATACTGCTTTGGAAACTTTACAATGTGAATCACACAGAAAAAGGTCCAAATGTCCAAAATTAGTACACATATGGCCTCAATTCTTTCATGTATTTTTTTTCTACTTTTCTTGCAGTGCATGTCTTTATTAATATTACTTTAGGCAATTTCCTTTCCGAAATCAGTGGGGAGACGCTCGCTAACGTTACGAGTAACGCACCGGCGACAGGCAGACACACTGCTGACTGCTGGCGCTGTGTGTCTGCTCCCTCACAGCCAAACTAATTGATGCTGTGGAGAATAACTGAGAAATGTGTCCCCGATAATTCATGCCGCACCGTGACTTCTGTCTGCAATGTGTGAATCGGGGACTCAAATGGCTGTTTCGACAGCTGCCGGTAAATTATGGATTCAACCTGTTTGTGCATCAGGTTATTGCTGCAGCTTTAATCCTGCCGGTTAATAATAGGTTAATGAGGCCGGGCTATTAGTCAGGGGTGAAACATTCAGCATCACTAGTGTGTGTATGAAACAGAACTTTAAAAAATAATGATGTTGGTGCATTAATAAACTTATTTGCACTACAGGTGTGTCTGCGTGTAAACAGGGCTGTCACAGTGTGTTTGTGTGTGTGTGTGTGTGTGTGCGTGTGTTTGTGTGTGTGTGTGTGTGGTGAGTGGTGTGCAAGACTGGAGGTGTGTGTGTGTGTGTGTGTGTGAGACAGCTGGAAATTAAAAGCCATCTGACAGCTCATGCTGAAATGCACTCTGGGAAAAGCGAAAAGGAAACCAAGGAAGTTTCCTATTTGACAGCCGTGTGTGTATTTGTGCTTCCAGGTGTGTGCTGTACAACAAGCAGCAATGTGTTTCTGCTGTGTGTACGCGTGGGGTGACTGAGGTACAGCTGTGCGTGTGCAAAGTTGCATGGAGACATGTGTGTGAGATTGTTTGACTTTAAGTCTGTCTGTGTTGTGTGTGTTGTGTGTGTGTGTGTGTGTGTGTGGTTCTGTTGTAATTAGGTAACAGTCTGGCCCTCAGCGATCCATTTCCTGTCAGTGAGGACAAAGAAAGACCTGCTGATGAACCATCTGGTGTCCAGATGCATCACAAGCACTCTTTCTCTCTCTCCCTCTCTCACTCTTTACTCTCTCTCTCTCTCCCTCAACCTTTCCCGCTCACTGTCACCCCCCGGGGAAGCTGCTTGACCCCCCGGCGGCGGCTCATTCTCGTCTCCTTTTGTAAAATCGATCTCATCAGCAAGGGATGATTAAAGTGCGGTTCTTGTTGCCGTCCATTTGGTTCTGGACGGCGCCATCCGTCTCCGCGCCCTCAGACAGAATACTTCATCAACGGCAACATGCGCTCGTTTTCAGGCTAATTTGTTAATAGAGGGCGGGCACATGTGACAGTTACATTTTTTCTTGGCGATGCCGTTCTGATGAAGCAAATCCTGAAACAAAGGCTAAAATAAACAGAGGAGGACAGGCTCACCTGTGGATCCCGATGTTACCCCCGGGGAACACTTTGTATGCTGTGCGGTTCCTCTGCATGATGCTGCGCTCAGCAGCAACATTTCCACAGAAAATCAATTCAACACGGTAAGCCCATGGCATATCATGGTAGAGGGCTACAAAGAGTCATCTCCTGATACGCGCGTAGATTTTCCCATGAGATGTCAAAAGCAAGTGTATTTCATGGTCAACTAACCTACTGTATTGTGTTCCTATTGGCTCTGTTGATGCCATGCGACACATGAAACCTGCAGCATCCGAGAGAATACACAAACCTGCTTCTCAACCCTTTATTGAATTGCTGTTTTTGCCACTTCAAGGCCAACAAATATGAAAACCAGCTTCAAATACCACATTTTATTCATCTTTTAAAGTGAATACATGGCTAATCTAGCAGATCCAGAGTGACATTATATATAAGAGAGAGAGAAAGATGGCGGATGTAGTCTTGTGAGTAGTCAATCCATGCCAGACTCCACAATGCTAGTAACTGTAGCTTTTGTTTCTCCAGCCGATGCCCGGGAAACATATTACTGGAACAACACTGTTGTGATATTATACAATATTACACAACCTCTTATGTTACCTGCCATATGCAACGTTGCACCAATAATACACCAAAAAGTGAGCATCGGAGAAACTTTTTTTATGGTCCTCGCAAGGATGGATACTGAATATTTGACCAGAAAAACAGGAACACACACTGCCTCTCAATTACACTAGCGAGACGTCTTACTGAACGAGTGCAGAGTCTTGACAAAGACGGGGATGAAAAGAGGACGTTATTTATTCAACCACTCCACATTATATACCCGTCAAAAGAGCACGGAGAGGATCCCAGCTTAGCATCGAGCAGTTTATCCCTCAGAGCCCAGAGCCCACTCCGTCCCTCTGTGTGTTTTGAATACTGTATTATCTCGGCCGAGAGAGAGAGAGTGTGAAGAGGAGAAACTGTCTCTGGGGTGATTTGCCAGTCGATTCTTTTGACAAGATGACTCATTAAACTCTGTGTGGAGGGCAGTCCCATCGTGCAATGCCTTCTGCATAAGATCACTCGCTGTCGGGGTCATGAGAGAGAGAACAAATAAACCCTTGAAGGGCTGACTCTGACTTCAGCCACGCTGCTCAAGTTCAGCTTTAACATTGTACTGACATACATGACATTGATGTATTTTGATGAGATGTCTTTATGTTGGACCGTAAGAGTTAAAGGTTAGAGCTGCAGTGTCTCGGAGGGATGATTCACAAATGCCATAAGTTGTGATTTGGTCAGATGTCCTTGTTTTCTCTATTTATTAGTCAGTGTTTTGTCTTTCTCCCTTCAGTGTTTACCTTTTCTGCTCATCTATGCATATCTTTTTTTTTTTACAGTCTTCTGTTGAACCTCAAGTATCTGGCATTTGAATTATCTTTTTTTTTGGTCATGACATTCTCTTTCTTAATATAACTTTTTCCTTCTTTCATTCGCAATTTGCCCGGGGGCATCTGCAAGGCAGGATCGCTGCTAAAATTTTTTTTAAAAAAACCTCTGACTAAGATGATTCTTTGTCAAAGCTTCTTTCTTTCCTGTCGGCATCACAGTCTACTCCTGATTACGACGGCGTCTCGGCAAATTCAAGTTTGAACCTCGAGCATCTCGCGCTGGATTATTTAAGCCCTCTTCTCTGTAATAATACTTGCACTTTTCATTCCATCCACAATTTTCGTTTGAGGCTTCTTAATAATCTGCAATGCAGGATGAAAAATTAAAAAACGGGCAAAAAGAGAGGAAAAAAAACAAGTCGATCAGACATTGTCTAATAAAAAAAAGCTCAACAGAATCAAGCACGCTATATTCGGACTATCCAGGCACATTTCTAATTTAAAGCAGACGACATTACTGCGTTATGAAGCGAAGCCCCGTTGGATCTCACAGTTCAAACAAGCAGCGCCGGAGACGACAAAGTGAGTCCCAGCGTCGCTGTCAGTGGTTTCCCTCCAGGCTGTACATTGCTGTCTCTTCACAGATTATAGTCTGGCTCCTCCTGGTCTAAAGCTTTGGAAGAGAATGGTTCATTTTCACAGATGCTGATTTTTGCTGCCTTGGGCAGTAAGAATAACATATGCAATTTCTGAAAAGCTGAGTACTGCTTTCACTACATAATTGATGTGCTGTGCAGTGAAATGGAATGGAAAGCCAGCGGACTTCTTAAAAAAATACTGACATATTTAAATATGAGATTTATTCTTTACCTACGCTTACAAAGCCACAAAACACCCTCGAATCATTGTTCCATTCATGTTCCTGAAATGGAATATACATGGGATTGGCTCACACGCTAAGAGGAATTACACTATTTGATCATATAAACAAATTAAATCCATACATATGACTATTTCAAGAAACCCGTGTATCAAATTCTAACGACTATCACTTAAAGTCGCCAGATGTCAGTCAAGTTTTTCTCTGCTCCAATAAAACGATGTGTCATCATCGGAGTCACTTACATTTAATTAGATTGAATTAAATTAGTGGTGATTTTTAAGATAGCTCTCAACTCACCAGAGGACTGATTAGAAACGCATGGAGGAAATGGAAATCCATGAGACCATTAAATAAGTTTGTATGCCGATCCCATCTGGTTTTAACTCACAAGTCTCTTTTGACCATTAACTGGTCAAAATCCACACTGGTACCAGTCTCCACAAGCAGTTGGAATCCAGTAGACACACCATCACCCATCAGTCCCTCCGGACACTATAAGATACCCAGGTATCCTACACCACCTGAGATACCCAGGTATCCTACACCACCTGAGATATCCAGGTATCCTACACCACCTGAGATACCCAGGTATCCTACACCACCTGAGATACCCAGGTATCCTACACCACCTGAGATACCCAGGTATCCTACACCACCTGAGATATCCAGGTATCTTATACCATCTGAGATATCCAGGTATCTTATACCATCTGAGATACCCAGGTATCCTACACCACCTGAGATACCAGGTATCCTACACCACCTGAGATATCCAGGTATCCTACACCACCTGAGATATCCAGGTATCTTATACCATCTGAGATACCCAGGTATCGTACACCACCTGAGATACCCAGGTATCCTACACCACCTGAGATACCCAGGTATCCTACACCACCTGAGATACCCAGGTATCGTATACCACCTGACATACCCAGGTAGAAAGAACGTTGGCTATTACAATCTGCAAACCACCAGGAATGTTGAGGTTTCTAAACTAAAAATATACTCCATGATTACGTTTATTATCGGCCTTTAACACTGTTGCTGAAACGCACAGTGCCGTGTGCTTCAGTTGTAAAGCGATTGGTTCGGTTTAGGCAGCACAACTACTCACAACTACTGTCGTAGAGGAGTAACTTCCACCCTGAGCAGGACTTCATTGAACGCGTAACAAAGTTATGTAACACGTCTAACGTCAAAAGTACGTTTTGGTTTCACACAAACAGCGGTCTAGTGGAGGTCCTGCGTTATGCCCAACCAGCAGGCCTTCAACCTGTGCTTGCTTGTTTACTCCTCATTATACCCCACAACTTTCTATCATGGTCACTCGATATATAATATACTATGACTCGCTGTGACCATATGCAATGTTTGAGGAAACATACAAAAACTGTTCTTGGTGACGAGGCTTGGTTATTGCATTAATTACTAAGCTCCACTCAGACATTGCATGAGGAATATACCTCAATGTACAGACTAGGTTTATATAATTATATCTGGAAAGTCATCCAGTCTTGTTGTGTTCATGTTTGACTTGTTTTAAATTGTCCCGTATGCCTTTAGTTTTCTCACAACTGCACCACCGCGATGGGGATTTAAAGTGCAGCTCCACGACTCTGAACATTGCATTTGTATAACTGTACTTATACAGCATAAAAACACTAAATTTAGGGAAGATGACAGCGAGGGACAACAGATGATGATATGATGCTGATGGTGACGACTGCGTTGTTGGTCAAAACTGATGAAAGAACGACCAGTGAGCAAAAAGATGACGCGGATGATGGCGACGGTGCCCTTGACAGTAGAAGTAGAGATCAGCGCCAGATGGCTTTAAAACACACAGAGCGCTCTCGTTGTGCCGCTCCGCTCGGCTGAGCAGGATTGGTGGAGGTAGAGAGCGATTGGCAGGGGAACGGGAGGAAAAGCAGGTTTGCTTTGTTTTGAGTTGAAATCCCTGGACTGCTTCCTCGTTGCCAACAGCACTGGCAGCCCGAGTAATTAGTGTAAACTCACATTGTGTGAATGTGTGCGTCTGCTGTGCTGTGTGTTTTGTTTTGGGACGGGTGTGAAGGCAACATTTGTGTGAAGTCTTTTTGATTTATTTGTTTTGCCTCGCCATGCACAGTTCATTTGAAGGTAAGAAAGTAAACACAACAGAATCAGTGGGTTTGATTCAGTCTGGCAGTGATCTCTCGTTTGAAGCCCAAGGACACGTCAGCTCTCTGGCTG
The DNA here is from genome assembly GCF_023055335.1 of Clinocottus analis. Lineage (NCBI taxonomy): Eukaryota > Metazoa > Chordata > Actinopteri > Perciformes > Cottidae > Clinocottus > Clinocottus analis. The sequence continues at coordinate 11,120,110 of NW_027175920.1, read as the reverse complement.
CAGCTCTGCATGCATGACGGGAAGCAGAAGAGGTTTGAGAGAGAGGACCCCGAACATATTTAACGGTGAATAGATGGCGATTTGAATATGGCGACTTTGTGGTACGCACGCTTTTGTTTATTTCTGTAGTTCTTTTTAATGAAAGGCATACTGCCAAGAACAATGTGTAAAACTCTAAGAGGTGATGTTGATTTAACTACAGGCAAGCGCAAAATAATGTGGTTTTACCCGGGAACACAGCGTTGCTGTGTGGAATACTCTCTTAACCCCGGATAGCGCCGACAGCATTCAGCTGTGAAGCCGGCATCAGGAAAGTGGAAGTTACAGTGAAGCTGATATGAATATGATGGATTTACAAACTTGTCGAAGTGCGGGAATGCCCGCTAACAACGAAAACGACTGCAGAGCGGGGTCATTACTGAGTGCAAATAGGACTGGTGATAATTCAATATGAGAGTTTCTCGTCTTTTATTGAACGATGTTATGATGAAATCATCGAAATCTTGAGATACAGAATTACCTGAAACTCTAGTTTTCTCAGTAAATCTGATCATTTTGCTCTAAAGTTCTTCATTTAGTATTGCATTGATTTATTGAATTACCAGAAGAAAACATGCGATGGCGTGATATCGTTATCGAGCTTTAAAATGACTGACAGGATAGAAGGTTTTGTCCATATTAAACAACTGTTACTGAACAAATGCAAAGAAAAAAGGGTTTATTTGATTAAAATCTTAAATAAATGGAAAATTATAACGATGGATCATACACATTCTCGCCTGTCAAGTGTCCACGGTGAAGAAAGAGACAGAGGAGGCAACTTAGATGCTCTTAACTAAAAATAACAACAAATTATTTGGGATTTGTTTGAATTGACGTCTGTGAGACATTTAGAGGTCAAGCTAAAAGAAACTAAAGAGGAGCAGGAGGCGGCCGACTTTGAACGTCGCTTCAACTTCTGCTTTGCTGCTATTTATAAATGTGTTTCCAAAGTTAGTCCAATCCGCTCTAACAACAGCTATTTAACATCAAATGTTTGCTGGGAAGAAGAGCGCCAAGGGAAACAGAGAGGAGGGAAGGAGGAGGGAAGATATGTGGAGAAAAAGGAGGGGAAGCAAGAAGATCTGAAGGACTGTACTCTCTCTCTCTCTCTCTCTCTCTCTCTCTCTCTCTCTCTCTCTCTCTCTCTCTCTCCCTCTCTCGTTTCTTCTTGAGGACAAAAGGACAAAGAAACAACAGAGAATATAAAGGAGACACCAAAAGGACGGCAAAGAGAGGTGCATTGTTTTTGATTATTTTTTTTTACAGAAGTCATCTTTTATTGCCACGTAAGAAAGTCGAATATAGAACAATGGTGATATACTGTCAGATGGCAAATCATCAACAAAAGAAGAACAAAAATATCCCTGTCATCCCTTCCCAAAATAAATAAAACAAATTCATAGAAACACTATGGTAATATATTTCTGGGACAAAACGTCTTCTATATCTCTTTTTCTAACAATATCTGAATAGTACCAAAATACATCTTTTTCATAACTTAATGTCACAAATTATAAAGTCAGTAAACAGTAAAAGGACAATGGGTCATCACGGTGCATATTATAAGCTACTGTGCAAACAATAGTGGGAGATGGGCTCTACCATAGAAAATATGCCTTACTAGTTACGCATAATGCAGTGTTGGGGCCGTATGTATGCATATACACATAGGCATTAATACCACAAACGGGTCTCAACATCAAAAATAGAAAATTGGATCTCATATAACTTTGTATGTAATGGGTGATTAACACCAAAATGAGTTAATCAATGAGTTATTCTATAAAAGGATAGGCTTGCTAATGGATAGTAGTCATATCGCAAATAGCTTATTGATTCTTCAAAGGTAATGGAAAATCCCTAGCAGAGGTCAATAACCAGAGTTTTCTTCACATCCTGCTGTGATTGATATCCTTCCGTTAATTCGAACAGCAAGTATATTGAATAAAGGTTTGACAATAAAGAAATAAACATAGTCGTACATGTAAAGCACACCATTGGAGCGAAACCCTTTTTGACACAGATGTGGAGCGTCACTGGACAACAAACACTGCATCGCCTCCGTCTCCGTGTGCAGAAGCTTCGGACTGTGGAAAACATTGCGCGTAAAGACCGATGCTATACAAAGTCGTAAACGTAGCTGACGAGAAACTCTTTGATAGTATACTGATATATTGATGTTTATTTTTGATCGTATAGATGCTGCTCCTCGCAGGCTGTAAATGTTTACGACGCTATCAAGTCCAGCGAACGGCGGCGGTGAAAGGATAGAAAAGCAAAAAGAGGAGGAAAACCTGGTAAAAATGTAACTTGTGTGTTTGAGCCCTTGAGTGTCGTCCCAGATGTACTGTACATATCCCACGTTCTGATCATGACAGCGCTGCTCCTTCTGTTCTTGTCTTTGCATTGTACCTCTTACGATTAAGCGGAGAAAATACTTCCCCCACCGCTTCCCCACCCGAGAAATTAATATTTACAGACGACGGCATTGTCCTGATTCAGTCTGACATCAAGAAAAATCGATGCTTCACATCGTTGGCGGATGGGATACACGGTGTAAACAAAACACTCAGCCCAAAAGGAGCTGACAAATACATGTTCCAGTGCATGTTAGTGATGGCCAATCTTGTCTGGGGGGAATCCGGGATTGATTCAGGGAATCTATCGCGCCGCAGCATTAATAATCAAAACAAGTCTGTAGAGTCTGTAACAATACTGTCACAACATAAAGTGTGTGTGTGTGTGTCTGTGTGTGTGTGTGCGTGTGCGTGTGTGTGATTCAACAGTCATCTCTGATTCACAGCTTTGCAAATGGAGCTGTTGGGGCTCACATGCCGTGCACCACCAACATTTTGAAATATCAATAATTCAAAGCTTCTCGGCCCTGTTAAGTGTTGGCATTAAGTCCCTTTTCTGTCTTTGTGTGCCGCTGTGGACTGAGTCCCCGTCGCGGCACCAAAGCTCCGGGTTTCGGTGATTAAAGACCACAGTGAGAACTCGTAAAGCCCCGCTGGCCACTGGTCCCAGTGCAGCTCCCTTTCTGTCTCGTATTGAATATTCCTCGTAGACGTTCAACTGTCTGCTCTGCTGAACAAGAGAGGCTTGATTTCCGTACAACAAGTCTAATGGGGTTGGGTTTTTTTTTTTCTATTTATAGGCCTCTCTCTGCTAAAGCAAGGGAGAAGTTTTCTAATCCCATTCACATCTCACCTGCCACTTTCTCGCTCTCCATGAAGCTGGTGTGGGCTCGTGGGAGTGTGCGCTTTAGTAATTCTGAGTCCTGTCGTTGCTCGTTCTTGTTAATGTGTATTTTGTAGCGAGGCGGGTGAGTTGGTTCGGCGTTTGCCCTCCCGTCTTGTCTCGAGACATTTCATTAAAGTCAAAAACTCTCCCCCTCGTCCAACACCCTTGCTGTTTGCTTTTTAAAGAAGAATGCAGACGGAGAAACACTCACAGCACGACAGTTGGAGCACAGAGAAAATGGGCACAGTGGCGGCTTCATGGTTATGAGAGGCGGGGAGCTCGAGGGCGATCTGTGGCAGAGAACCGGGTTCGACGCACTTCATGGTTGGGGCACCTGTGCAAAGAGGGGTGGGATCTATGGGGCGGTCGATAACCAGAATATTTTCGGTAAAGCTCTTTGCTGTTGGGTGAGAAATAAATGTATCGGAGGACACATATGACTGTCCAGAGGACGACAGTAGGGTCAGCAGTAACAAGGAACACAGCGTAGCAGTGTGGGCGATGCCGAAGAAGAAGTATACAGTAAAAGAAGCCGTTGAGATCAACAAACTGCGCGTGGCTTCAGCGAGCTAGCTCGTGTCAACAAGGTCGCTGTTCTGCGACGCTTCATCGCAAAACCAATCCAGTTGACGAAAGACCCGCGCTGAGCATCGCGCTCCCCGCAGTTTGTGTTTCAATTTGTCACTCGCTTTGGGAAGCAAAGTGTCGTTGGAAGGGACCAGAGAGAAAGGTCTCACTTGATTAACTCCGATTGATAATGACAAGGAGGGTGTGAAGTCAGTCAAACTATTGCATCCATGTAAAAACACAATATGTGATGAGTCATTAACTCCAGGTCACAAGGCCAAAGCAAACCCGGCGGAGGCGCCAACGCCACACACCTTCAGGCCTCGCGGTCGACCGGCCCGACCCTTGCAGATCAATGTGCCGGTGAACTCGGGTCTGATTCCTGTAATTAGGCCAACGGCACCACCGCTCCTCATTTGACTGGCATTCAGCCGGGAAGAAAAATAATGTCCGTGGCGCCGCGGCAGCCAGCGCGCCCACGGGCCAATCAGGGCCTAAATGGTTTGGAGCGATGAGTTCACACTGAGAGGTCATCCCTAATTGTGGAGCGTGTTCGGCAGTGTCGCGGTAGGTAAGACACTAAGAGGTGAAGGTGATCACTGACACTGTGTCGCACCATGTCAGGTCCTATAGGGGCGCCAGCTGGGTGGAGGGAATTAATCCATTGAGTAGTTTGACTAAAAGTCCTGGACAAACCAGAATTTCGCCAGAGCAAAAATCATCCACATGGTGCAAGATGTTAGATGACGTAATGGCTCCTCGCAGGGCTAACAAAGCAACCGGAGCTTTTCCAGCCTTGGACATGCTAGCGCTAGCCGGTCGTAGCTCTCCACGTTTTTTTTTGTCCTGAGTTTTAAGGTCTTGCAACAGCGCAAATTCACATTTCACTCAGTGTCGTAAGTAAGATATTCAGATTGTTTTGCAGCCAGAACTACTTAGTAGGTGTCTGTTACCAGGAATTAATGGGCAATTAGGCTGAAGTCTTCACCCAAAGCATGGTGTAATGATATATGTATATATAAATTAAATGATGCACATCTGTCCCTGTTTCTTTGGACTTGGCAGGTTTCACAGTTATTAGCCACTGAATGTATTTATTATTAAAGTATGTGGAACCAGTACCGATAATAAGTACAAAGAGTACATTTTATCTGCAAATTGTGTTGTCAAACTGGAGGATGAAATGAAATTAATCTCCCAATGAATGATGAACACTCGGCGCTCCGGAGCTCCCACTGGCTTTGTCACTGAGCCCGCAGACCACCGGTGTCCTTTAGCCTCTGCTGTGGCATTTTTTGTCTCAGTGACTCGTCTGATGAAAAATGTCAGACATGACTGCCTCCTGAACCCACTCATCTGTGGCCCCGACCCTATCAACCGCGACCCAGCAAGCGCGACCAATTCCCCACTTTCTATCAGGGTTCATTTTGGATGTTACCACGGGGGATGAGGTGGGGGTTTTTGTTGGTGTTGTTGTTGTTTTGTTTACCAACTGCCCTGCCTACTTACCAATCGTTCCAGTGGGTGCTCTTGCAGAGCTGAATGGGTTTTATAGATGGAGCGGTACGTGATGCCAAGGAGGGATCATATTTCCACATTTCCACCTCGCTGGATTAAGTCAATTGGGTCTGATAATGCACATCCTCAGCAAACGTTGACCTGCTTCTCAACTCTGTCGCAAACAAAACCACCAGCTGGCAAGAGCAGGCGGAAATTAATACAAGGTGGAGGACAAAAAAAAAAAAAAAAACAGTGTTGCAAAGGATTGTCATCGGAAGCAAAGAAGTTTATGGGATTGTGAACTCCAATTATAGACGATTCATTTTGTTTGGCGTGTTTGAGTTTTGACTTCTTCAGAGACAATATCATATGCCACAGTTGGATCCACACACACACATAGAAAAAAGTTATAAAGAGTGAAATGTGCGCAGTGTTCAAGAGGACACACAATGGTACAAAACAGCAAACTGAATTATTTTTTTTTTTGCACACAGAATCAATCATTTACATTTCCTGCTCCGACAATGCACATTGGGGGGGGGAAGCCAATCATACCTTTCAAGGTGCGGGGTGAATTATTATTTTTATTCACCGGCTCGTCGTGACGTGCACTCCACCATCACAGAAAAGATTCAACACAGCCCTGTTTTTGTTTCTCGCAGATATTGAGGAAGCAAAAAGGAAAAAGGGGATAAAAGAAGTGAAGAAAAGATACAAAGCAAAAGATTGAGGGGGAGCCTATGTATAAAGCATAATAAGGTATCGCTACAAAGGGCCATGGTCTGGAGTTTCACAGTCTTTCATATACAACAGGAGCAGTAACAGTACCGACTCTTTAGTCTCCCAGCTGTGGCGACGCCTGCAGCTCGGCACTGTGGGAGCAGAGCAGCGTCCACCCTGTAATGTATTCTGTGTGTGTGTGTGTGTGTGTGTGTGTGTGTGTGTGTGTGTGTGTGTGTGTGTGTGTGTGTTTTAGTTCATGGTGTAAAGGTGACACATTTTAATGCTCTGATGACTTCTTAAATCCTGTTTCATGCTTTCAATTTGGTCCCCAGTTACCAGTCATGTGACCCTGGAAGCAGCAGGGGTTCCTCAGTGCGAGGAGCAAACACATCCCCCTCCTGTAGACCCCCCCCCCCACCTCCCCTTCCTCTTACGCTCAACTGCTCGAGCTGTTTCATCTTTTCCCTCCCTTTGTATCTGAGATCTACACTTCTGGAGACACAGTGTACCTAAACTGACTGTAGCGCTGCTGGAGCTCCCAATAAATAGTGTCACACTGTAATCCAGTGTTTTTTCCTCAGCTGATCACCCTGTGCACCTCTCCTGCATTTACATGATTCAAAAAAATGTCCCTTGCTTGTGCATTGGTTGGATCTGCACACACATTTATATCAAAACTGCATTCAGTGTTAAGCCAAATGGGTCTCAGGGACCAGCTTCGGGGATGATTTAGATGAGTATTTCGTCCACGGTGTCTTTTATTCTATTTTAATGTGGCCAAGCTTTTTCTGATTACAATCTGATCGCTTAAAATGCGTCTGAATCTCAAGTGTAAAGAGGGTCTTGGTGGTGGAAGCGGCGCTTGAGATAACAAGGCCGATATGATAACTCTAGCTGCAGCCGCTAATACATTTCACATCATTACAAAACAAGCAAACAGGCTCGGAGAAGTCCTTAGAAGATTTGGCCTATTTGTCAGACTTTAGGATTTATTTTTATGTTTGAGTCGTGTAACCCAGATAGTTATTTTTTCTTCCGGTTGTGATGTTTCTTTTTTTTTTTAGCTGGAACTCGAGGACGGTGAGTGATTTAATCAATCCTAGTTTCTTGTGCGAGTGACTTCTATCCCCAGCTAAGAAAATTGTATTTTTCCTTCCATTTACATCCACTTCTCACTGTAGTTTCTTGCCTTTGTATAACATCCTCTGCAGGAATAAAATCTCGAGAAGCCAAAGCTTACATTTGGTCTACCGAACCATGTACAGAAGGTGCTGATCCAAATCTGTGTGCTGTCTGTGTTTGATTCAACTAATACATACATAATACATGTTTTTTTTAATTTAATAGGACATTTTGTCCACTTCTAGAAGGATGATGGTCATTCCTGACTGGAGTTATATTAAAATTGCTTAATTTATTTGAACAATTGACTTTCTTTCACAGAAATAAATTAATTAGTTGCCTGACAACCTTTTGATGACAATACGACTCCAGGAAGTTACTGTGTCCAGCAAAGAAATAGTCTGGCACCTTAACCACAAAGTACTTTTTGTTGGTACAGTTTGGTCTTTGTTAACTAGATATAACAGATAAGTTAGTGAGCTTTTGAGATTTATGTATCCAAAAATGTACCCTGTCCTTGTACGGATACGGAGTGTCATTTTGATTTCTCTTGAGTTTCATCCAAAGGTTTTAGAGCAGTGTGGCAGTCCAGATTCACTTCAAATAATAGCAGTTTGGGGAAACACTGAACTGAGTTTTTGAAAAGGTTAGAAGAGCAAACACGCACGAATAAACGAAATGTCAGCCATCCGTAATTCAATAAAATGATTGGTACCGTTCTCTGAGAAGCCATGTTGGTGTGCTGTATCCTACAGTGTATGTTTATTCGTCTGTTTGAGTAAAAGTATGTGTCTGCATGTGCGTGAATGTATGTGTGTGCACGGGAATCCTGCTCCGTGGAGCCTCCGCTCGCTGCAGCATCCTCCTGATGCCGCCTGGCTGCCTCCTCGTCCCTCCTCTGGGCCGCCTGTCACCACACAGACGAGATCAGAACAGAACAATGCCAGTGTGACAGCCTCCATTCTCTGTGCTGGAGCCTTGTGGAAAAAGGCCGACCTTCAGCTGCAGATCTTATGAAGGCGCTTCTGAATAGCCACAGTACAAAGCCCTTCATGTCTGCAGTCCAAAGCCATGTGTGCCGGTTTCAGAGCCCTCAGGAGATTTGGAGGGGGGGGTGAATCATAAGGGAATGTTATTTCTTCCAAGCCATTCAACGCTTTGTTGGGCAGATGCTGCTTTGTTGTTGCAAGGTTTGTGGGTAAACTTGCTGTGTTCTTCTTTCCAACTCCGGTGCTTTATTCCCTTATATTGCTTCTCAGCTTTGGTTCGTGAAGCCAATCCTTTATTTCCTTTTCTTTTTAACAGCGGTTTCTCACTTCTGCGTGTTGCACTGTAATGCTCAGATTGTTGTTATCATCAGTAGATATTAGTGAGACAACACTCTTATATCGCCACGAGTGTACACACGGCCCTGCTCTGTCGGCTCTTTGAAGTTATGGTAACAGATGCCACCGACTGGGACGGCATCCTTTTGGCAACAAACTGTCTGTTTAGTGATTTGATCGGTGAACTCCGTTTGTGAAACGAGGACCACTCTGAAACACTGTCCCACCACATTCACCAGTATGCCAACGAGCCACACAAACACACACATAGATCTGCACTGTTGACCAACGTGGGGGTCGGTCTCTCCACTCAGAGATTACTTGTGCCATCGCTCCACATGCATCCTGTACCCCTCTCTTCCTCCCGGTCTTCCTCTCTCACACAGTCACCTCTGTCTTGCTGTTGGTCACAAAGTAGGGCTGTGTGGGGAGGAAGTGTTGGCTGTGGCTGTGGCCTCTGGTGCCGTGAAGCTGGTTGGGCTCGAGCACGGTACACTGAGGCCTCTTGTGCCCGTAGGTCTTCCTCCGGCCCACCGTCTCAGTCCCGTCCCAGGCCTTCAGCCCCAGCCCCATCGAATGCCCAGCCGCGATTGTGTTGGAACTGTACGCCATTGGGCGGCCCATTGTAGCCGAGCTGGGGCCAATGGCTGTCTCTGCGGCTCTGGAGATACCCAGGGACGTGCCACCTGGCATGGTCCCTGCCATGTGTGCCAGGGAGGTAGCCCCGAGTCCTGGCGGCTTGCTACTGTGGCTGTGACCATGACTGTGAGTGTGAGAGCTGTGAGAGCTGTGGCCCACGTGACCATGGCTGCCTTTGAGTTTATGGCCATTCAACTTGAGTCCCCCTCCTCCTCCTCCTGCTCCTCCTCCTCCTCCTCCTCCTCCTCCTCCACCGCCGACACCGGCCATGTGCCGTTCTGTCGGGAGGGTTGAGACGGAAGAGATGCTGGGCATCTCAGTGACATAGGTGGCCACTGGCTCCGGAGTCAGTGGACCCAGTGAGGTCATAGGGGTAATGGAGGTCATAGGGGTCATGGAGGTCATCTGGGCGAGGGACGTCATGGGTGTCATAGAGGTCATGGGCATCATAGATGTCATCGGGGTCATGGAGGTCATCTGGGTGATGGTGGGGTTCATGGGATTGGAGCCCATGTGGTTCGAGGCCATGGGGTTGGTAGTCATCGGAGGAGTCATTGATGACATGTTGCCCATGGAGGACATGTTGCCCATGGAGGACATGTTGCCCATGGAGGACATGTTGCCCATGGAGGGTCTGGAGTTGCCCATCGGCTGGAGAGGAAGCCCGCCTTTCGATGGCAGCTCCACCATCAGCCGACGCTTGTTGTAGACTTCACCGTTGTACTTGGCAGCTGACAAAAGAGAGAGGAAGAGAGAGCGGAAGAGAGAGAGAGGAAGAGAGAGAGGGAGAGAGAGAGAGGGAGAGAGAAACAGAGGGCTAATTAAAATGTTAAGTAGAGCAGCTGAAATCGTTGTATATCGGAAATCTAAATGAATTTGCTTCCTGTAATTCGCTTGCTGTTTTTAGACAACAAAACAATATTCCAGGTTGTCTGTTTTGCTTCTGCGGAACAGAAAGAAAATACAACTGTTATATATAGTGACTCATAAAATACCTTCAGCAGTTTGCAGATAAGCTGCAAACAAAGACGTGCACATGGGAGCACACACACAGACACACACAGGCAGAGGGTTGGATAGAAAACATCCTTTTTTTTTTTTTACTCCCACAATCTGAAAAGGTCGTATAACAAACCCCATGTACTTTACCTTTGTTAGTCAGACTACCCTCATCTAGTGCAACTGGCCACGCAGGGTGTCACGGCTACTGTAAACGCCTGCATAAAGAGGCCCGTCGTGCCACCGGGGGAGTGAAATCAAAAGAAAAAGCCCAGAATGTCTCCACCACCTCGCCTCTTCCTCCTTGTTAAGCCAAGAAAACATCTCATTTCTGTGTGGTGGGAAGGTGTTCACTATGATAGAAAAAAAAAGAAGTAGCATGATGAATGTTTTCTTCCCCTTTTGACATTTGTGTATAATAACTAGAAAAGATTTCAAGAAGTTCTTGTCGACTGCCCTTTCTGGGGAGGAAAGGAAGGTGCAATTAATTGATCGCACAGGGTGTTGTTCTCTGAACGGATAAATATGATAATAAATGTTCAAATCTGTCACCAGATATAATAAAGGGGAGGACATTAATGGAAACTAAAGTAGGTGTTGAATTGCATTTACATTGAAATTCTTGAAGATTAATATTTTCATTGGGCTGTGTGTGTATTTTATTGAACCATTCATCTCGTTGAGTACGCAGATGAGTGGCTTCTGGAGCAGTCATTTTTAGAAAATTAATATTTTTCATGTGAATGAAGTGAAGGCTATATTAAAGGTCGATTCATACATTTGTGTGATTGAATTTGTGCTTATATAAGACAATGAAATGACAAGCTGATTGACTTTAAAACAGCCCAGTTATCTTTTATAATGACGTCTTTCTTGGCACAAAAGGGCCACAGATAACAGCAATAACAAAACCACAACACTTTGTTATTTTCGCTATTGGCCCATAATTTCATAATTGGTTGAATGTATTAATTATGTCTTATCTGCCTCACTAATTGATCCCTTATCTGAGGTTTGTACCAGTTAGTGTCTACAGCTTTGCCTGTGTGGCGATGAAGCCATGGCGCTGTCCATGGTGCTGAAGTAGCAGACAGAGTTGTTATTGGGCGGGTTGGCGGGTAAAATTCCTTCAATATTTAAAAAATTAAATCACCAACAGACTATAGTAGTGCACATTGAACTATGTAGTTTAAAACATAGGATATAATATATCTGTCCACACTTTAAGTCCTTCTGGACCGTTTAAATTGTGGATCGTATGTTTATGTGAATGTTTCATCGGGTTTGTACAGTATCTGAACATTTATCTGTGTCAGTTATTGGATGCCAACACAAAGTGTAACAAGCGTATGTAATGCAGTTAAAGCGCTATATTGATCATATAGCATGCACTTTGCAAATCTTGCAAATCTTTGCGATCTAGCCACTTGCTAGCTAAAGTATTCTTTGTGATGAGCTTGGTAGTGATGTGACAACCAACATATAAAATATCTTCCAATGCAGATAGCCAATCTGACAGAAATAGACACCGGCCTCCCGTCCGTTCTTCCTCCAACACAACGCAGACTTTAAGGAGTGGCTTAACTTGCGCGCCAGCAAGAAAGTGGCAGAAAAAAGCCAATTATTATGACTGATTATATATGTAAGGGGTACAAATGACAAAATACATAAATATATACAGGATAAACACATGTGGATGCATCTACAAAGTCTGAACCAACAGACTTTTACGTGTAGCTATCTACCAAGCCCCGCTGTGCTCTTTGTGTGAGCATCTTTACACATCTCCACTGTGCATGTGTGTGCTTGTGTCTCTTCAGCTTCGGAGCAGTTATTGCCTTACTTTTATTCCTCCCTCTGTCAGTCACTGTCACCGAGCTACAGTCTCTGTTATCGCCGTGAAATGTGACCTTTTTCTCCCTCTCCGTCGAACATACACGCTCACAGTCGAGTCACTACTCTTGAGCCCATGTTGCCGCCATGTCCTTGAAGATAAAGTTAACACACTCAGCGAGTTTGCTTTGCCGCTATAACTATAAATCTGCTTTATCGCCCTGCGAACGTGGAGAGAGACATAGCGGAGGGATAGCAGAGGTGTTTGTGAGGTGGGGCGGGCTGGGAAGGGGAGGGAGCGGCGTTTCACCCGCCGACGATGCCGCTAGACCGCCCCTGGGGATCAAACCCGCTCAGGCGACAGGTGAATCAATCCGGCGGCAGTCGGCTCACATCCAGCGGCGTACGTGAGTGGAAATGGAAAACACAGCTGTGACACGGTGTGGAACCCGCATGCCTCTGCATGGGAAATGGCCAGCGGCCCACAAAGACCGAGCGGCACCGTGCATCAGAGAATTAAGCACTGTTTCTCTGAAGTCCCCAAGTGCCAATAACATAAGGACCTCATTAGCGTACGACCAGTGTGTCAATTTGCTTTTATTATCTACCAATTGGATCATCTAGTGCCAAGGCGATGGAGTGTTTTAATGCTCGCACAGCTTAAAAACCTCTTTGTATGTTTTAAAGTATGCTTCTAATTATATTGTGTCTTAAGATGAAGTAAATGTTGTCTTTGAGATACTCTTTGCACCTGAATGGTTGTATTGTCTTTGTCGGGAAAATAGTGTCACAAAAAGATACTCAATGATGTCACAGGATGTGCCATGCAACCAGAATGAGCGATCTGTAGAAGACCGGCTGCTATCCCGGTGGTGGAAATCCAGTGATGTCAAGCCGAGGCTCTAACAATGACAGCGTCTCTGTTTCAGTCCGTCTACGTCGAACCAGAAATATCTCGTCACTCAATCACTGGATGGTTTGCCATTGAATTTTCTTCAGACGTTATTGTTGTCTAAAGGATTAATCCTACTGACTTTAGTGATTTTCTGACTTTTTTTCGAGCCACCAGTTTGTCCAAGTTTGACTTTTTTCTCCATGAGCCTGAGCTATTTGTAATATGTGTCTAGTGGCAATTAGCAGAAGTCTGTGCTACACATGAGACCAAACTAAGATGGTGAAGAAGGAAACATTGCACCTGCCAAACATCCGCATGTTGTCCTTGTGAGCTGCTGTCATGCTGGCATTAGCATCGACTAAGCTCAACGCGCTGTTGGTATGATTTCCCTTCTCCCAAATCAAAAAGGCAGAAACTTTCTCCCACCGTGTTTCATTTTTTTTTAACTCATTTGCATATAAAGAGATTTGAGAAGATTAAATTAAAGCCGAGGTGAGATGATATGTCGTTAGAATTTACACGTTCTCAAAGATAATTATTATTTTTTTATTTCCCACCGATAATTATCTTTTTACTGTTTGCGTCTCGCATATAAAACGCTGCAATAGATATTATAGCGGGCAGGTGGGGTTAAGTCCATAAAAGATCGCTTGCGGCTTGTTGTGTGATGGTTTCATTCTCTTCAGTGCTGGGCAACTTCCAGTTTGAGATACTGGCAATTTAATTTGCAGACTACCCGTGAAAAACATATTAATCGGCATGTAGGAATGTGCCATCCCTTAAGGGCAGTTGGTGGACTTTGCCTGTGCATTAGACGTGGGCTGCGATTGGTCGTTTGTACTTGGAGATGACCGCGTCCTCCTACGGGCTAACTTGCTGCTCGGCATCAAGGGACCTTTATTAGTTGCTTTTTACCTTGGCTGCAGTTGGAGTTCGATAAAGTGACCTTATACAGATGCGCAGGGGGGCAGTGGAGATGGCTATTGATTGACACAAGTGTAGCTTATCAGCTGGATGGACCATTGGGAAAGTGGCAGAGGCAATTAAAGAAAAGTGGGCGGGGGGGGGGGGGGGGGGTGGTTGGAGGGAGTTGGGGAAATGGTGTTGAAGTTAGATTTGGACTCGGTTGCATTTCTCGCGGGGTCAACGGTCGGCGAGAGCCGCTCGGCCGTGTAGCGAGGGAGGGGAAGAGAAAAGAAAAGTCCATTTGTGTTGCTCAAGATTAGCGGCGCTCGCACAAAGCAGACTTCTGAACGAGCCGGCGCTGGAGTGTTGCTTGTGTTTGCTGTCACTTAGCCTCGCTCCCTCTCCGTCCGCTCCCTCTCTTCCTCCACACAGCTCGTGTGTGACGTTCCCGCCATCGGCCTGGCAGCTCGCCTCGTGGAATCCCGGGCTCCTGTGCATATCTCTGGACAGGTTTCCAATCATTTCATAGGAGCCTCTTTGAATACCACTTGTGGAATGGAAAACTGTCAGTCAAGGGTGAGCTGGAAGTGGGGAGGGAGGCCTCCCTTCAATTACAGAAATGGAATCAGATATGAGCTGCTATAAGGGAGGATCGACATAAGCGCCCCAGTGATTCTTTAAGGGGCGATATGGAGCCTGATGGAGGGAGAGAGAGGGATAGAGAGGGAGAGGAAGAAAGGGCGGGGGGAGGAGGGAGAGACAAAGGAACCAAAAAGGTGAAGGCAAATGCAGAGATGAGGGGCAGGAGGCGGACGATAAAGGGGCCGGTGGGAAATGGAGAGAGGTGGGAGGGAGGGAGCGGAAAAGAATAGGAGAGAGGAAATGAAGGGGACAAGGAGGGAGAGAGGAGGAGGTGGATGGGGAAAGTGAGAGAGAGAGAGAGGGAAAACAAGCCGAGACATTAAAGGTTAGAAGAGCAAACGAGAGGAAAATGGGCCAGGAGAAGCGGTGACGGGAAGATGAGGGCCATTTTAGATATAAAGAAGCAGAGCCCCAAGAAGTGGACTGGAAAGGAGTTGAAGAGGAGGACGAGCAGAGAATTGTCAAGACGCACTAGAAAGGTTTAACTGTCATTTCTACATTGGTGCCTAATTCAGTATCCACAAAGACGGCCTTGTGTAATCCCACTATGGACACATTTGAACCACACTGCTGACTTTGCACATTTGTAACACTGTACGCTTTTATACGACTTCCAGGCCTTTTTCAGAA